>NC_142026.1:27546288-27863788 GCF_982192425.1 Myodes glareolus | reverse complement strand
ACCTTCTGATACAGACAGACATGTGGTGCACAAACATACATGCAGGCAAAATATCCATACACATAAAATAATACATATATATTTTAAATATATACATTACATATATAGCTTAAATATATATATATTAAAAAGAAAAAGTACATGCTCTTTAAAAATTGAGGTAAAATTTATGTAACACAAAATGTATCATTTTGACCACTTTAAAGTATACATTCAGTAACTTTCAGGACACTCACTAGATTGTGTATGTATTATTCCCAGAGAAACCTCATTCCTGATAATTGATCTCTTCTCAGTTCCCCTTCCTCAGCCCCAGCAGCCATGGAACTGCTTCCTGTTTGTGTATTTGCCCGTTCTGGATGCTTCTTAAACATAGGTTGTACAATACAGATCCTTTTGTGGCTGGCTTCTCTTCAAGATTTAGCCCTTACTTACTGTGCAGTATTGGTTTCCTTTTTAGGATTAAATATCGGTCATACGGATGTTGGATGTTCTGTAGCGTGTTTGTCCATCTGCCAACTGTCGGACATCTGGGCAACTTCCGCAGTTTAGTCTGGTCCCGTGAACAGTGCTGCTCAGGGGTTCAGGTGCAAATCTCTGTTTGAATGCCCACACCCCTCTGTCTGAAATGTTCCTAGGAATGTGTGACTAGATTTTATGGTAACTGTTTACGTATCTTCTTGTGGAGAACGCTGGAGAGCAAAGCTGGAACCTTGCATGTGGTGAGCATGTGTTCTAGCACGCTTTCCTAGCAGAGTCGTTCCCTCATCAGCGCCGTCGGTTTACACCAGCAGTAGCCAGTGTATGAGGACTGCAGTTTCTCTGCCTGCTCACTAACGTTTTCTATTTATGACACGGTCTCTCAACAGAGACAGGGTTTTCCTGGAACACTGAATCCTCCTGATCCTGCCTCCCTGGTGCTGGCTTGCCTCCCTCCCTCCCTTCCTTCCTTCTTTTCTCCCTCTTTTTTCCCCTTCCTCCCTCCTTCCCTCTTGATCTTAGCCATCCTAGTGGGTATAAAGTAACCAAAACTTATTTCAGCACAGGCTAGAGATGTTCCCCCACCTTTTGGCTTCCAGTCTCCAGAAAAGGAGATTGGTCTCTGTTATCGTTCTACTCCCTTGGTGGCTAGAGGGGCTCGGGGTTGCAGGCTGGAATCCTGTTATGTGCTCGGTGTGGTTTCGGCTGATTGCAGAGCCCCAGCGTTTCACAGCATGGCCCCACTCATCGACTCTGGCGCCCAGAGACCCAGAGGTGAGGGATCCTGTTGATTGAAGAGAGGAGTGTGAAGTAGTCATGGAGATTGGTGACCTTTAGGGCTCTTTCGAAAACACTTAACATGGCCTAAGCCTGCATCTCCAGACATCCTGACCCAAGCCACATAAATAGGGAGTGCAACCTTCTGACCACAAGACCCTCAGGGGACTTTTTCAGTAAACCATACTATAGCACTATTCAGGCTTCCAGGGCTGGTGAGCTCAGGTCTTGAGGTCCCCCAAGGTAAGAATTACCACTTCCTGTAAAAAGTCACATGCGTCTTGGTTCCCACTCTGGCCAAAAATCAAACCAGACTCTCCATGTCTCACCCTCAAGTCCTCCACAGACAGACCCTCAAAATCCAAGGTTCTTCCCAAGCATTTACCTGGCTTGGAGGTGGAGGATGAGTAGGGAATGGGGATAGGGTGGAGGAGTAAAGGAGGCAGTGGGGGGGGATGGGGTGTGGTGGGGGACCGGAGATGGAGGGTGGAGTGGGGGATGAGATGGTAGGTAAGGGTGGGGGAAGGGATGAGGGGATGGGGTGGAGGGATGGGAATGGGGTGGGATTGGGGGAGTGGGTGGGAGTGAGAGATGGGGAAGGGGTGAGGATAGGGGTGGGGTAGAGGGATGGAGATGGGAGTAGGGGATGGGGTTGGTGACGTGTGCAGGGTGATTTCCTGCATGGCTGTGTGATTTTAACCGTGGAATTTTTCAGGGTTAACATATTTGTTACCCCGCTTTTCTTTGCTGTGACGAAATGTCTTACTTACAGGAGGAAACACTTATTTTGGCTCACTTTTTGAGGCTTCGGTTCACGGTCGGCCAAGCCACTCCTGTGCCTGTGATGGGTACATGTAGCAGAGGAAGTTGTTCACCCCAAGGTGATGGAAAGAAAAAAAAAGAGGCAAGGAAAATGGGAAGGGGGGAAGAAGACAGAATTCCAAACTTTAAAACAAACACAACAAAGTGTTTTATCTCTTTATTTTGCATGCACAATGGAAGGTGGGGTGGCATGGGTTCCATGGCTCATGGGTGGAAGTCAGAGGAGAGGTGGCCCAAGTTGGTTCTTTGCTTCCATCATGTGAACCTCAGGGATGGAACTCAGGACCTCAGTCTTAGCAGTAAGTGCCTTTACCTAATGAACCATCTTGCTTAGCCCTAGTAGCCCTGTCAAGGGTGCACCTCAGTGGTATAACGTTTTCTGGCTTCACCTCCTAATGTTTCTACCACCTCCCAATAGTCACACAAGTAGTCAAGGAGACTTCTGTACACGAGGCTTTGGGGAAACTTTGTTAACAAAGTCATCAAGGGAAGACACCTTCCCTTGGCAACTGTTACAAACCAGGCTTTGACACTGGTCCTCAGTAAGCCAATTGAAGAAGTGAAGTAAAAATGGAGCTGGAGAGATGGCTCAGCAGTTAAAGAACACTGGCTGTTCTTCGAGAGGCCCTGAGTTCAATTCCCAGCAACCACAAGTGGCTTACAACCATCTACAATGAAGTCTGATACCAACTTCTGGTCTGCAGGCCTACATGAAAGCAGAACATTGTATATATAATAAACAAATAAATCTTTAAAAAATGAAAAGTAGAGAAAGATTTATTTAATGTGGCTACATTAGGATAGAGAAACAAAGGGATCTAGTGGACCCACTGGTCCAGAGTTGAGGTCCTAGTACAAGGTTTAGGTTTAAATATTATCTTAGTGTTCTATTACTTGAAGAGACACCATGGTCATGGCAACTCTTATAAAGGAAAACATTTAATTAGGGATAGCTTACAATTTTAGAGGTCTAGTTTATCATCGTCATGGTGGGGAGCATGGTGGCATACAGGCAGACATGATACTGGGAAAGGAAGTGAAGGTCCTATATTTTGTTCCACAGGAAGCAGAAAGAAAGAGACACAGAGACTGGCATGGGCTTTTGAAACCTCAAAGCCCACCCCTCAACAACAAGGGGAACAACCCTTCTTCCAACAAGGCCATACCTCTCAATCCCTCCCAAATAGTGTCACTCCCTGATGACTAAGCATTCAAACTTATGAGCCTATGGAAGCTTATTCTTAATTCAAACCACCACAAACAGAAAACAAGAGTCATGCAATGAAAGAAGATATGCCGTGAAAGGTAAGCCAGCATGGAGATCAGCTGCGTGGTAGATAGGCAGCTATGTGGTAGAGAGGGAAGCATTAGCAAAAGAGTGAAGAAAAAAAAAACACCAAAAACCCCAGAGTGCCAGAGAAAAACATACTGAGGCTCTGTCTAGCATCTGAAAGAAAGAAGAGAAGAAAAAGGTAGTTCTGTCTTTCTGGGTCAGGATCCAGAAAGATGGACAGACTCAAAAGTATCTCATGGCAACTCTAGTGATTATGCTAGGGCGTGGGAATTCTGGGAAGGGAAAATCCATGACCTCATTGTTTGGTTGGAACTCCTGCTCAGCCCTGCACAAGCTAGGAAACCCCATCTGGCCTACTTCCCCCAACTCCACCCACACTGAGAAAACTCTGAACAAAGGAATGACACCAAATGCCTAGGTCCACATTTCTGACCTGACCATCCCACCCAAGTGCCTGCCCAGGGGCACAGCTTTTGATAGTACTTGGACACAGTTCCAGCTCTTGGTTGACACATCAGTACCCCTTGCCTAAGATCTGTAAAATCTCCCTGTATTAGCCTGGGCGCTTGACTTCTCCGGCCCCATTCTTTGGGACCGGTGAGTCTACCCAGGAGCAACACTCAATGAACCTATATTTATCTGTTTTTCATCTGGTTTGATCTGCCCTTTTGCATTGGTGGAAACCTGTCAATCACTCATCAGAGGGCTAATTATTCCTCTTACCTCTTTGGCACAGCTTAAGGTGAACCCACCTTCCTGAAGAGTGGACCCTTAACCAAGCGACTGGCACAACTGAATGACCTCTTAAGGGAGGAGGAGGCAACAACTTCCTGTGTCTAGGATGAGTTAAGAGGAGAATACCGCAGCAGCATGCAGGGCCCATTCAGGGAAAACTGCATCCTTCTGGTCAAAAGAATGGGATCTCTGACCTGGGTGGAGACCCAACACTCCAGTTAGGCAGGTCAATACCTGGCTAAAGACCACTTTTATGGCATGCTCACCTTAGCTATGCTAAAGAAGTATGAGGAATGATTAACCTTCTAACGAGGTAATATATGTTTCTTTCCCAGAATTCCTACTTCCCAGCTCAGTCTCTATGAGCTGCCATGAAATTTGGCTAAAGTATGTCTGAGTTCTGACTCAGAAAAGTGAAACTTTTCTTTCTTTCTTTCTTCCTTCCTTTCTCTCTCTCTTTCTTCCTTTCTTTCTTTCTCTCTTTCTTTCTTTCTTTCTTTCTTCCTTCCTTCTTCTTTCTTTCTTCTTTCTTTCTTTCTTTCTTTCTTTCTTTCTTTCTTTCTTTCTTTCTTTTCTTTTTTCTTTTCTTCTCTTTCTATTGTAAATGTCAGCCAGAGCCTAAATTATTTATTTCTTTAGGGGAAAGAGGCATGCTTTGGGCTTCCTTGCTCTTTCTCTTTCCTCTGCCATGTGGTTGACCTCCACGCCAGCTTAAACAGCATGACTTTCCCACTTCGTCTTTCTTCTCTACCAAGTAACTGCCATGAGTTTCAATTTGCCTGCCTAGGGATTCTTGCTAGTCTTCTGCTGCCTCTTTAAGAAGTAACCACGCCCACTCAGCCACTTCTGACCTCCCCCTTCGCCATCTTTCTCTCTCTCTTGTGTGGTTGTCTCCTGTCGTGTGCACACGTTTTTCTCTGTCTCTGTGTCTTTATGTCTTTGTATTTGTCTATCTCTGTCTCTCTGTTTTTTATTTCTTTTTAAGTAATAAATATTTACCCTTATGTTTATTTACTATGTCTTGTGAGCCTTTTATCCGCCATAACTGCCCGCCTGACTCCCCCCCCCCCATCCCCCGGCCGCATGGCGCTGCAGGGACTCACGGCCATCCTTGTCGGACTCCGCGAGCCGCCCGGGACATCCCATCATCATATTATTTTTAAAAGAACAAAAATTCTTCTTTTAAACTCCAATGAAATAGTATAAGCTTCTGTTTGAGTCTATCCTTGAATACTTTATAAGACTAAGATTTGACCTCAGTTTCTTTTGTTTTATGTGGTGATTCTGGTGAAACTCCCCAAAATCTCTGGTAAGAAGATCATTTAGGGAGGACCCTAAATCCAAACACACACACACACACACACACACACACTGAGACAGGACCTCATATAGCTCAAGAGGGTCTTAAACTCACTAGATACCTTAGGATGACCCTGAATTTCTGAACTTTCTGCTTCCATCTCTTGACCATTAGGATCACAGTCATGACTAGTCCTGGGTTCAACTGGACCACTCTGTGTGTAGTAGGAAGTATTCTGTCGGAGGAGCCACGTCTCTACTCCCAGGGGCACATCTTTAAAAGAAAATACACAGGGACAAAGATACAGAGCTGAAGGAGCTTAGGACGTGATACCCCAATACATGCTACTATCTCGACATAAGGATTCTATTTAGTAAAAGGCCCTTGGAAGGAATGGCAGGTGTACGAAAGATGATTCAGACTTCCCATTCTTTCTTCTGAAAACAAGAAAGAAAAGCTGCCTGCCTTGCATGGACAATGCCCTCCCCATATCAGGAGGAAAGTGACATTCTTCCATCAAGGATAAAAAGCCAAAGCGGAGAAGATTCTGTACAAACAAGCCTTGTTCAGCTAACCTTATCTGCTTCCTCACTTTTCCATCCACTTAACTCTTAGCTCAAGCCTCTTGGACACTGTTAGGTCTCAAAGAAACCTGGGACAAATGGCTGAGGTGCCTGTTAGCATATCAAAACAGATGCAGGCCAACTTCCCAGCACTTCTCACCCTTCCCCCTACCTAAACCTCTCCTGCCCAGGGGCTGAGTTTTGCTCCTCCCCCACGCCACCCCCCCCCCCCAGCTTCTCCTATAGAACCCAGCCATTTGGGCCACACGATCTCTTGGTCTTTTAGTTCTCTTAACCTCTTTGTCCAGGGCTCCTCTCTTGGCCAGTTTGCCCTCTCTTCTCTCTCTCTTCCTCTCTTCCTCTCCCCACCCCTCTTTCCTCTTAAGGCCCTAGATTTATGTGTTGGGCTCTGATGGTCTAGTCAGCATCAGTGTTATGAGTGGGGCCTCATGGGTCATGCTGGGGTCCTAAGGGCTGCATCCTCGCATGCTGTTTAATGCAAATGTGGGAGAGACTTGGGGAGGGGCTTCTTTTGCTGCTCCTCTTCTGTAAGGGGACCATCTTGGATGTAGAATGGACTCTCAGAAGACTACAATTGAATCAAATCTTGGATTTCCCAGCCTCCAGCACCATAAAAAATAAAATTCGGCTCTCCAACAACTACCCAGTCTGTGGTATTTGTTATCAACACAAAATGGACCCAGACAATATCCTTCTAAGGGCTCCTGTGTCACGCAATACTGTTAAAACATCCACATGTCATTTCCCTGTCAATCTACCTATGTTGGTTTAAATCTTGGGCTCAGCTAAAAACCCTGATGTGTGACTGTCACTTTTCTGTTGGCTGGTGATAAATTATCCTGACTAAAGCAGCTAGAGGACGGAGGAGCTGGTTTCGGCTCACCGTTTGGCAGGAAAGAGAAGGCAGCAGAGAACAGAAACACCGGGTTAGACTGGGTCTCCAGTCAGGAAGAGTGAATACTGGTGCTCAGTCCCCTTTCTCTTTCCCTCCCTCTCCCTCTCTCTCTCTCTCTCTCTGCACAGTCTCCGACACAAACCAAGGAAAGGTGCCACACACTTTCAGGTTGACTATCCCCACCTCAACTAACCCAGTCAAGGAGTTTCCTCACAGGCGGGCCCAGAGGCTAACCTCATACCTCACAGGTCTACCTGGAGGCTTGTCTCCTAGGTGACTCCAGATTCTGTCAGGTTGACAATTAACATTAACTACCACAAGGGTAGAGGTAAAATTGTGTTCCTTCTGTGGCAAAAGCCAAGGCATGCTGTAGATGGTCAGGACAGCGCAGAACCCAGGAAAAGGCAAGGCCTTCCTGCTGAGCATCTTCAGCAGAGAGTATGGCCTTTCCAGTCTCTCGGTTTTGAACCCTCAGCCTCCAGTGCTATGAGAGTAAATCTCCATCGTTGACCCTACCAGCTTTCCATCAATATTGCAACAGTGGCCCAAAGGAAGCCAACACCACAAGGCAGTGTTCTGGACTCTTCTGACGATTCTCAGGGGCTCGGACTCTCAGGGTGTGAACTTCAGAAGCAGTTCTTGACCTTTCTTTTTCTGCTGTGTGAGACCAGGAGGCCTAAGAGGTTGGGGCTGTGGTTTTACCCTGACCCCCTTAGGAAGATAAAGCCCTAGTCAAGTAGCATCCCTTCATGGCTGGCCTTGGTTAGGAGTACAGAATGTTCTGGACTTTGAAAATTGTTACTTTTCCTGGGGCCTATTGTGAAAGGGTGACTTTCCCCTCCCATTGCCTGAAGCTGGTGAATTTTCTCTCGTCTTCAGAGCCAGTCTGATCTGGTTTCTGGAGAACCCTAGGCTTGGACCCCTGCAGGTCTTAGCTCTCAAACTAGCCCACACTCTTGTCTTCAGTGACACCCCCACTTTCCAGGTGAGAGTTCTGACCAGTTCTTTCTGGCTTAGGGTGGCTTTGTCTTCCTGGTAAGTTGTAAGCATCGGTATTCGTGTCTCCCATGGGCAGATCTTCTCAGTGCCTTCTGTTCTCTGAGGGAATCTGGGGGAAATGTTTGGGCTTTCAGTTTGTTTCATTTCTTTCCTTTCTTCTGAAGATGGAAGCAGCCAATGGCTTCCTGATAGTTCACTGTTTTCTTGGTGGCTTTTTGTCAGTCAGAATTCTACATGGGTTCGTAATAAGACTGTCTCCCTGCTATGTCATTCGGCTTTTGAAAGACGTTTTTGCTTTTGTCTGACACAAGTTATACAGACCCAGACATGGAGTAGGAAAAATAAGAGATAGTGGAAATTTTCAAAGGGTCAGAATTTTATACAGTCTCTAGAGTGCTGATAGTTTGGTTTGTGACTTTGACGTTCCTCTTAGAGTTTTTTGTTTGTTTGCTACTTTTTCTTTTTCTTCGTTATTGCCATTATTTTGTGATACATGTCTGAATATGTAACCAAGGATAGCCTCAAATTCATGACCCTTTTGCCTCAATCTTCCACAGAAATTTCTGGAATCTGTATCAACCTTTCTTGCAGCTAATCTTCCTGTCTGGGGGCTACCCCTGTTTATATTCCACTGAGCATATTTTTATGTAATCCTCATCAGTTGCTTCCTGTGTGCTTCCCTGTCTTGTTTTGACTTTGTAAACAATCTGATGCTCAGGGATCAGCTGTGACTTTGAAGGTTTTCTAGACCCAGTGCAAATCTGTGAACTGGATTCTTTCCTTTGTGGTTTGCTATCCCAGGGTTGTATATATAACAACTTGAGCTTACTTGCACATGAGCTCGGTTACCCTGTGATCTTGGCTCTCACCGCCACAGGTAACTCCCAGGAAGAGACTCCTGAAGCTGACATCTAGGAATTTCCCCAACCCCACTTTGCTCTTTGAGAAAACAACCTGTAGATGCTCACTGTGGGCTGTGGAGGGAAGCATGAGGAGGCAAAACTGATCCCCGGCCTCAAATCACTGCTTCATTGCACTCTTCTGATCTTTTAATTGTGTGCTGCTAAAACTCAGGGAGAAAGGATGAAGAGTTTGGTAGTTATTGATTAGGATTGCTGTGGTCACCATCTGTGTCTATGAAAATGATAATTCGGTGGTTTAGGAGTTTGGCTGACCAGGATCGTGACCTAACCTGAGTCCATCTTGTAGTCTGTCATTCATTGGGTGACCTTGGGCAAACTACCTTTCTGTGTTTGTTTCTTTACCCTTAAATTGACATTGATAGCATCTACCTCAGGATGGTTGAGAGTACCTGAAAGAACTGATGTTCCTGAAGTTCTTTAACCCAGTGCTAAGAACAGTGTATTCAGTAGACAGGGCATCTGGGGAGAGACAGAAGTGGGTGGAAGAGAAGGAGAGAGCACACATGTACCAACTTCTGCTTCGGGAGTGGAACGATCCTCCCCTCTGCACTATGTGCAAGGCTGTATTTCCAGAAGAGTCTTTGGGGCTTCAAATGTAACGGTTTCTAAGAGTTGAAAGCAAAGACTTCGGCTCATACATGAGGAAGGAGTAATGTATTGTGTTATCACAGGCTGGGCGTGACAGCATGTATCTATAACCCTAACTCTGGGGTGACAGAGCCTGGAAGAGTTGGAGCCAGTTTGACTATATAATGAGTTCAAGGCCAGCTTAAGCTACTCAGTCATACCCCATCTGAAGAAGAAAAATCATCAATGCTATGTCCATGATAAATTCCTGGGCCATGCTGAGTAATAATGCCATGGTTATAATATATGTAATTATTGTTATGCTATATTATATACATGTACACACACATATATGTATATATATGTAATTGGTAAAAAATATAAATGAATGTTTGTTTGTAGGCTAAGACTGCTCCTTTCCAGACTGCTCAGACCCGAATAATCACACAGAAATATTCTTAAAATATTTTAAATGTCATATTCTGTAAGTCTTTGAAGTGTTGAAGATTATTTATCTAACTGAAATATATCTCTTTATATCTAAGAAACCTAATAAACATAACTACAGTTTGATTATTATAGATGACTATCTATTAATCTGCATTTCTTAACTATACGTTACATTTTTAAATGAGCTGCACAGTCACAATACCTGAAACAAGAGTAGAAATACAGATATACAGAGTAACAAAATCAACTTTAAATTTGTATCAATAGACCAAGATCCATATCAATGCTAAGTATTCATCTCTATATTATATCCCCCTTTAATTGAAAGCAAATATTTATAGATAAACATTTTGGAAATTTGGGCATAGTTTTCTCCAAGCTTTTTCCTGCTGTTTGTTGGGCAAAGTGTTTTTAGGGTTAGGGTTCATGGAGACTTAAGATTAAGTGGGACTTGTTACATCAAACCATATCAGCCAGGAAGAAATCCACAGGTTCCCATCCTCTGTGAAAACAAAAGCAGAACCTTTTTTCCAAAGCAACATATCCTTAGACACAAATTTTGAAGTCAAGATACCTTTATGTTGGTTTAGCTTAGCAGTTCCCAGAATCAAATGTCTCTCTGCAGTCAAAATATTCAAAGAAAATACAATAATATACATAATCCAGACTCTTTGTGTATGTTTCATCTTTTTGTGGCTTCTTTTTCTTTACTTCTTTAATCTTTGTCTGTACTCCTTTATATTACTTTTACTGTCTCTTTAAAGACCTTATTTTTTAAACCTATTTCTTTTTATAACTGTCTATACTTTTTTACTCTCTCTCTCAAGCCTACATACATTTTTTAAACACACTGTGATCCATTCAGAGGTTTATTTTTGTATGAATCTCTCTTTAATGTGTATCTGTAATCATTTTCTGACAAGAAACACTTTTAAAATGGTAAGTGGCTTGGTCACAGCAGCCCTAGATGTTGGCTCCACCTCTCTTGGTCTTTCAATATGGTGGAGGTATGTTTGCCACCAGCTCTGGGACTACTGGGTGGGAGCCGTGCTCACATCTCAACTCTGGGAAGCACCATGCAGCACATAAACCCTTTTTGTCTGAGTAAAAGCTAAATCTGGAAATGCCTCTGTGTATGATGATGGGAATCCACCATGCTTTCCTGTCTGTGCATGCCTAGCAGGCCTAATCCAACTGCTTGCCCAAGCAGGGTTGCTGAGTAGCAGGCTTGTTCTCAGGTACTTTCCTCCTCATCCTGAGTAGGCATCCAAGCACTTGGACCTGAGTATATGGCTGGACATGTGGGTTAGCCCCAAACATATCGACACCATTCTGTAGGCTGGCAACAAGGATGGGATTAATTGGTAGTCATCTACAATAGTTAAACTGTAGTCATGTTAGTTAGGTTTCCTAGATATACAGAGATATATCTCAGATGGATAATCTTCGGCACTTCAAAGACTTGCAGAATATGACATTTAAAATGTTTTAAGAACTTAGATTTTTCTTGATAGTGAGACATGTCTGTTTCTGACAACACCAATTACTTCAGAGAGGTTGATGGGCATTGAAGAAACATGTTATGAATTTGCCTTCAATGTGGCAAGACTAGCCATTTGGGCAAGAAACTGCTCTTGCCTGGACTGCCTTATGGTATGCTATATAAATTAGACATGCAGGACCCACAGAAAACTGACTGCTCAACTTTCCAAAAGACAGAACAGTACTTCAGGGTTCCTGATTCACAGAAACTGCCAGATATTCTACAAGACACAGCAGAAAGCCATTGATGAACTTTGCCATCACAGGGCAGAACAGATCTTCCAATTTCCTGCTTCACGAAAAAGTCTGCTGGATATTATGGGCCTGTAAGCTGAAGATGGATGCCCCAACATTACAGAAGAACTTTGGGTGACTGTCCAGGCAGCAGGATGTCTCTGTCAATTCTAGAACTTTGGAAGTTGCTTACAATGCACTTCCTGTTTACTTAGATAATAACATATCCTTTTAGAGTCTTTGAAGAGTTGAAGACAGAGAGCTATAGCTATAGTTTTCCTTAGTTGTGATAAATTAGATATGAAACTTTCCAAATACAAATAGACTAAATATTGTAACTATAATTCTTGCTTGATAACTGTTTTTATATGTATTTTTACTATATTAAAGTTAAAACCTTCCTTTTTATTTAGACAGAAAAGGGGAGATGATGTTGGATATCCTTCTGTTTTTGTGTTACTTTTATTGGTTGATGCATGAAGTTGTTTTAGTCAATGACTTAGCAGAGCAAAACCAGGCAGAAAGTCTGAACAGGATATATATATATATATATATATATATATATATATATATATATATAGAGAGAGAGAGAGAGAGAGAGAGAGAGAGAGAGAGAGAAAGAGAGAATAAGCAGAGTCAGAGAGACACCATGCAGCTGCAAAAGGAGAAAGATATCAGCCACTTTTTTTTACCATGAGGTAAGCCACAGCCTCATGGCAATAGACACATTAATTGAAATGGGTTAATTCAAGGTGTAAGAGCTAGCTAGAAATATGCAAGAGTCATTGACCAAACAGTGTTGTAATTACATAGTTTCAGTGTGATTATTCAGGTCTGAGCCTTTGGGGAAGCGAAAGAGCAGCCTCAGCAAACATTTGTTTTTATCTTTTCTGCAAGTTTAATATCTAATGAAAAAAAAAGAGAGAGCTTGATGCATGCCTTAATCCCAGAGGCAACCTGATTGATCTCTGTGAGTTTGAGGACAGACTGGTTTACATAGCAATTTCCAAGACAGTCAGAGCTGCATAACAGAGAGATCCTGACTCAAAAAACAAGACAAAACAAGACAAAATAGAAAACTCTAAAAACAAACAAAAAAAGAATACAAAAAAGTTTGAGGAGATGGCTCAGAAGCCGGATGTACTTTCTCCTGAGGCTGACGACCTGAGGGTGATCCCCAGAGTCCCCATTGTGACAGGAGAGAACTTTACTCCTCCTCAGGTTGTTCTCTGACTTCCACACCCAGTCCATGGCATACCACCCCCGCATGGCACACACTGCTTTAGTTAGGGTTATTGCTGTAAAGAGACACCATAACCACGGCAACTCTTATAAGGAAAACATTTAATTGGGGTTGACTTACAGTTTCAGAGGTTCAGTCCATTAACATCATGGCAGGGACTAGAGTCGCATGCAGGCAGCTGGGGTGCTGGAGCTGAGAGTCCTACATCTTGCAGGCAACAGGAAGTTTACTGACACACTGGGTGGCATCCTGAGTATAGGAAACCTTGAAACCCTCCCCCGTAGTGACACTCTTCCTCCAATTAGGTCATACCCACTCCAACAAAGCCACATCTCCTAATAGGACCACTTCCTATGAGATTATGGGGGCCAGTTACATTTAAACTACCACACACACATGCCAAATGAAAAATAAATTTAAAAGAATAAAAACTTGGGAATGAAGCCTTACTTTCAGTTGAATGCTAGCAAAATAGTTGTTACTGGCCTTCCCCTGGGGCTTTCTCCCTGCCTTTTAGAGAATTGGCAAGCCTCTAGTTTAAAGATGCCACTATAATCTTTCTTGCCATACTTTCTGTAGGATTCTACATTATGGATATCTGGTCTACCATGGGGATGGGTAATGTTCTCTATACTTGAATTGTACTTGATTTTACTTTGTAGTTGGAAGAACATCCCACTGAGTCAGCATTTCATAGATTCTGACACTGCCAACATGCCACAATCTCACACCTGAAAATTCTCAGGTGTAGAACAGACTGAAAAGAATGTGGATCAAGAAAGAGCCTGTGTTTAGGTTGTTGGAATTTCACATATGTGCTGAACACGGAATTTGTGTGAAAGTCTCTTTTTCTCTTTTCTAAGAACATCTGATTAACTGTCGCACCTACTCATAATGAGGCTATAAAGTGGTTGTCACATCAAGGAACCACAGAAAGCAGGAAGTCGAGACCTATCTACTGAGGCGTGTCTGAGGAAATAACCCCAAATCACTAAGAGGACAGAGTGTTTGTGTTACCTCCCATGATCCCAAGGGTGTGTTGGGAAGAATCCCTTGCCACTCAAAGTACACAGAGATGACCATTTTCTGGAAGGTGAAGTGAGGCAGGTTATCTGCTCTTGATGACGGGAGAAACGACTGTAACATAATAAAGGGATACCGATATTAGGAGAAATTTATAGATGAATCTGTCTCTAATGGCAGCTGCAACAAGAGGCATTTGACCAGGCCTAGTGGGTGGCACATGGCACCTAGTGGGTTGAAGCAGGAGAGATCACAAGTTAAAGGCTAAACTGGCTGTACCTGTTTACCCTGGAGTGAGCTCCAGGGTAGCGTGGGATGTATAGCAAGACGCATCTAAGAAAAACAAACAAGCAAAACAAGACAGCAAATTTTTAGAAGTGGCCGTGCTTCTTCTCACCTGCTGATTCAAATTGTTTGGCGGGGATTGCTTAAAAGATGGTGTGAGAAGGCTCTTCTGGCCATTTCACAGTCATGGCAAAAGTATGCAGGAATTGAAATTTTTTTTTTGAAAGAGTGGTGTGCTATGCATGCAATATTTTCCAAGTCTGAAGTTTCAAAACAAAGTATTTTTGGGAACTTGAAAAGCACTAAGACCTTTTGAAAAACATCTGTCAAGGTAGGTCTGTGAGGGTTCCCTAGAGGAACAGAACTGATAGAACACATAGAGTTTGTTAAGTCAGCTTATATTGAAATAGTAACAAGAACTGCCCTACACCCAAGAGGCTGACAACCTTGTGATTGCTGGGTTGTTGAGGCTGGGCATTTTAGCAATTGCAATCTGGCATTGAAAACCTGGAGGGTTTCTGGAGAATTCTTAGTCCATGACAGAGGTTTAGAAACGCTGGTTCTGATTTCAGAGAAGTTATGTTGGCAAGAAGGAAGGCCAAGGGAACAAAGGCATTTATAATCTGCCCTCTGTCTTGCCCTTTTGAAATCTGAGCTGCTATCAGAAGGTGCTCCCCCACTTTCCCCCACATCTGGGGTGGGTCTTTGAACATCAGTGGAAGTGATCAGGACTGTTCTTGGGGTAATTCGAACCTGCGGCACGCTGACATCGGAACCAGTCAGTGAATATTTACTAAGTGCTTCTGAATTGTAGACAGTGTTCTGTGTGCATTTTATATATTGATTCATTGAATCCTCCCAGCAGTCCCATGTTGCAAAGGTTGTTACTGTTATCTCCACGTTCTAAAAAAGGAAGGGGGGTCACTTCCTGCAGGTGTATGCTCACTTTCAGCATTTGGTTGGTTCTGGCTATTTTACTTCGGATCTCACCCTGTTGCTCTCAGGCCTCTTTTCTTGGTTTATTATTTTTATTTTGTCCTGGGCACCTGTCACCAGCTGCCCTTCTATGACAGAAGTGGTTCCCCCAGCCCCCACCACAGTGGGTATTTGCAACCATCTGAAAATTTCTGCTTCTCAGAAAGGAACCTAGAGCCAGCAGGAACCAGGGCTGGCCTCAGCTAAAACTCTGGGGTTCGAGAATTTTTGACCTAGGAGCTAATACTATGGGGGATGTTGTCAGGACACAGGAACTCCTGTGAGGCTTCTGCCAGTGACTTGGAGAGGAGGGAACTAGGGCTAAGCAGAGCACCAAGAGGGAATGGATCCTGAGAGTGTTCACTGAACACTCGCAGACCATATTATTTCAGACAATAAAGTGGCTCCACAGTTGGAACAAAGGCTTGGATCCATTGTTGTAGTTAGAGTACTGTTAATTAGTCAGTAACCCATTAGTTAGTATTACTATTGCTGTGATAACACACCATGACCAAAAGTACACCCTGGTAGGGTAAGGCTAGCGGACCTGTTCCAAAGATGCTTGCAGGTTGCCAGAAGCAGGGACATTTTTGACTGCCTAAAGCACTGTTCAGGAGGGTTTCTGAGGCACGTCAGGCTTGGGCTGTATAACGGAGTCTGAAACACTTGAGTCATGGAACTTGCTCCACAGCCTTCTGGTTATGATTTGGCCTCCTGGGCAGCTTGGCTTGTGTTGAGACTTCTGTCTTGGCTTCTGCTGATCAGAAGCCAGTGGTTGGCAGCTTTGGAAGCTGAGGTTCTCATAATGAGCTCAGCTAACATGACTTGCTCCCCCAGGCCTGTGTATCATGCCCGTGAGCCTCCAGGGCTGATGACTCTCCTTGGGATTCCCCTGGGGGAGGAAGTTTCTGACGCCCCTGGGAGACAAGCAATCTCTCTTCCTGGTCTTGTGCAGACTCAAGCTCAAGGTCTTTAACCAAGCTCCTGCTGGGGGTTGCTTACAGCCACCCTGTCTCTTAATGCCTTACCATCTGCTGCAGCCCTGGGTTCTCTTCTGATGGTCAATCGGAAGCTGTCTGAATTTCCTGCCATCTATAACAGATCTCTGTCCTCTTGTTGCTGTTGGTTTTCGAGACAGGATTTCTCTGGCTGTCCTGGAACTTGCTTTGAGGACCCGGCTGGCCTTGAATTCACAGACATCCTACTACTGCTTTTGCCTCCCGAGTGCTGGGGTTAAGGTGTATGCCCCCACTGCCTGTCTGATCACTGCATTTTTTAAACTAAAAGTTGTACGAACTGGGGCCTGGGCCACAACTCAGAGCCTTCCACTGCTCTGAAGGAGGTAAATGGGCGGAGAGCGTGGGCTGAGAAGGTGGTGAGTCAGAGGAACTAGCCGTGTCAGAGGCTGGGGACAGGTCTGAGGATGCTCCCATGGAAGAGGCCAGGGGCCATTTGGGCAGTGGGGATGCCTGACTGATAACCCACAGCACATACTTCTGCAGTGTGCACTCTCTGTCTCTCTCCAGCCCCCAGACTTCAGAAATGCCTATGATGTTTGTGACTGCCAGTGGACTGTAGACTTGGTGGGACTCTAAGAAGGGACAGAAGGATGGCAGGGGCATGGGGAAAGCAGAGGGCTGAACTCAAAGAAGGCTGTGGAGGGGTCAGTAGCCCAACTCTGGAGACTTTCAGAACCTTCCCCAGGTCATGGGACAGTTCTCTATAGACCATTAAATGCTTAGTGTGTCAGAACCCCAGCTGGCTTCACATGTCTAGACCACTTTGCACCTGTGTGTGTTTGAGAGTATACACACACACATGCTCATGTATGTTGTATGTGGAAGCCAGAAATGGTTGGTTATCTTCCTCAATTGCTCAACACTGTTTTTTGAGACTAAACTCTCACTAAACTGAGAGCTGTGCTGGCCGGCAAACTCTAGGAATCCTCCTGTCTCTGTCTCCCTAGGACTGGGAATACAGATCCTGCTGTGCCATACTCATTTGGGGATCTGAACTCAGGTCCTTGTATTTGTACACGAACTTTAAAGACTGAGCCGTCTAGGCAGTCTCTAGGCTGCACCTTTAAGGATCTGTATATTATTACTGAAGGCTTGGAGAAGGCCTTTTCCATGTGATGATCACCAAGTGTGCAGCTCTGGGCACCATAGCTGGTCTCACCACAGGCCTTTCATTCCCGATGGGCCATGGCCTGCTGTCTGCATCCACAAGCCTCAATGAGAGTTCCCCTCCTTGAGGTCCAGGGACCGAGTTTGTCCTCCAATACAATCTTCTCTGGGCCCGATGAAAGGGAGGGGAGTTACCTTATTTTCACGTTTAAGTTCTGACTGGTACTGAGCAAGCATGCTCCTCTGTACCAAGGCCTAGGCTGTTTTGAAGGCTCTCGGTACAGGTTGTCAGATCGCCTTCTGGAAGCCACCCACAGCTGAAAGCTGGCAGGCACCCACTTGATAAATCTCTGCCAACTTGTTATGAAAAAGAAGTTTCGTTTCGTTTTTACTTCTTTGATTACGTGTGAGGTGTGTTTAAAAAAATATCCGTGCTACTTATTTTTGAATGGAGTTAGTAATCATGAAAATGATTTCAAATGTCATCCAATTTCTGTTTAGCTGTAAGAAAACAAATCGGTTCAGAGAAAGAAGGGAATGTCTTGTTATCTGTGTGGCTTTTGTTATGAGAGTAGGAAGACCAAAAGGGGAACGAAAAGGAAAACAAGCAAATAGCTGGCAAGTGGGGAGCGAGATGGGAGAGAAACCCCAGCAAGGATGAAAGAGCACAGTGTGGAGCTGTTGTGCACCATCTCTGGGACCCCAGCAAGCATCCAGCATTTGAGAAGCGGTGATGGAGAAAGAGAGACCAGGCGGACATTCTTCTCCATCTTCCAGAAAAGAAACCCTTGTGGTACGTAAGGTGTCAGGTGTCATTGACACAGTGATTCCCCTTAAGGAATTAAAAACTTCAAGGTTTAAAAACAATAATCCCAGAGGGAAGTAAAATGATTTATAACTGGGTAATAATGGTTACTAATTACCTGGATACCTGGTGGAAGGATATATAAATATATAAATATATATATATATATATATTCTTAAGTGAAAATCGCCAGTTATAAGGTTGGATCCTTACGTACCTGCCAACTTCTCTTTGCATTCTTAAAGACTAAATCCAAAGGCAGAGAGGGAAAGTGGACTCTATTTGATATGTGGAGTCAGAAATTATCGGAGATTGTTTTCTCGTCTTTGGGGCTTATGTCGGTGCTTTTTTTCCCTTCCTCCTCCTCGTTGGTGTTTTGAAACAGTCTTACGTAGCCCCAGGCTGGCCTTAACACTACTGATCCTCCTGCCTCTACTTTCCAAGTGCTTGGATTACAGACATGTCTGTTGTATCTAGATAATTTTTTAAAAATGATTTTGCAATAATTAAAAGCATTATGAAAGGTGGTCTAGTCTGTCTTGTTTCTCTTGGGCAGTGTGGTTAGAGAGCAGGGGAAAGTTACCTAGAGGCCTGGAGTAGGAGTCAGGGATGGGCAGGTTGATGTCCAGATCTCTGTGCGGTTCCCTGTATTCCCTGGTGATAGGGCCAACATCTGATGAACCACAGATACAAAGGCCAGCAGGCAGATGACGGAAGACCCTGGTGGGGAAGAGAAGCTAGTGAGGGCGCTGATGGGTGTTGGCACAGAGGGAGGCTGGGTTGTAGATGCCATGCCTCCTGTGCCTATTGGGTGGAATGCAGAGAATTCTTGCCTAGGCCAGCTAAGGGCTGCAAACTTTGCATGTAGCTTTTCCACACTTCTTTAGAAAAGACTTGGGGATGAGAAGTTAAATCTGAAGACAGCAGCACTTGGAGCATGAGACTCAGCTTTACTGGGCAAGGCGCAGGGTGTATGAAATGGGTTTTATTCCCCGTCCAGCTAAAAACACAACCAAATCCCTTATTACACTTGCAACTTGGATACAGTCTTCTCGATTGCCAGTGTGTGCTGCTCTTTAGTTACATTCTTGTCCTTGGCATGGGAGCACCCGGTTGGCTGGCTTCCGTTCCAGAGTAGCTGAAGAGCTCCGAGGTTTGCTGCCTCAGCGCATCTTATGGCGTCCTGCTTTTGTCTCGCCTCTGCCAAGGTCATCTGCTGTCACTGATATCGGTAATGACACCGCCATTTCCTACACATTCCTAGAACAACAGGAACCCACCTCAATAAAATAGGCCCACACCACAAAATAACCATG
This sequence comes from Myodes glareolus, assembly GCF_982192425.1. Classification (NCBI taxonomy): domain Eukaryota; kingdom Metazoa; phylum Chordata; class Mammalia; order Rodentia; family Cricetidae; genus Myodes; species Myodes glareolus. The sequence goes on along the minus strand of NC_142026.1, from coordinate 27,844,413 downwards.
GTTCAGGCCAAGAGGAAGTGGCCAGAAAATTGAAGGCTTGGCCAGGTATGTGTTCTGCTTGGCAGCAGGTGAAGAGGTGGCAGCGCCAGCTAAGGGTCCCTGGGATTGGATGTGGAAAGATGGCGAGTGAACTTTGAGCCGCACTCAGTTCAAGTGGGAAAATCTGGGGCAGGGTTGGCGGGGAGGGGGACCCAGGTTCAGCACAAACATGTGAATATTCCCATCTACTTTGGGGTTTGCCAACAGGATACTATCAAGATTTTTCTCTCGCTTTGGAGGAGTGTCCCAAAGAGTCCTAGGAGGGTCCCAAGGAATCACAATGTGTGTCTCTGCTGGCTCTGTCCCACAGCCTCCCAAGTCCCAAGGATTTGGTAGACCAGTCTTTCTTGCTGCCATTTTAATCCCAACTTGGCTTGGTCTAGGTGGAAGCTGCCATGGGAACTTGCCTGCCCTGTTGCAGAACCCCCTTCTTCCGTACACTTGGCTCAGCCTCCACAACCATCAGCTTTTGGCAGCCTTATTTCATTAGTCTCCACCGCACACCCACTCATTCATCCCTGCAGCATCTCAGCCTAGCAAGCAGGCCTACTGTCGTCTCCACCCTGAGCCAGACGTGCTGTGTTTTTATAGTGCATGACAGTGTTTTGATACACGGATACATCGTGAAATGATCAAATCCAGCTAACATTTCCATCAACTCATAGGCTTATTGTTTTTCCTTTTGAAAACATTTGCTATCCTCTCTTAGCAGTGGTCAGATCCATAAGTTTATTGGTAACAACTCTCACCATGCAGTTGAATAGATCTCTAGAACTTTCTATTCTTATATGAAGCTTTTTACATTTTGAACAACATGGTCCATTTCTCTCTCCCCCCCTCCTCCCCCATTTCTTTTCTTTTCACTGCATTGGTTTTTCTAAGAAATGAAGTCATTCATCTCTGGGTCTCTACTTGATTTTTGAGGTTTTTTGTTGTTGTTTGTTTGTTTGTTTTCATTCAAGACAAGGGCTTGCTTTGGAGCCCAGGCTGACCCAAAAATCTTTATCCCTTCCTGTCTCAGCCTACTATGTCCTAAGGTTTTAGGCATGTGCCACCTGTCTGTATGGAGAGTCCATACATTTGACAGGGGGTTTCAAGATAGGATTTCTCGGTGTAACAGCTCTCGCTGTCCTGGAACTCATTTTGTAGACCAGGCTGGCCTTGAACTCAGAGGTCTGCCTACCTCTGCCTCCTGAACACTTGGGACTAAAGGTGCATGGTTTAAGGCAGGGTGGAAAAGTCTATTGCTTTATTTTTTTCAATTTGAAGATTTTTTTATTCTTTGCAAAGTTAAATTTATTTATTCCAATTATTTTCTATTGTTTTTCTTGAGCTATATATTTTTCTCCACTCCCCTCCCTTTCTCCCCTCTCTCCATCTACCCTCTCCCATGATCCCCATGCTCTAAGTCTGCTCAGGAGATCTTGTTTTTTTTTACTTTCTATGTACATTAGATCTATGTATGTCTTTCTTAGGATCCTCGTTGTTGTCTAGTTTCTCTGGGGTTGTAGGCTGGTTTTTCTTTGCTTTATGACTAAAAACCACTTAAAAGTGGGTATATCTTATATCTGTATTTCTGGGTCTGGGTTACCTCACTCAATATATTGTTTTCTAGATCCATCCATTTGCCAGCAAATTTCAAGATGTCATTATTTTTTTCCACTCTGTAGTACTCCATTGTGTAAATGTACCACACCTTCTTTATCTATTCTTCTGTCGAGGAACATTTAGGTTGTTTCCAGATTCTAGCTATGACAAATAATGCTGCTATGAACATAGTTGAGCACATGTCCTTGTGGTATGACTGAGTATCCTTTGGGTATATACCTAAAAGTGGTATTGTTGGGTCTTGAGGTAGGTTGTTTCCAGATTTTCTGAGAAATCACCATACTGATTTCCAAAGTGAATGTACCAGTCTGCACTCCCACCAGCAATGCAGAAGTGTTCCCTTTACCCCACATCCTATCCAGCATAAGCTATCATCAATATTTTTGATCTTTGCCATTCTTACAGGTACAAGATGGAATCTCAGAGTTGTTTTGATTTGCATTTCTCTGATGGCTAAGGATGTTGAGCACTTCCTTAAGAACATTACAACTATTTTAAATTCCTTTGTTAAGAGTGTTAAAAGTTCATTGCTTAGGTCTGTACTCCATTTTTTAAAATTGGATTATTTGTTCTTTTGATGACCAATTTCTTGAGTTCTTTGTATATTTTGGAGATCAGTCCTCTGTCCAATATGGGGTTGGTAGAGATCTTTTCCCATTCTGTAGGCCGCCGTTTTGTCTTGTTGACCATGTTCTTTGCTTTACAGAAGTTTCTCAGTTTCAGGAGATTCCATTTATTAATTGCTTCTCTCAGTGTCTGTGCTACTGTGGTCTCCTGTACCAATGCATTCAAGTGTACTTCCTATTTTCTCTTCTTTGAGGTTCAGTGTGGTTGGCTTTATGTTGAGGTCTTTGATTCATTTGAACTTGAGTTTTGTGTATGGCAATAGATAGGGATCTATTTTCATTCTTCTACGTGTTAATACACAGTATGCCAGCACCTTTTGTTAAATATGTTTTTTTTTCATTTTACATTTTTTGCTCCTTTGTCAAAAATTAGATGTACATAGGTGTGTGAATTGATATCCGGGTCTTAAAATCGATTCCATAGGTCCTCCTATCTGTTTTTATGCCAATACCAAGCTGTTTTCAGTATTGTGCTTTTGTAGTAGGGTTTGAAGTCAGGGATTGTGATGCCTCCAGAAGTTCTTTTATTGTACAGGATTGTTTTGGCTATTCTGGGTTTTTGTTTTTCCATATAAATGTGTATTGTTCTTTCGAGGTCTGTGAAGAATTTTTCTGGGATTTTGATGGGCATTGCAATTAATCTGTAGATTGCTTTTGATAAGATTGCCATTTTTACTATGTTAATTCTACCCACCCAAGAGCATGGGAGATTTTTCCATTTTCTGGTGTCTTCTTCAATGCTGTCCTCTTCAATTTCTTCTTCAAAGATTTAAAATTCTTGTCATATAGGTCTTCCACTTGTTTGATTAGAGTTACTCCAAGATATTTTATGTTATTTGTGGCTATTGTGAAGGGTGATGTTCTCTGATTTCTTTCTCAGCCCATTTAGTATCTGTATAAAACAGGGATACTGATTTTCTTTTAGTTAATCTTGTATCCTGATATATTACTGAAGGTGTTTATGAGTTGTAGAAGTTCCTTGGTAGAATTTTTGGGGTCTCACTGAGTATTTTTGTATACATGTTCATGAATGGGATTGGTCTGTAATTCTCTTTCTTAGTAATTTTATGTGGTTTGAGTATCAGGGAAATTGAAGCCTTGTAAAAAGAGTTTGGCAATGTTCCTTCTATTTCTGTTGTGTGGAACAAATTGAGGAGTATTGGTATTAGTTCTTCTTTGTAGAATTCTGTGCTGAAACTATCTGGTCCTGTGCTTTTTTTGTTTATTCTTTTGTTTTGCTTTGTTTTTTGGTTGGGAGACTTTTGATGACTGTTTCTATTTCTTCAGCATTTATAGGTCTGTTTAACTTGCTTGTCTAGTCTTGATTTAATTTTGGTAAGTGATATTTATCCAGAAAATTATCCACTTCTTTTAATTTTTCCAATTTTGTGGCATGCAGGTTTTCAAAGTATGACCTGATGATTCTCTGGATCTCCTTTGTGTTTATTGTTATGTCCCCCTTTTCATTTCTGATTTTTGTTAATTTGGACATTCTCTTTCTGCCTTTTGATTAGTTTGGATAAAGGTTTTTCTATTTTGTTGATTTTGTCAAAGAAGCGACACTTTGTCTCATTGATTCTTTGTATTTTTTTTAAAATTTCTATTTTGTTGATTTCTGCTCTCAATTTGATTATTTCTTGCCGTCTAGTCCTCTTTGGTGAGTTTGCTTCTTTTTGTTCTAGAGTTTTCAGGTGTTCTGTAGTTCACTAGTGTGGGATTTTTTCCCCCTTATTCATGTAGACATTTAGTTCTGTGAACTTTCCTCTTAACACTGCTTTCATTGTGTCCCACGAATTTGGGTATGTTGTGTGATCATTTTCATTGAATTTTAGGAAGTCTTTGATTTCTTCCTTGATCCGTTGATGATTTAAGTGAGCATTGTTTAATTTCCGTGTGTTTGTGGGATTTTTGAAATTAGTGTTGCTGTTGAATTCTAATTTTCAGCCAAGGTGATCTGATAAGATACATGTAGTTATTCCAGTTTTTTTTTTTGTATCTGTTGAGGTTTGTTTTGTTACCGAATTTGTGGTCAATTTTAGAGAGGGTTCCATGAGGTGCTAAGAAGATATATTCTTTTATGTTTGGATGGAATGTTCTATAGATGTTAAGTCCATTTGAGTCATAACATCTGCTAGTCTCCTTATTTTTCTGTTAAGTTTCTGTCTTTCAGACCTTTCCAGTGGTGAGAGTGGACTGTTGAAGTCTCCCACTATTAGTGTGTGGGGTTTAATGGGGTGATTTTAGCTTCAGTAGTGTTTCTTTTACATATGAGGGTGCCCTCGTAATTGGGCATAGATGTTCAGTATTGAGATTTCCTCTTGATGGATTTTTCCTGTGACTAATATGAAATGTCCTTCTTTGTCTCTTTTGATTGATTTTAGTTTGAAGTCTATTTTGTTAGATATTAGGACAGCTACACCAGCTTGTCTCTTAGGTCCATTTGATTGGAAAAATTTTCCCCAACCCTTTTCTCTGAGGTGATGTCTGTCTTTGAGGTCAGGGTGTGTTTCTTACTGTATGCAGCAGAAGGATGGATTCTGTTTTCATATCCAATCTGTTAACCTGTGTCTTTTTATAGGTGAGTTGAGTCCATTAATATTAAGGGATATTAATGACCAATGATTGCTAGTTCCTATTATTTTAGTTTTCGTTGTTGGTGATGTGTGTTTTCCCCTTCTTTGGGATTTGCTCCTGTGAGATCAACTATTGTCTGTGTTTTTGTGGATGTAGCTAAGTTTCTTGGGTTAGAATTTTTCTTCTAATACTTTGTGTAGTACTGGGTTTGTAACTAGGTGTTGGTTAAATCTGGTTCTGTCATGGAATATCTTGTTTTATCCATCTACGGTGATTCAAAGTTTTTCTGAGTATAGTAGCCTGAGCTGGCACCCATGGTCTCTTAATGTCTGCCCAAGCCTTGACCAAGACCTTCTGACTTTCATTGTTTCCATATCAGGTATAATCCTCATATGTCTACCTTTATATGTTACTTGGCTTTTTCCTTTTCTGCTCTTCATATTCTTTCTTTATTCTGTATGTTCCACAGTTTGATTATTATATGGCAAGGGACTTTTTTTAATGGTCCAGTCTATTTGGTGTTCTGTAAACTTCTTAGGCCCTCATAGGGATATCCTTCTTTGGGTTGGGAAAGTTTTCTTCTATGATTTTGTTGAATATATTTTCTATGCCTTTGAGTTGGACTTCTCCTTCTTTTCTCTCTATTATTCTTAATCTTGGTATTTTCATGGTGTTCCATAGTTCCTGGATATTTTGTGTTAAGTTTTTTTCTAGATTTAACGTTTCCTTTGACAGATGAGCCTATTTCCTCTACCATATCTTTTGTTTGTCTTTTCCTTCATTTATTTAAGATAATTTTTCATTTCTTCTTTTAGGGCCTCAAACATTCTCCTAAAGTTATTTTTTAGGTTATTTTCTTCTGCTTCATCTGTATTGGGGTGTTCTAGTCTTGCCATTGTAGGGCCAGTAGTTTTTGTTGGTGTCATGTTGCTCTTTGTGGTGTTGAATGTGTTCTTACCTTGTCTACCCATCTTTTCCTCTGATTGGTGTAGTTGGTGCCATGTCTCTGGTGATCAGTCTTCCAGGTGACAGTGGACCCAAGACTCAGATGGTTGTTCCTCATTTTGGAGTCAGGGCCATGTTTCCAGTCTCTCCAGAGGTTTCTTGGTGTTCCTGAAGGTTGCTCTGCTATTCTGGAGGTCGTGTGGGCCTGCTCCCACAGAGATTGCTTGTTTGGGTCTCCTTCTGCAGAGGTTGCTGGCTTGGGCCTATTCCCACAGGTGTCCCTGTTTTAATCCTGCTCCGACAGAGGTTGCCAGTCTGGTCCTGGTCCCCTGGAAGTCTATTCTTAATGCAGAGGAGGTAACCACAATCCTGCTGGTACTTGCCTCTAAATCCCCTCTCCGGTTGCACCCACCTAAACCTTCATTGTCTTTCCTCAAGCCACAGCAGCACACTCACCCCCTACTTTGTTCTGTGAACTTGGTACCCATCCCCATACACTTGAGCTCAACCACACAACCCCTGCCCTCATCAACATACTGCATGTTCTGTCTACCTGCTACATTAAAGGGCCGTCAACAAGGCCCAAGCCCCTAAGCTAGACACAAACCTGTTCTGGAAGGAAGGAAGGAAGGAAACACAGCCAAGCCACTTGTTCCTGCCACAGGAGGCTGTGGTTCTTCACCATGCACTGACGCCTGGGGTGGATTTTCGGTTCACTGTCACATCTGCAGCATCCAATGCAGGGCCTGTTCTGTCTCCTGCATGCGTGCATCAAGAAGGGTTTTTGCTCATCATGGGGGCAGATGTGGGACCTTCTCTGGGATATTTGGGAGGACAGTGGCCTGGGCCCAGAGAACCCTGATGAAAAAGTTTACTCTATATCTGTGACAACGCCTTCAAGAAACATTCAGGCCCTCTTCACTCCCAGACCTTCATGACAGAACAGCAATGGAGTCTCAGCTCTGCACACACGGCTTCTTGCTTTCACTCTGACAACCTCCCGTGACGAGTCACAGTCACCGCTGCTAAGGGTGTCCCCTGCACTAACCCTTGATGCTTACTGGAATCAATGTCCCTCCAGGTCCCCTCTGCAGGCTCTCTCTCTTCCAGGGGCTTTCTTACTGCCTGTCAACTCACAGATTCCATGTGAAGGATGGGGCTGCTTTGCAGTTTCCGGATCCTTACGTGTCAGATCTTAAGTAGGCAAATGTGAATTTGTCCCTTCTTGTACCACAGCTTTGCCTGGCCCATACGCAGCCTTAAGTGGTTCCCATCATTTTTTCTAACTCCTCCCTAGGACCCAGATACACCCGGCTGCTGCTGTCACCAATGATAATAGAAAGTATCTTCTCTGAGAGGCTCCTCACGTCATGACTCTCAGGCCAAAGAGAACAGGAATGGCATTGAGAAGTTGCCATACCTGGCTTATCCTTCTTGGATAGGCCTTAGCGGGAGACTTAGCATTCCAGGTCCTAGACCAACACTGCCGTGATTCCTTCTGTCCTGACTCCACCCCACTCTGTGATGCCCAGACACTAACATAGGTGCCCATGTTCATCCCAGAAAATCCCTGAGCCCAGTTATCTCAACCTGTGGGTGGGCGATGGGAGAGGTGCGGATGAATCCCTCATCAGGATCCAGAGGGCAGTCATCACCCGAACTCTCAGGGAAGTCTAAAAAGTGATCCGTCCATAATGCCTCTAGCTGAGGCAGGGCCCAGCACAGTCTGACGCAGGTTGTACAGGGGCCTGATTCTGGCTCTAGACCAAGCACTGAACAGGCCAGACTCCAGCAGGAACCTGAGTGTTCACATCTCTGTAATGGGTACAGCTGTGCTGGAGACAGAATTTCTGATTTCTCTTCTTCCCTTCTCCTTTTTCCCTCCCCTTTTTTCCTTCCCCAGAATTTACTTTTCTCTTGCCCCTTTTCAATACATAACCCCCCTCCCTGTAAAGCCGTAAGGGAACAAAACCAGGGCCCTGGCTGGCACTCTGCCCTTTCTTCCTAGCCCTCTGCTCTGCCATCTTCCTTTGTCTTTCACTTCCTTTGGACCCTTTTCTGGTTCAGCTGCCCATGTATTTCCTCCCGCCGCCTCCCTGTCTGGGAACCTAGGCATCTCCCACCAGTGGACACTTGGGCTTCTGTATCCTGCTGGGCACTGGGGTTGGCACATGATGGCTCCTGCTACGTAGGCACCCGGGAACTCTAGGTAGGCCCCTCCCCACAGTGAGTCATCTGACCTCTGAGGGTCTGACCAAGACACTAGGTAGGTGATCTTTTTGAATCTTGTCCATTGGCTGAAAAAAAGTGGTGCAACCTCTTTTGGGGACTATTGTCAGGTTCCTAGAAAAGTCGCTAGGGTCCTCTCTTCTTCATTGCCCCTTCTCTCTAGAAGGGACAGTGGCCCCTGTATCTGTGTATCCCCTGCTCCTAAAACCAACCTCCTGGAGCTTCATGGGTAATGCCCTGCTGCAGGACACTGGGGTGGAGGCTGGGGACTCATCACCCTAAGATGTCAGACTCTCTCGGCCTTAGGATACCTGACTTTTCGGATCCAGGAAACATAAGCCAGACTCCTCAGGCTGGAGACCAAGGGCCATCTTTTTGTGGTCAACTCAATACGTTTTAAGCTCCCTTCCATGTTTATTAAGCAAGGCAGATGAGAGCCATTGGAGTGTGTCTCCACGGTGTAGAGACACAAGTCCCTCTCAAATGAGTCCTTGACATTTTGTATGAAGATAAAGACAGGCTGTGAAGCGATTGCACGAGGCTCCTGACTTGGGCGGGGGCCAGGGAGGCCTTCTGGGGAGTGATATTCAACCTGAGACCTGCAGGGCAGGGAGGGGACAGATGCATGACTCAGAGTGGGCGAGAGACTGCAACCACATCTGTCCCTGAGATTTTCCTGGTCACAGCCCAGTTCCTCGTAGTGAGACATTTACCTACAGGGGAAAGCCGTGAGCTGTAAGGGTCCTAGTGCTCCCAGAGAGAGAAGGCCGAGACAGATGTGTGGGAAGCAATGGGCACGCAGCTTGCCGTTGTAGAGAGCCCTGGAAACACCTGGGGATACAGGCGAGTCCAGGGTGGGTGTCTGGGGCCTGGGGAGTAGACAGGACCTTCTGATGCCAGATCTGTGTTGGCAAAAGGATTCTTGCTTTTGGGGGGCTTCTGGGCACTCAGATGACAGCTGTGGCTGGTCATAATATCCGGACACCTCCAGGTGGGTTGTCTGCTTCCTTGGCATGGTTGCAGGATTCCCTAAGGAAGTTGCAGGAGAGAGTTCCAGTCCTTGGGCCTTAGGTACTCCCAGAATTCCCCTACACATCCAAGGTCTGCAGCTCCTAGTGCTCCCTAGGACAGAAGCAGAGGAAGACAACTGGCCAGAGACCCCCATTTCTGCTGTTCTGTCTGCCAGCAGCGCCACACACCTCAAGTTCGTCACCCTACAAAGGTGAACCCTGGGAGTCCTGACAGACCTTTCAGAACTTGTCCACAAGCATAGGGTGCTGCCACTTTGTGAGTCTCGGCTGTGTGTGGGTTACAATGTGACCCCGGCCTGCTGTGTATCAGAGTTTATATTTGCTGCCTTTCAGCCCCTGTACACTTGAAAGTCACCTGTTCAAGGGTCAAGAGTCACAGCTCAGAAGATGGAGCCAGCCATTCTGGTTCTTCCTCAGCACTCAGTGTCTGCAGCTGAAGAACTTTGATCCCACTGGCTGACAGCCTTGAGTTTGCTGGTGTTTCTGAAGTGCAGTTTATCAGGAAATACTAGCCATGCATGTGTGTTGTGTGTGCGTGCGTGTGTGCATGCATGTGAGCGTGCCTGTGAATATGTGCATGCTTGTGTTTGCATGTGTGTTCACAGTCTGCAGGGGTATGTGCATGCATGTGGAGACCAGTGACTGACCCTGGCTGTCTTCCTCAATGGCTTTCACCTTATATTTTTGAATCAGGGTCCCTTGTTGAACTTGGTCTTCATCCATTCAATGGACCTGGCTGGCCAGGAAGCACCAGGGACCTGTTTGTCTCTGCCTCCCCAGGATTATGGATGCAGGCTGCCATGCATGGTTTTTTTACCTGGGTGCTGGGGATCTGAACTCAGATCCTCATGTTAGCATGGCAAGCTTTTACTGACTGAATCATAGCCCTAGCCCAAACTCTGAGTCTTAACGTCAAGGGTGGATGCGGGGGGTGGGGGGTATGCAGAGTGTAAGAGCCTCTCACTACTGCCAACAAGACCACCACTATGAGTGGTTAGCGCCATTCTCTTTCTTTCCTCCTGGCTACTGACCCTTGTCTGGGTACAGGCCAAGGAGTCAGCCTTTGGGAGGTTGCATCTCCCTCAGGTCATTGACACCCATCTTTCATACTGTGACATTATAGGATTAAGTGGGGACCATCATCCGCTCAGAGAATTGGATCTTTCCAGAGTCTGCAAAGATACTTTGGCTCTAGGCTGCTTGAACACAGCTGTGTGTGTCACTGGGGGTGGGAAAGCAAAAGTCCCTCCTCACCTTTCTGCCCCACCCAAGGGTAGGATAGCCTTTGAGTAAATGAGCATTCTTTACTGCGGAGCCTGGGAGCTGCTGGGTGTAGGGTGATGGTGGCAGGGTGTGTCATTTCACAGCAAGGACCTTCTCGTGGTACCCACCATGCCTGGAGTGAGGTGGGCTGGGGGTGCCGTGTTCTGTTTGCGACTGTTTATCTCATCTGGTCTCATTCCTTCTGGAACACAGCCATGTCCCTGCCCCTGGTGTCTCTTCTCTCTGGGCTAAACAGACATGTTTGGCTTTCTATATTTCGGGGTCTATATCAGTTGCTTTTCTCATTGCTGTGACAAAGCATCTGAGTGAAGCAACTTAAGGAAGGACGGACGGGTTTGCTTTGGCTCACACTTTGAGGATGCGGTCAATGGTGGCAGGGGACGGCGGCTGAAACTAGGGCCACACTGCCACCAGTCAGGAAGCAGAGAAGGCTGAACGCTGGTGCTCAGCTCACTTTCTGATTTTCTTTTTGTCCAGAACTCTAGCCTAAGTGCTATTCACAGTCTGGGTACATTTTTCCACTCCAATTAACCCAGGCTGGAAACTCCCTCATAGACATCAAAGGTAGTCTGCCATTCAGAGCCTACCCCTCCACTCCTGGCCTGGGGACAAAGGGTAGCGTGAGTTCCCTGAAGCCCAGGTAACTTCAAGGGCTGTAGGGATAATAGAGAAGTGAATGTCGGGGGTGGGGGCTGCTTGCTGTCACCTGGTCAGGCCTGTTGCCCGTGGCGTCTTAGTGGAGCCCACTGGAGGGAAAGCAGAAATAAAATTGTGTGAGTCTTCTCAAAGGGAACTTTAAAATGTGTGTATGTATGTGTGTGTGTGTACGTGTGTGCATGTTGAGGCCAGAGGTCATTCATTTGGCCATCTTGGATAGTCAGTGAGCTCCAGTATAGTGGAAGACTGCTTATTTATTTCCCAGCCACCCAGACCTGAATAATCACACAGAAACTATACTACTTACAACACTGCCTGGCCAATGACTCAGGTGCATTTCTAGCTAGCTCTTATATCTTGAAGTTACCCATTTCTATTAATCTGTGTATCACCACGAGGCTGTGGCCTACCGGTAAAGGTTCTGGGCGTCTTTCTCCTTCAGCAGCTATATGGTGTCACTTTGACACTGCCTACTCTCTCTCTCTCTCTCTCTCTCTCTCTCTCTCTCTCTCTCTCTGATCTGATTTCTTCTCTGACTTTACTCTGCTAAGTCATTGACCGAAGCAGCTTCTTTATTAAGCAATGGTAATAAAACATATTCACAGCACACAGGAGTATCCCACATCACTCCAGAAATGCTCCTGTCTCATCCCTCAGTGCTGGGATTATAGACACTACTGATATACACACTACCGCGCCCGTTTTTGTAGGAGTGCTAGGGGTTCAAACTCAGGTCCTCAGACTCATATAGCAATCACTTTACTGAGTGAACCCACCTTCCCAACCCAGAAACAGTGTTTAAAGAGCTCTGGAGGAAACCCTGGCTCTCCTGGAGTTTTCTACTAAGATCCCAGAGTGATTGGCTGGAATCAGGCACTTGGGAACAAATCTTGTGACTGAGAATTTTGTTTTCTTTGATCCCTAAGTGGCATCCTCCCAAAGTCTGAGGAGAACAGAAGGGAGTGCCAGGCATTGTCAAACAACCCATTGGTACCCAGTGTACAACTGTGGCTGGATGGGAAGCCCTGGATTCCTTGAGCCTCCTAGGAGTTCTGGAGTCACCTGTTTTCTAGAACCTTCCACTGAGGACCCAGAACCTCTCACTTCTTGCTTCTATTCCCTGGGCACTGGAATTGCCAGTGTGCGCCTCGGTGCCCAGTTTATCTTGTATTCCAGGCAAGCCCTCTCCCCCTGGAGCCTCATCCCCAGTCCCTACCTAATCCTGATGCATGATATTATATATGCAATTTATGTGTATGTGTGTGCACCTGAGTGTATATATGTGCACCATGAGTGTGCAGGGCCATCAGAGGTCAGAGTGGGGAGCAGATTCTCTGGAACTGGAGTTAATATGTGGTTGCGGGCCACAAGTGGGTGCTGGGAACTAAAGCTGGGTCTTCTGCAAGAGCATAAGAGATCTTGGCTGCTGAGCCATCTCTCCAGTCCCACTATATAGTCTTTTAAAGAAAACTTGTTCCAGCTGGGCGGTTGTGGCACATGCTTTTAATACTAGCACTTGGGAGGCAGAGGCAGGTGGATGGATCTCTGTGAGTTCAAGGCCAGCCTGGCTACAGAGAGAGTGCCAGGACAGGCTCCAAAGCTACACAGAGAAACCCTGTCTCAATAAAAAAGAAAAGAGAAAATTTTTCCATAGCAGCAAAAACAGGTCCTAGCCTGGCCAAGTTCTTTTTTCGTGATGTTTTACATAGTCCCCAGCTATTAGTACAAGAGTGAGTTTAACCAAATTTTAAAGGAAGTAGCTCTGTCATCCTACTGAGTCAAATTTCCCCATTTTCTTCAGTGGTTTTGGTGAAACCTGTTTTCGTAGTTGACAGAATTCTGGAAATTCATATTGCTGTTCTTCTTAGAGGAGATAAGGCCGTTGCCACCGCATGATACTGTTCTGAATGCCTGAAATGTGGCTCAAATGTTTGCCCAGTATCAAACAAAACAGTCACCCTAATTTATTATGGGACACACTTTACTATTCTCAGCCATAAGACCCGACTTAAGTATAGGATCATTTTATTTAAGGAAACTAGCTGCATTTTCAAAAGTGTTAATATGCTTCTTGGAAGACTAAGAAGGGACAAGGAAGGCTGGACAAACAATACTTGGCTTAGGAAATCTGACTCAGTTTAGAGCAAAAGGATCAGTTCAGTTGTTTGCACATCAGCATCCGCATCATCATCATCATCATCATTACCATCAGCAGCAGTGGCAGCGGCAGCGGCGGCAGCAGCAGCAGAATTCCGAGTATTGCTCACTTCCTACCTAGTGCCCCACCTAGCAGTTTAGCAGTCTTGGAGGGCTTGAGCGATAACCAAATGAAGTTCTGGCAACTCAGTTCTGAATAGCAACTTAACACATCTGGGGAACATCCTGGACTCAAGCCCTCTTGAAGACAACAAAGTTTGGTGGGCGGATACCCACATATTTCCTGCTCTCCTGGGTCTTTGGACCACTCCTGAATCCTGAGCCCAGGGGTCCAGTGCTGCCATCCAACATGATGTTGCCCCTCCCCCTCCCAGATGCAGTATGTCCATTGGCTCACCTTCAAGTCTGTTCCTCGTATTAGATGGTCCTGGCTCCCTCTCTCATCTGCCAGCACCCCCATCTGGAATCTCCCTGAGGCCCTGATGATTTATAGTTCTGTGTCTGACCCACGTCTTTCCACTGCTATGGGTCTGACCTCTCTGCTAATCTCTTTAATGCTGTCCTTCCCTGTCCCGCTCCTTTTCTTCACTAGCAATGGAAGTCAGCCAAGCACTCCACCACCTAGCCACCGTCTTAGCACCGAGACCTTTGCTGCTTAGAAAGCTGAGGCATTTATTTCTTTACGGTGTATGTTCACAGCACAGTGGGCATGCAGCGGTAAGAGGCTACCTCGTGGGAGCTGGTTCTGTCTGTCCACCACGTGGACTCTGGTGATCTAGCTCAGGCGGGCAGGCTTGGCAGCAAACCCCTTTACCCGCTGAGCCATCTTGCCTGCCCGGCCGTTTGCTTCACCGTCGTTTACCACACATATTCCATGGGCCTCTTCTCTTCTCCCTACAGTGGTGACTTCCCAGCCCTTCTGCATCCCACAGTCTCACTGTGTGGATGGGGCATCTTCTTCAGGGACCTCAAATCCCTAGTCTAAAATGGAGCTGTTCTCCCAGCCTGATCCTGGGCTCCATGCCTCTTTTCCTGATTGTTCACACAGCCCGTCTAGGCCTTGCATCAGAAACTGAGAATATCCCGGCATTTCTGGTCCTGCCATGCCTAAGTTGGTTCCTTGGCCCTCAGTTCTACTAATCATTCCTGGAATCCACACTCCCTTCTCCTCCACGCTGAGTCCAGGTGACATCTTTCTAAGAAGGCTCAGTGTGAACACTGATGCATTTATCTTTGAGTCCCAGATATTGGGCACAGAGTAGGGCCACAAGATGCTGGGCACAGAGTAGGGCCAATAAGATGTTGGGCACAGAGTAGGGCCAATAAGATGCTGGGCACAGAGTAGGGCCTCAAGATGCTGGGCATATAGTAGGGGCAACAAGATGCTGGGCACAGAGTAGGGCCACAAGACGCTGGGCACAGAGTAGGGTCACAAGATGCTGGACACAGAGTAGGACCTCAAGATGTTAGACACAGAGTAGGGTCACAAGATGCTGGGCACAGAGTAGGGCCTTGTTACACGAGTTGGTTGCTTATTTTCACTCTTTTTAGTGCTAGAAATGGAACCCAAGATCTTGTGTATGATAAACACTTAAAATACCATCAAGTTAAATACATCTCTGCCTTTTTTTCCCTCCTTTTTATCAGAACTAAAACCTAAAACTAAAGGTTGGCTTTGGTAAAATGGCAGATTAGACAGAAAATGTCCTGGTGTCAAATTCAGTCAGCCTGGCTCCTTTTGCTTCCACTAAATTCCATTCTTTTTCTATGAAGATTTTGTTCCTAGGTAGATTTCTATGGCATCGTGTTATTTGCCTGCTTTATAGAAATATGGGGAAAGAAAAGAAATTGTCCAATATTACCACAATTTGTTCTTCCTACCACTAGTATTTTCTGTCGTGAATTTTCCATTAACCTATCAGTACTTAAATCTGCCAAATATTTATTTGAGCATTTGCAATCACAATAAAAATTCTACTTAAATATATTTTCTTAAGATTATAGTATAGTTTATACATTATTATATATAGCTAAAAGCAAAATAAAATCGTTATGGACAAGATCCATTCAAATTAACCCAAATGGGATTTTTGCTCCTCATAGACTATTTTCTGTAGGGTTCACTTCTTACCTGCTTTGATCAGGTCTGTGGCTCTTTGGCAGTTTTCCAAGTGCACTTGGGAAAAACATCTTCAGCTTGTGCAGCTGCATCCTGAAGAGGCCCCCAGGTCTGGGGTTGCACCATACCATTGGCTCAGGTGAGTGTTCTTGTGCCACACTGTAGCAAGGCCCCTGGTTCTTGCCACTGGCTCAGGTCAGGATGCCAGGACTCTGACTCCAACCCCTCTGTACTGAGCAACCCCTCTCTTGAGCAGCTCACTCCGTTTCTCCTATGAAGTGCCTTGGTGAGGAGGGACTGGGAGGCCAGGACCAGGGTGTTGAGAAGGCCAAGGGGCTCAGCAACCAGGTAGGTCCTAATAAGTTGTGTGGGGCTCATGAGTGGGTGAGTGGGTTCAGAGGCATGTCTTCCAGGGTATACATAGCTTTCTGACTTTCTGCCTCCCTTAGGGACTTCTGTAGCTTGTTCAGGTCCTGTGTGCTTGCATCCTTGGGTGTGCCTGTGGAAGCATGAATGTATCTGCATATGAGTACATGTGCCTTTGTATGTGCTTCTTTGTACATGTATGTACATGACATGTATATTTTTAGGTTTGTGTGTGTGTGTGTGTGTGTGTGTGTGTGTTTGAATGTTTCCAGTCTAGAGTATGTTTGACTATGTCTATGTGTATGTCTGGGTCAATTGGGCCAGTGTGTGTGTGTGTGTGTGTGTGTGTGTGTGTGTGTGTGTGTGATTGTGTGCACATCTGAGTATGTATGTGTGGTTCTGGCTGTGGCCTGTGAAGGTTAAGAGATGACTGTAATGCCTGGC
Organism: Myodes glareolus; assembly: GCF_982192425.1. Lineage (NCBI taxonomy): Eukaryota > Metazoa > Chordata > Mammalia > Rodentia > Cricetidae > Myodes > Myodes glareolus. The sequence goes on along the minus strand of NC_142026.1, from coordinate 27,828,334 downwards.
ACAGTTACTCTGGATGCAGGGGTGGAACAAATTAGGCAAACTATCTTGAGGATCAGAACAGGTGACCCAGTGGAGACCTCAGAATCCAGTTTCTAGTGCGTGCCCTCCCACTGTGGATCCTGAGCAGATCCAGGAGTCTCTCTGGACCTGCCATCACGTGGACCTAGGCTGCGATGGGGTGGCCACCAGGCTCTACACTCTCCACTCTGGTTTCCCAAGTGGGCCTACCTCTGTAACATGAGGCCTCTTCTCTGATGTGTTCCAGACATGCCTGTGTACTGGCAGCAAGCCTAGCCTGAAGTCACATACGTGGCTTCTTTGTCTGAGAAGGACACCAGGAACGTTTTCTTGGAAAGTCGTGTGGACGAGGTGGTGCTGAAACTGGAGTACCTGCCCGCCATCTTTGAGGAAGAGAGGGAAGAGAGGGAAAGGATCCCCTGCCCCTGGTTCCAGAGACCCACATGGGTGGTGGCACAAAGGTGTCCGGTACGCTTGTTTGTCGAGGTGATGAGAAGCGGTGTCCCTGTGCTTCCTGGAAGCCACGACCATCTGGGCTCAGTCACCTTGGAGCCACAATCCTGGGTAGGGACTGGGAATCTTGGGAGTACGGTCGGGATGAGAAATTCTCAAACCAAAGCGAGGGACCAGTCCTCAAGCTCCCTCAATGACTCATGATGACCAACTCTGTCATCTGGTCAGAGATTACAAGCTTAGGATCTTCCCAGGGTCCCCTCAGCCTCGAGTCAACCAGAATTATGGCCACCCTGACCCTACACTAGGTAGCACATGGGGACTACACTAAGGGTCTCAGCGCTAAACCGTCCTGAGGGGAAGTGAGCAGAGGCCGCGCGTGTTGTGGGATTTGGTACAGGGCCAGGAGGGTCTGGGGAATTTCCCTGATAATCCTGTGTCATACGGCTTCCATGAATCTTAGGGCTACACCCACCCTTTTCTGGCATGAATCACTCGGAATTTGGGCTTTCGTCACATATTCCGGGTGTCAAGAGTCCTGTGTACCCTCTCTGGTGCCGGTGGGGCCGCTGGAGGGGCTGGGGACCTCTCCACGGCATGTGAGCTCTTTCCAATAGCTTTGGTGAGCGTGTAATGGAGAGGGGCTGGCAGAATGAGTCCCCAGCCAGAGTTGGGCTGGAAATCGCAACCCCGTCATCCAAGGAGGGGGCGATAAGAGGAGGAGGCCGGGAGACAGATAAACAACCTATCAAGGCCCGGTCCTGTGAAGGCCATCTAGTCTATTAAAGGAGAGGCGAGGATGGTTACAACAGAGGGTGGGGACGTAGGTACAAGCAGGGGCGGAAGTAAGGTGACCAGATGGAGCAATGTGAGCCCGACCAGCTCTGCTGTGGTTTGGGGTGACTGTAGATGTAACCTTAGAAAGCAGGGTCACCGACTTAATGCTGTTCTCTAATGTGGAAGGCCTGGAAGGGCCTCTAAGGAATCCAAATCCCTTTTAAAGAGATCGCCGTCTTCTTCCGAGGAGAACGGTTTGGAGTGCAGGTGTGCACGGACGTGGGGCGCTGTTGCTTCTTGGCCCAGAGACTCGCTTGGGGCGAGGGTGGGGGTGGGGCAGTCGAGACTGTCCTCATGCTTCACCCTTTCTCTAGTTCGGTGCTCTGGGGGTGTTCGGTCAAGGGCTTCTCTGTGTTCATCTTAAGGGTTGAATGGTTTGCGTGGGTGAAGGGTTTGGGGCCTGGTCCTATGAGGGGAAGGTGATGCAAAGAAAGAGGCTCGGAGGCCCAGAGTATGTCATAGCTTGGCTTCTCATGGTCACCCAGGGGTGAGGAGCCTATAGAAGGACGCAAAAAGGAGTTTGTTCTGTTTTCTTTGGTCTGGTGTTTGCAATGTTGAGATCAGACCCCCGACACCTAGGGTGAACTGTGAACTCGCTGTGAACTCGTTGTGAACTGCGGCTTCCCAGAGCTTCCACGGCCTCACCAGGCTACACAGAAACTGCCCACCATAGGCTGTGTCCTGTGCTCAGCAGGCTGTTGACTCCTACGGCTTCCAGAGACCCAAGTACCCACCATCGTGGTCCCTGGGCTTGCTGACAGGAAGCCCCAAGGAGGGAGCAAAAAGAGGCAAGTGGTCAGGAGAAGGTGGGGGACCAGAGGTCAGCGAAGGGCCAGAGGGAGGAGAGAGGCAAGAGAAGAGTAACAAACAGAGAGGAGACAAGAGGGAGGCATTGAAGAGCCTGTGAGCTGCAACAAGGGAGGGACTGACTGGTAGGAGATGGGATGCTAGCTGAATGAGGTGGAAGGTGGAATGGTCAGGAAGAGGAGGTACAAAAGCAATGAGGGGGTGGCGTGGAAGCCGGACAGTGGAGCATTCTGGAATCTGAATCTGTTCCTGGCTTACTTTCTTTATGATTTAACAAGGAGGTAGAGATGGGGAGGAGAGAGAGAGAGAGAGAGAGAGAGAGAGAGAGAGAGAGAGAGAGAGCGCTACCTGTAATATAACTGTGCCCATTGTGCCATTGTGTAAGTGTGGACACTGAGGCCCTAGGAGGAGCAGCTAGAAGTGCCTGGGGTAGAGATGGGTGTGGGATGTTGTAGGGGGATGGGAAATGATGGGCTCAGGGATGAGACGAGACAAACTTGGTGTAGTGGAGCAGGCAGCTGACTGAGCCTGGGCCACTCAACCTCACAGGACTCGGCCTGGGGTGAGGATGGGACTGGGGCAGTGGAGACTGTCCTCAGCCTTCACCCCTTCTTTAGTTCAGCGCGCTGGGGTGTTCAGTCAAGAGGCTTCTGAGCTCCCATCTTATAAATATTCATGCCCTTGCTCTCTTCCTTTAGAAGTGTAGATCCAATTATTTTCATGAACACGGAAGACTTTCTTTTCCCTAATAACTTTCTCTTCATATAATGGTGTGTGTGTGTGTGTGTGTGTGTTATGTAACACACTTGGAGGTTCCTTTGCAGGTGTCTCTGAAATTTAAGAATTACATAACCTAGAAATCAAGACTTCCGGTCACCCCAAATCCTGGAGCACGGAGGGTATGCTTCATAGGAAGCCCTTGGTACTCTAGTGACATCTCTCACGTTTCCTCTGCTCTACGGCTCGCCCTGGGAATAGCACTGACTTCCTGATAGAGAGGTGCCCCAGGGAAGCAGGTGGAGGGGTTTCATTAAGCAGTGTGTGTCCTGGCCAAGGGCTAGCTCGATGCAGACGCTGGTTGGGCTGTAGGACAAAGGGCTGGAGTCTCTTACCCTGGGACCCAGGCTTGCCTAGGGATCCAGAGACTAGAGGTGAAGGTGTCTGTGGATGGTCCTTACGATGAGGCGATGCCTAGGCTGGGATGGGGCCTGACTACCCCACGAAAGGGGTGCTGGAACCATGACTCTCATTTCAAGAGGTTTCATAGGTCCTGGGGTGTTTTCCGGGATCTTGTTGGTCTCTGGCTCTAGGGGTGGAGTAGAAGAGGGCTGGGGCAATGACCCAGACTGAGGATGACCTGCACAGTGAGCGAGATGACTCACTCACAGGCATGGAGGCTCTTTGAAGCAGAGAGACTCTGCGGTGTTCTGGATGAGATGGGGAACTAAATTGCAGGACTGAGGTGTCCTAGCTGGTTTTCTCTGTCAGTTTGACACAAACTAGAGTCATCAGAGAGGAAGGAGCTTCAGTTGAGGAAATACCTCCATGAGATCCAGTCACGAGGCATTTTCTCAACTAGTGATCAATGGGGAAGGGCCCAGCCCATTGTGGGTACTATCCCTGGGCTGGTGGCATTTGGTTCTATAAGAAATCAGGCTTTGGAGCAAGCCACTGGAGGTAAGCCAGTGAGCAGCAGCTGACCTCTGCATCAGCTCCTGCCTCCAGGTTCCTGCTCTGCTTGAGTTCCTGTTCTGACTTCCTTCAATGACAGACTGTGATATGGAAGTAAAATATAAGTCACAGAAACCATTTCTTCCCCTCCCTTCCCTTCCCCTCATGGTGTTTCATTGCAGCAACAGAAACTCTAAGACATGAGGGTAGGTTTCATTATAAGGCCAGGATGTGGAGGGCAGGGACTTCACGGTCTTAGGAAAGACGACTGGTGTCAAGCTCTGACAACATGCGGACAAGGTTGGGCCTGCAGCTCCTCTTCAATAGCTTGCAGTCAGCACACTCTGATTGTGCAGGTTTGTGACATTCTGTGTGAGACCAGTACAAGTTCATGATGATCAAGTCTCGCCCTTTTCAAATACTGATTCTTTGTGATAAAACTTTGAAAAGATCTCTTTTCACTGCCTGAATACATGGAGTAGGGCTGAGAATGGAGCTTGGTGATAGTTGTGCTCTATATGAAAGATACCAAGGGTTCCATGCCCAGTCCTGGGGTGGAAACGGGGGGAACTAAACACAAAAACAGAATCATGATGTACTGGGCACAGGAGCACACATCTTCAATCCAAGAACTTGGGAGACAGAGGCAGTAGCAGCAAGATTTCTATGGTTCCAAACCATCCTAGTCCATGTATTGAGTTCCAGGCCAGTCAAGGCTGCATAGTGAAACCCTTAGTCAATGTTCTACTGATGTAAAGAGACACCATAACCGTGGCAACTCCTATTAAGGAAAACATTTAATTGGGGATGACTTAGAGTTTCAGAAGTTTAGTCCATTATGTGGTGAGAAATGTGGAGGTACACAGTCAGACATGCTACTGGAGAGGTAGCTGAGAGTTCTACACCCGGATCAGCAGGCAGCAGGAAGAGAGAGACCCTGGGCCTGGCCTGAGCATTTGAAACCCTAAAGTCCGCCCCTCAGTGACACACTTCCTCCAACAAGGCCACACCCACAGCAACAAGGCCACACCTCCTTACAGTGTCACTCCCTGGTGACCAAGCATTCAAATTTATGTGGGGCTCTTATTCAAACCACCACAGACCCTGTCTCAAAACAAAACAAGCAATATGGCATAACCTCTACTCATCAACCAACCCCTCCCCTCCCTGCTCCCCATTCTCCCCAGCCTCAGGTAGCGCCCTTTTCTCTGCTCCCAGGACTTAGCCTGTTCAGATTCCACCTGTGAGTGTGATCATGTGACATTTGTCTCCATGCCCGTTTGTTGTTCTCCAATTCCACTCACGGTGATGTACGTCCCAAGGTTCTCTCCCTCCCTCCTTGCTGTGCCAGTGTGACTACATGTTTGTGTTCACGTGTTCCTGTGTGGACGTCCATACGAAGGTCAGAGCAACCTCGGGAGTCCTTCTCAGTCACTCTCCACCTCAGTTTTGGAGACACGGTCTCTCGCTGAAGCTGGAGCTCACTGGTTTGGGACTAGACCGGCCTACCACAAACCCCAGGCGTCCTTCTCTCTGTATATACCCAGCGCCGGGATGGCAGGTGCACACAGCATACCTTATTTATTTATTTAATTTTTCTTGTGTGACTTCTGGGGCATCTAACTCAGGCCTTTCTGTTTGTATGGCTAGCACTTTATTGAATGAACCATCTCTCCAATCTCCTCTCCTCTCCTCTCTTTCCTCTCTCTCCTCTATTCGTGCCTCTTCCCTCCTCCCGACCCCTGCTTTCTGTCAGGGTCTCATGTAGCCCAGGCTAGTCTCATATTTGTTAGTAGCCAAGCATAATCTTGAACTCAATCTTTTTCCCCTCCACCTCCAAAGTGCTAGGGTTACAGACTTGTACCACCACACTTGGTAGGATTCTGTCCTTTGTCAAGGATCAGTAGTTTTCCATTGCATGTATGTATCACATTTTCTTATCTACCCATGTGTTGCTGGACAATTTGGGTGGATTACATGTCCACACTGTGACTAGTGCACACGCACACACACACACGTGCACACACACACACATTTGTTGCGGTCCACACTGCAACTAGTGCATATACACACACACACACACACGCACACACACACACACACACACACACCCCTTTGTTGCCGTCCAGACTGTGACTATTGCACACACACACACCTTTGTGCACTCTTCCCTTTGGCTTACCACTCAACAGAGTGCTTGGCTTCTTAAGTGGGTTTCAAAGGCAAGTAGTTGAACCCCAGGGTGTGCATCGCCACATCTACAGAGTAGGGATGCTTATCAGCTCTGCCTCCTTGGACTTGGAAGGAATCAGTACAGGCTGTCCTCAGCGCTAAGCCTGATGGGTAAAGTTCTAGATTCTCAGGCGCCATTACCCAAGAAGGTCCAAACCTCAGCTCTGCATCGCATGCATGATGCACATCTAGGCCTGTTACTTGAGCTACCTACCTCAGTTTCCTTCTCTGAAAATGAGGCCACGGTAGTGTTTGTCTCCTAGATGGTGTGGAGAATTAACTGCCTTTTTAAAAAGCATATCCTATTGGCCGGTCCCCAGGATATGTAAAATGGTGAGGGAGCTGTCACCCTCAATGGCATGTCCTTGAGCAGTCAAGGTGAGGATGGGTGCAGATGAAGGTTGAACGAAGTGTTGGAATGAGGTGTGACTGGGACGGTGACAGCATCAGAGAGAGCAGAGGTGGGTACATCTGGAACAGGGAGCAAGCGCTGGCACACTGCTCCCAGGGCAGTGACTGACGACCACCCCGCAATCCTGACTGTCAGGCTCTTGTATTGGAGAATGATTTCTACCCTCCAACCCCAGGATTAAAAAAAACAAAAGTCAAGATTATATCAAAAATATCCAAAAATGAAATGAGTACAGTGAACCCTAGATCTGTGAAGGATTTGCTAGAGTCGTGTGGGGCACACTTGGTCCCCAGATGGTGGCACTATTTTGGGAGGCGGAGCTTAGGCAGAGGAAGTAGCCCCTGGGAGGTGCCTTTGAAGATTGTATGGGGACCTAGGTCCCTTCCTCTCTCTGCTTCCTGTTCACTGTGAGATGGAAAGCCCACGCCAGACAGTCCCACTGCCGTGTGTTCTGCCTCATGGTCTGGAAACATGGAGACAAGTGATTATGAACTGAACCTCCCAAAACTGTGAGCCCAAGTCAATCGTTTTTCACCGAAGATGCTTTTCTCAGTGTCTGGTCACAATAGAGCTAAGATTGAAGCCGTTCTCATTAGTTAAGAGCCCAAGAAGGGGGAGACCTTTATGGGGACAAAAGTACAAGTTACTCTAACAGAATTAGTGCTTTGTGTGCAGCAAAACCAAAGTAATATGTAGCTATGTAGAGGAGGGGTGGGAAGGAATGGAGAGAGAAGAGAATGCTCACAGTAACCCAGGGTGGGAAATTAATTGCTGAAGCATGAAGGGCCATGGCTCTGATGGGCATGCGGGGAGAGGACTTGGTCCACTTTAGGCAACAGAAGCACAAAGAGAAATTATTTTGAAGAGGCTCACTACCTGCTCCTTCCTCCATGTCCATAAGAAATAAACAAGAATGAGTTAGCTAGCTGGGCATAGTGGTGCACACCTTTAATCCCAGCACTCGGGAGGCAGAGGCAGGTGGGTCTCTGTGAGTTTGAGGTCAGCCTGGTCTACATAGCCAGTTACAGGACAGCCAGGGCAAGATGCAAATAAGCTTGCTTTAAAAAAAAAATGGGGGCTGGAGAGATGACTCAGTGCAAAGAGCCCTGGCTGCTCCTCTAGAGGTCCAGAGTTCAATTCCCAGCACTCACATGGCCGCTCACAGCTGTCTGTATTCCCAGTTCTGGGGAATCATTTGCACTAGGCATGCATGTGGTACATACCTGTGCATGCAGGCAAAATACCCATACACATATAATAAAATAAATAATCTTTAAAAAACGACTTGCTGTAACTTTGGGCACTATCAAGGAGATCAGAGGTGGCATCAGAGATGAGAAAATGTGCTAGATTTATATAGAGGCAGAGTTGCTGGTTCAACCCAGGACTCTTCCATCTCAAGTCAGGCCTCTCTCGGCTCCAGGAGAAGCTGAAGAAGATGAAGCCAGGGCTGTTATGCAGTAGCACTGTATCCGTAAGATGCTTGAAGGCTTCGTGCAGCGGGTGGAGTGGAGGTGCCTAAGGGCCTGGTAGGCTTCCCTCCCACCATGGAGACCTTGATAACGCTCAAAACACAGGATTCTCTCCTACTCTGAATTCAGCAGTGGGGCAGTCTTGGAGTCTATGCTTTCCAGAACCTTCAAGGTGAAGGGCCCCTTGTAGATGTCGTGGACTTTCAGCACCGGGACAACCACCAGATTTGAAGAATACCTTTGTCGGCATCTGCATGTTCAGGGGAATCCAGATGCCATCAAAGCCAGGAGCAGCGCTAGGCAGTACATGGAAGGTAGGAACCAGGAGCCTCTGAGAAAGCTGGCCACCACCACGAAGGTAAGAGCAGATGGGTCACACATTGCTGTGAGCTAGAACACCTAGAACTTCCTCCTCTGAGTTCACAGTCAACTTTCCAGGAAGGAAGAGGAGGGGGAGGGGCATTCTAAGCGGCTGCTGTCCCTGCCTTGACATGACGTATGACACCTTGCTCCCCGTAAGCTGCACATGTGAGCACTCTCAAGGAGGCTGGACATCTTCCACCTCTGCTGGTGGCTAATGCGGTCGGTGTGGAGGGCAGGAAAGGGGGCTTCCCTCAGGGAGTCGGCCAAGACTCCAAAGCTGGGGACTCATTTGTCATTCGTCAACTGTCTGACCACCTATGGGAATCATCTGGGCTTAGGGACAGAAGTGTGACCAAACGTGGGATTTGGAGCAGGTGAGACAAGCAGCAACCATGTGGATGCAAAGGGTTCTCAACCCATCTTCCCTCTCCTTGCTTCTCCTTCCTCAGTTTATCCCGCCTTCCGCTTTCTGTCGAGGCTTCCTTTTAGGGTTGACGTCCTGCAGCTGGCTTTCATCGGGATGGTACTATTATCAGCGCCCACTCCTTTTCCTCTCCTCAGACCCTTTAGGGGAGACAATGGCAGACTAGTACATCCATGGGGACGCAGAGTCTGGGTGTTGCGTCGAGTTCCCGGATGCTCTTTGCCACCTCCCTCCATGCACGCGTCGATGGTTTTGAGTCGGTGTTACTGTCTCTCTCGGGCAGGCTGTGTGTGTACAGGCTACGCGAGAGGGAATCAGCAAGTGCTTGTTGATTGAACTTGTGACCCCAGCTCGAAGATGAGGAAGTCATGGGCTGGGAGAAGTCACAAAGCTGAGGCTCTTCGAGGGGGCGTGGCCACCCTTGGCTGGCTGGGCTCGCTTAGGAATCAGCTGTCTCTGCTGACCCTGTGACCTTCTCTCAGACACCCCGTTCCCACTTCCTGTCCCAATTCCTTCTCGGTGTGGCCATTTCCTTTACTCTCATCTTCCTCCTGGCCCCTAAAGGGCAGGACTTGTACCACTCTCGGAGCAGCCCTATGCACCGGGCAGAGATTCAGAGAAGAGCGGCAGGTTCTTCATCCAAGGTTTCCTTTTCATTGTTCAGCTTCCAATATGACGTTCCTGCTCAGTGTGCTTGTTCAAGGAGACCTTTGAGCAGCTCCTACTCTTGAATGACTGACTGGCTTCTCCTATCTTCTCACTCCCAGTGATCCTTGGATCTCAGCTACAGAGACACCTCCACCCCTGCCCTCAGAGGCATCCCTACCCCTGGCCTTTCTGAATGCCGAACAACCCCTGTGCGTATAATGACCACTTGAGCTGTTCTCTGGGCCTCTGACCTCACCCCAACATGGCCCGGTCCTGCTCCCTGCCTCCCTGCCTCCCCTCCTGGCACAGTTGAAGCCCCTGCATGGGCAAGTCTGTCCCTCAGAGTGGGTGCTGGGCCTCTGATGACTGACGGGGTGAATGGACCAGCTTCAGGAGAGGATGTGGTACGTGGAGTAGCTAGCTCTCTGTCTAGCAGTCAAAAGGGCCTGCTCTCCGCCCTAGAAGGAGCTACTTCCTGGAGCTCTCTTGATGCCTGATGCACTTGATGAAGCTGGAGGTATGTGAGGCAGTATCATCCCTTTGGAGCCAACCCACCCCAGGGGCCAGAGAGTCTAGCTTGCTCCTAGGGACGAGAGGGTAGGGTGGATCAAGGTAGGGCTCCCAGGCTTAGAAAATCCCTGAGAACATTCTTTACTTGTTATTTTTTAGGTCTCACAGAGACGGGGGGGGAACTGGAGAGAGAGCTCTGAGCAGGTCTCTGCCTGGTTGCTACTGAGACGGTCCATCTTTCCAGGCTTTATAGAGCCCTGAGGGGAGGGGGATGGTGATAGTTCATATAACTTTACAAATGCCTTCATGTCTCTATTTGGCTCCTGGCTGTGCATGCAATCATTTAAATAACCAGCAACAGCAAGGCATATTCTTTTTAAAATAGAATATATGAAGCGGGATGATACGCACTCATAATCCCAGCTGTATGGCAAGGAGAAACTGAGTCCAGTGCTGGGGTACATGAGATCTTGGCCCCCATCACCAACACACACACACATAAAGAAAGTAGCAAAAGCAGGAGGTGGGCGAGCCCTACTTTGAGGAAGAGAAGGGCTGTGTGAACCCCTTGTTGGGTCTCCAGACCCAGGCTCTGGCAACACGGTGGGGATTAAACATCTACGTGTTTCCTGCCTGTCAAGCTCCCGGCTCCCCTGTTCTTGCTGCCCTGGTCTAGACGCTCTGCCTGGCCCTATAGCCAGGCTCTGGCGAGGGTGTGGCTGGGGACACTGAAAGTGTCTCACTTAAAGAAGGTCTGCTCAGGGTCTTGTCTTGGCTCCTACTGCAGTATAGTCCCCATGTCCCGGCACAGAGAGCTCACTTGGTGTGTTATCATTGCATAGCTTAGGGTGATCGATTCAGTGACAGCAAGGGTTGGAATGGCTGTCACAGATCTGTCAACGATTTCACCCAACAGTGGGAGCCTGAGCTCTGGAGGACCCCTGCTTCCCACAGAAGCTGATATTATGCAGGGAGCACCCGGGTACTGATATGAATCACCCAGACCCACCTTGGGGAGTTTCTATTCCTGTAGACACATGAAAGTCACAGCATGCATGATCTGTAAAAATAGCCATGCCTTGATACTCCAAGGGGCCCCCTGGCTCCTGCTGGCACCAGAGAGCTGCCTTGCCAGGCTGCACATCAGCCAGACTCTCCTAATTGCCTGGAACATGTGAGGGCTCCCTGCTGAGCATCCTGCGGAGGCTGGCTCAGCTTTCCTTTGAAGAAGGACCCCAGGGAACTATCTGCTGACTCTCCTTGCAGACACCTGTGTGGGTCTGATGTAAGCCCAGGCTGGATCATGAGGACTTGCTCAGATTCATGGTCTAAATAGAAAGCCGTCCACTACCACTCTCCTCTGGTCTTGTTTCCCTGTCCTAAGCCAAAAATGCTGGATGTCCTGGGGACCCTTCTCAACTGCTCTCTGCTCCCCAGTGACGCTCTTGTGGGAATGTCAGCGGTGAGAAGCTTCCTTCTCTTCAGAAAACGTCCTAGGTCTACCTCCTCCTCCTCCACCCTCACATCCATGCCCCTGCTTGACTTTTGAAAGCTGGGTGAGTGTACATCTAAGGGGACAGGAGAGAGTGGACCCACTTTGTGGAAATTCGCTCTGCTTGCCACAACATTCTAGTTCTGCTCAGAGGGGTGTGGACCTTGCCGAACCCCCCTTTCTAGGCCCCAGAGGAAGAGCCCCTAAGCCAAGCAGGTTAACTTGGAAGCTGCTTGGAAGTCTCTGGCCCCACCCCTGCACCCCCACCTCCACCCCCCAAGGAAGTTCAGGCCCAAAGAGGGGAAGTGGCTTTGCCCAGAGCTTGCAGGTGGCCGGGTCCTGGAGAAGCTATGACTCCTCAAAGCTCAATCAGCTGTACTGGACCATCTACAGGTAACCATTTCTGGGCCATTTAGAGAAACTGAGGCCCAGTGCCTCTGACCTGATCTTGCTTTCTTGAAGGTCTGGGTTCTGTCCACACCTGTGCTAGATCAGTGGACTTCCCCAGGTAGCAAGCCAGCAGCTGTCCCTTGATTAAGTACACTGTACTCCGTGACAGCAGCAGCCTACAGCAGGCAGACCCGGTTTGTCCCTGATCAAGGGTGACATTTTTCTACAAGCCCTCAACTTCCTCCTGATCTGAGTCAAGGCTGCAGGTCGGGGTGGGGGAAGCTCCCCATCGGCAGTACAGGAGCTCTCCCCAGCCAGCTTGACTTGCGTGCCACCAACCTCCACTGGCCCGCAGTCCGCTCCCCCGAAGTCTTGCTGGGAAATCACCAAGCACTAGTGATTGCATACTCTCAGGAGTCCTCCTACAACCCCTGGGCAAGAGGCTCCTGATAAGGCACGGGTGGGCGTGGGAGCCAAGACTCAGCTGTTTGTCACGCGTATCATTTGCTTAGCCTCAGTTTACCTTTCTGGGGATGGTGGGGTATTAGTCCCCTCTTTACTGGCTCTTGAGGGCCGTAAACGAGGGGACCCGCTTGTGCGCCGGCAAGCAAGTGGTCAGTTCAGATTGCTATCCTATAACGGGATTGTTTTCCAACTCCAGCCAAGCGTCTCGTGGAGAGACTGGCAGAGAAAACACACCGGCATTTAGAACCCTGAAAAATCTAAATTCTACCTTGACAGTGAGGACCGGTCAGGAAATGTCTGTTATTCCGTCCTGGACTGGGCTTTGTGCTGCTCAAGGTGGGGGTGGGGCAGGGGTGTGCACAGCAGCCAGGCTATCCTCCCGGAAGGTTCTTCTCATCTCTGTTTTGCTCCCCTGAGGGGTCACTAGTCATTGCAATAGATCAAACCGCCCCTCCCCCCTCTCCCCTCCTTTCATTCTTTCACTTAGTAAGACCCTCTTAAGGGCAAGTTTCTGTGTGAGTGGGCAAAGAAGACATGCTCCTTCTCTTTATGGTGCCATTCCTGGACAGCGGGGACACCCGCCCTGTTGCCCACAGGTGATTCCTAGTACTCCCCACTTAGCCAACAGAGAGCAAACCCTCTGGATGACCAGGAAGAAGGGTGTTTGATGGGAGTCCCCGTGGGTCCCTCTCTGCCTGCCTGAACTTTTCTTCCACACGTAGCACTCACCCCAGACTGAGCTAGAATTCACTGTGTTGCCCAGGCTGGTCTTAGACTCATGGTGACTTTCTTGCTTCGGCCTGCCAGGTGTGGAGATTACAGGCCTGAGCCACCGTGTTCAGCCGACCGTGGGCAGACTCTTTGAGCCTTACTTTCCTCATTTGTAAAGCGTGCACAATGCTCCTAACGTCCAGGGTGTGTTCCACCCACTTTGTGGAGTGCTGAGCACATAGCCAGATGGATCTCACGTCTCTGAGCTTCCTCTCCACTCTCCCAGCCCCACTCTTCCCTCCTGGTGTCAAGGAGATTCACATGCATTGTTGTGTGTGTGTGTGTGTGTGTGTGTGTATGTGTGTTTGTGTGTGTGTGTGTGTAGGCCAGAAGTCAATGTTGTGTGTGTCTTCCTAATTGCTTTCCATCTTACTTTTTAAGTTAGGGTCCCCCACTGAATTTGAAGCTCACTGATTTGGCTAAACCTGGTCAGCAAGCCCCAGGAGTTTTCTCATCTCTGTCTTTCCAGAGCTGCGGTGACAGGGGTACACCTAGTTTTTTATGTGGGTGCTGAGGATCAAACTTAAGACCTCTTGCTTGTAAGTTGAGCGTTTTACTGACTGAGCCACCTCAGGTCCCCACCTTGTGTCCCCGCAGTCTGGTTTGCGGAAACCCAGCTCAGTGGCCGCCATTTCTGCTGCTTTGGGGTTGGTGTTTGCATTCTAACTTGGTAATCTCCAGAACACTGAGGCAAACTGGATGGCTGGCACTGGGCCAGAGAACGCTTGTCCCTCCTCCAACTGAATTCCTGAAGCCACACTAGCTGGGCTTCCCCATGGTCGGGGTGCCATCTCAGTCTAGACCCCCGGAGGTCCGTCTCGAGCAGTGGCTGGGCACTGTGCTTGCTGCTGTCTAGGGGAGTGGACACCCTCTTGGCCTGCAAACATTCCTGTGTACTGTGCTGTTCCTGTCGGCCGGGAGGTCTGGAAAACGCAGGCCACTGTGGGAAAAGGAGAACTTGATGGTGCTGAGTCTTACAACTTTGGATTCTCAGTCTCAACTGTGAAGACACAGCTTTGGCAGGTCCAGTGTGGCAGATGGGGCACCCTGGGCACAGGGGCTACCGTTATCACCGTTCATATTGCTGCATGGAGGAGCTGGCGGCAAGAGCTGGTGTGAGGCTGACTCCAGACTCCCAGGACTAAGCAAAATTTCATGTTTTGTGGTTTTTGTTTGTTTGTTTGTTTCTCGAGACAGGGTTTCTCTGTAGCTTTGGAGCCTGTCCTGGAACTAGCTCTTGCAGACCAAGCTGGCCTTGAATGCAAGGTTTTATGGACAGGCAAGCAAAGCAAAAGCTGTGTCTCCTGACAGAGCCAGAGGTGAGCCAGAGCCCAGGGCCAGTGCCTTCCATGCTGTGGGTACTTTTTCTCTTATTAAACTTTGGAAAACGACATTAGGTTGAGAAAAGATTCAATTTCAGGGCTAAAAACACACAGAAACACTCGGCAGCAAGAGTGTATGTGCATTCTCTCTAGTGTTCCGGATGAACTGGCCTCCTGCTTTTGCTTGCTTGCTTCTGATGTCAGGGAACTCACTCGCTCACAATGAGGCCTCTTTGTTCTCAGAAGCACTTGTAGCCAAACAGGCGGGCTCCCTAAAGAAACCCGATGACTGCTCTTCCTACGGTCCTGTGACGTCACACTGTGGACCATGTCCTGAGCCCTGGAGATGGGTTCTCCTCTCCACGGGTCTGGAGCTCAGCTCCACCTATCTGCTTCTTCCGTGTCTGCCGCTCTTCACCTGGAGTCCCTGCACCAGCAGGCCTTGGGGCTCAGGGTGACCAGAGCCAAGAAAGGTGTCTGCAGGCCCTGGTCCTCTTCCGAATTGTGTCCGGGTTGTCACCTCACTTCTTACTCTCCTGTATACGGGAAAGAATGCCTGGAAGCTCTCATTTGCTGCTATTCTGTGTTTTCGTGTGTGTCTCTTTATTTGTTCCTTTCCAGTACTTCAGTAAAAACTCTTCTGCTTTTTATCTCCGATTCACATTATTTAAGAGACTATGCTAGAAAATCTTAGACGCGAGCAAGAACGTGTAGAAAGGCCATTTCCGTGTTAGCCAAGGGTCTGTGGATGTGGGGGTTCAGACGCTCTGTCACCGTTTGTGGTCCAAGAAGGAGCGATGAACCACTTTGCTCCTCAGTACTGCCTGGACTCGAGTGGGATAAACTCAGCATGAGACCCTCCTGCCCCACAGGGACTTCCTATTCAAATGTTGCTCCCTTGTCTGTGCTGTCAGCTGTCCTGCGAACCTGGCTGGCCAGAGCTCTGCCGTTTCTATTTGATTAATGATATTCTTAGGGTTCTTAAACACAATTTTCCCTTTCTCTTACTTTGCTTTGTGGATCTGGCACAGTCCCAACATGCATTTCTCTACTGTGCAAACGGGGACATAAATTGAGTGTTTCAAATTTCATTATTCGTCATACCTATTACCGTTGTAGGGTCTCTGCCACCCTCGCAATTCTTTTGATTAGAAAAAAAATATATATTTTCCCATTTCTTTCGTTTCTAGCAGACTGCAAGCCTGATGAACTGAGGTGAAGCTGTTCGCTTTAACATGCCAAACCTTTCAGTTTTCTGGTTTTTATTCATAAAAGATACTTGGATTTTTAAGTGAATGCAGTTTTTCATAGAGGATGTTATGTGAAAATTCTTTATTGTGTTTGCGTTAACATCAGTAGAGTTGCCCCCCTTCCATACTGAGGCTGTTTTTTCAATTTCAGTTTCATCATAAAATTTCTCTTCCTTTTGTCTTTTCAAAGTAGATAAGATCTTTTAACATAAATATGAAATCGAATAATATTAAAACTCTGATGTCTACATTTATATCTTTTAATAGCTTCCCAAACTTGGAGAGAATTTTATTTTAGATATCTTTACTTTTGCCCACTTTATTTATTTATTTATTTATTTAAGTTATTTTGAGAGTGAAGTCTCAAATAACTCTAGCTGGCCTCAATTGAGATCCTCCTAACTTAGCTACTGAGTGTTGGGATTAGAGATATGTACCCTTCCACCTAGCTATTAAAGAAAAAAATTTAAAATAATGAAATATGTTTTGGATAAATTTGGAACTTTGTGAGTCTGTGGAGCTTGGTCTACGTAGTGAGCTCCAGGAGAGCCAGAGCTACATAGAGAGACCCTGGCTCCAAAAACCAAACAACAACAAACTGAGTCTCCCTGACCTGGGAAGATAATGCCCGCTCATCTGAGCGCTGGGCAGTTCAGCGCACCTCTTCGTTTTGTGTGACCCTCAGGCCCCTGCCACACCTCGAGTTAATAATCCAGACCACACTTTGTTTCAAAAGCTATTTT
This sequence comes from Myodes glareolus, assembly GCF_982192425.1. Classification (NCBI taxonomy): domain Eukaryota; kingdom Metazoa; phylum Chordata; class Mammalia; order Rodentia; family Cricetidae; genus Myodes; species Myodes glareolus. The sequence goes on along the minus strand of NC_142026.1, from coordinate 27,812,054 downwards.
TATTATTGTCCTTCCGTTCCTGGTGCTTGATAGAGTTTTTAAGAATCTTATGTTGCTTCCATGTTTTTCTGTAACATTTTTACATATGTTAAGAATATATGTAAAAAATTAATAAAGAAAAAGGCTAATTTTAGAAGTCACCTTTCATCCAGCTGCCTGAGTAAGTACAGCGCTGTCTGATGTACGGAAATTGTTTTCTAGTTTTTTTTTTTTTTCTGTGTGTGGGTTTTTTAAAATCACAGTTGCAATCATCCTGAATGTATAATTTTATAGTTTGTGGGTTTTTATGTAACCTAGTCAGCATAAACACAGCATCAAAAAAATTTCCATTGAGTGGATTTACTGTAGTGAAATTAACCATTGCTTCGTATTTTAATTGTGAAATTTTTTATTAGAAAAAAATGCCAAAAAGAACACATTTCTCTACATAATTTTCTTCTTTCGCATGGTTTGTTTAAAGTCTAAGAGTTACTAGATAGAAACCTAATATGATTTTTGTGGCTTATGATTAATCAGATATTCTGAGTTGTGTGCCATGTACTGGCTTGCATACTCATTTGAGTATTGGTGAGACCTTGCTCAGCTTCTCAAACTTGATAGATATTTTCTCTCTGGGTGAATCCTTTCCTGTGCCCTTTGCCTGTTTGCCGAGCATCTCCTCACAGAGAAAGGATGTTGTTCTCTAAAACTCTTTGTTGCGCTTTGTTTGATTCAGTATATTATTTTATTGTAATGTTTTAAAGAAATTTTCTTTTCTGCAAAGCTGTGCTGTTTTCCTTTTTCTTTAAAATTTTTAAAGTTGTATTTATTTTATGATTTTATGTGCATGAGTGTTTGTCTCCATGTGTATTTGTACGGTGTGTGTCATGCTTGCAGCGTTCAGAAGAGTGCTGGGGGGAGGTTCCCTGGGGCTAGAGTTACAGATGAGTGGGACCTGCCCTGTGGGGGCTGGGAATTGAACGCGGGTCTTTTGTAAGAGCAGCAAGTGCTCTGAACCATTGAGTTAGTTCTCCAGGCCCATGTTCTCTCTCTCTCTCTCTCTCTCTCTCTCTCTCTCTCTCTCTCTCTCTCTCCTCTCTCTCTCTCTCTCTCTCTCTCTCTCTCTCTCTCTCTCCTCTCTCTGTCTTTCTCTCTCTCTCCCTCCCTTCCCCCCTCCTTTCTCTCTCTCTCTCTCTCTTTTTCTTTCTTCCTTTCTTCCTTCCTTTCTGTCTTTCAATTGTACCTCAGGCTTTTTCTTCCACTTTTCAATTATCCTCAATCGGTAGAGTTCCTCTCTAATGACTTTTATCAGCAGGTCGTCTGATAAATTTTTACCTAGCCTTTTCCCTCTGGTTTGATTTTTGTCAAGTGCAGTTCCCTAACGAGCCTGAGTGTCTTTAGCCGCTTACCCTTCCGGTGAAGATTTAAGTTACTTCTTACCAGCATGACTTAGTAGTCTCAACTCACCGACTGCACCTTTATTATTGATTTTTTTTTGCAGGGGTGGGGGATGTCTCATTTTATCTGCCAAATATCATAGTGTATTATCTGGGATGACTGAGTGCTGGTGTCCGATTTCAGTAAGAATGCTTTTATTATTTTACCGTTAAACACAAAGTTGCTGTGGTGTCAGCAAACTACCCCTTATCATTCTAAGAAGCACTTTCTATCTCTTCATTTAATTCTCACGAAAAACAGTGCATATAAGCAGATGGCTTTTGGTTTTCACTCTAATGATGCGACCCACAACTCTAGTTAGTAATGGTCCCAGTTGGAACTCGTTTCTATTTCTGACTTCTTTACAGGGTTTATAATGATAATATACTGAGTTCTACCTGGTGGCTTCTCAATTAGAATGGCTGCATATATAAGCCGAGCTCTGGTTTTTCTCTGTTGTGCTTCACATAGCCAATTTGGTCCTGGGGCATGCTTTGACGGAAGTCACTCACTGTCTTGTATTCTGACATAGTTCATAGCATATGGGGGTCACCAGTGGCTTAACACCCTGAAGTAAGCGCCTGCTTGATTCATGAGCAGTCTTCAACGGCACACGGTTTCTTTCATGATTGCGACTCTAATGGATGCTTCTCCTGCTTGTTCGGTTCTGGTAACCGGTGCTTCATGTCGTCAGCTGTGTGAAGGTTTCGTGTGGTTGCCCACAGGGGACAGACAGTGTTTCTTGCTGTAGTTATGTCCTTCCTCTCCGAGCTTAATGTCTCCTACATCTAGATAAACATTTCAGTTTGCTTTCTTGGTCGTAGCCGAGGATTGCCTTAGACATACGTCCATAGCCTAGTGTACTGTCTGCCCCTAGCTCACCCGTTACACTTCTGGATTCTGGTAATTTTGTTTTTATCCTTATTCCCCCCCCCCTCCAATTTTCCTGGGACTCTTTCCCCCACCTTTCTAATGTTCAGGTGGTTGCTTATTCACTTATTTAGTTTTCCCCTCCCCTTTTTCCACTTAAAAGAAAAAATGATGTAAATTATAGCAACCAGGGCAGTGTATTTGTCTCCAAATGGTTTCATGTGAATTAATTTTGTTTGGTTTGTTTTTTGTTTTTTGAAACAGGGTCTCTCTGTGTAACAGCCCTGGCTGTCCTGGAACTCATTCTGTAGACCAGGCTGACCTCAAATTCACAGAGCTCTGCCTGCCTCTCCCTCTCAAGTGCTGGGATTAAAACTGTGCACCATCACCACCCCAGCTGTGAATTAACTTTTTAAACAACAAACGTCTTGTTAAAATTCAAAAACGTCTTGAATTCAGGACTACATCTCAAGCATTTTGTTTCCTACTTTTTCACTTTAGTTTTAAAACAGCTAATTTTTCTTCTACACTTTTTCTGTGTGGTCAAAGAATATAGACAATATGATTTCTGCCTTGGGTTTTTGTTTTGTTTTGTTGAGACAGGCTCTCACTATATAGCTTGGCTGGCCTGGAAATCTCTATGTAGACCAGAGAATGTATGTATGTATGTATGTATGTATGTATGTATGTATGTATGTATGTATGTGTATGTATGTATGTATGTCTCTGTATATATCTTCAACGTCAAAGATATCCACCTGCTTCTACCTCCCAAATGTTGGGATTAAAGGTGCACATACACCACCTACCTACATACACCTGACCTACCCTGGTGTTTTGATGGGTGTTTTATTCTTGCTAGACAGATAGTCCATTTTGGCCAATGCTTCTTGTGAATATAAGGGTAAAAATAGGTAACTTATTTGCTTAAAACCAAACTTGAAAACTGTTGAGTAGCATAAATTACTCTGTTTGCTTAATTCTATTCTGAGTTATCTTTTCTCTGCTCGACCTGCTTGAATCTGTTAAAGTCTCACACCACTCGCTTGGTTAGCTTGTCTCTAACTCCTGTCTTTATACGCTTCTCTTCCATGCAGTTTGTGCACGAGATGGCAGCTCTGGCGCTCACGGTTTTATCTTCCTTTCCTTCTTTTATTTTGTTTTGAGGTGCTGGAGTTTTAACCTAGGGCCTGGATATACCAGGCAAATAAATGTTTTACCACTGAACTATACTCCCAGTGAGTATTTTCCCGTTACTAACAGAAAACAGTTCTTTCCCCACTTTTCGCTTATGTGAATATCTTGTTTGGTTTCTATAATTTTTTATTATCATGTATCTGTTTTATTATCATGTATCTGTTGCAAAATAGTCGGTTTCATTGTGCCAGCATCACACATGAGTAGAGCATTTTTTAGTCCCATCACACCTCTTACCCACTTTCCTCTCATGCCCACTTCTTCCCCAGAAAACAACCTTCCCAATACCGGGGTGACTTTATTCTGGAGGCCCTACTGGTTCTGCCATTTGCCCTCAGAGCTTGCTTCTGTGTGTTTTCTTTGTTGCCATGGGACTGTCATACCGTGTCACCTGTGTGCCCTTCATAAGGGCAGGGTTGAATAATAGTTCTGGTTTGTTGTTGTTGTTTGTTGTATAGGATTTCATTTTGAAGCCCTGGCTGGCTTAGAACTCACTCTATAGACCAGGCTGGCCTTGAACTCATAGAGATCCGCCTGCCTCTGCCTCCTGAGTGCTGGGATTAAAGGGGTACTTCACTACACCTGGCTTGAATAATATATTTTTCACAGAACTGAGGATGCTGGGAGGGAACAGTTTGGATGTTTCATATTTACTATCATTTCTACGCTCAGCCTCTTTCCCGGTTATATTTGCTTTGTGCTGAATAGTCTGATGTTTTTGTTCTTTCTCCTTATCTTCCTTGGTGATTTTGAAGACAGAGGCTCTGTTTTAACCGCGGAATTCAACAAACATCAGTCATATTGAATAGGTTTCACTATGACATTTTCCTGTATATTCGTGTATTTTGATCATACTCAGCCCTGTTATCTCATATATCCTGCTGAGTCCCCTTTCTCTTCTTCACTAGTTCCCCCTCTGCTCTCACAGATACCTATTTTTAGTAGTCAGTGGTTACTTTAAGGCTTTTTAAAAAAAAATCCAACATTTGGCCTAGTGAAATGGCTCAGTGAGTGAAGGCCCTTGCAGGCAAGCCTGACAGCCCGAGCCAATCCCGGGGGACCCACGTGGTGGGAGAAGAGAACCCGCTTGCATAAGCTGCCCTATGACTTGCACACACTTGCATCCTGCACTTTTTGCTTTGCTCGCCGTCAGTTTCTTGGGTGTCTAACGCTGTCTTAGCACCTGCTTCCGACATGGAGGGACTCGGTCACCTACAGTGTGGTTTGTTGATTGCTGCAGGCCTGGGTTGGCTGGAGCAGAAGGTGCCTTGCTCCAGGCCTCACATTGAGTGTGAACTGGTCTTTATAAATGTCTTGTCTTCTCTAAGGATGGCTGTTTTATCTCTTTCCCAGAGTACATTTATGTCATTTTATTGTATTCCTGTGAAGACTCGGTTTTTTAAAGTTTCTTTTTATTTTTAAAAAAGATTTCTTTGTTTTCATCTTATGTGTTTGAGAGACTGCTGCTTGTATATGTGTACCACATGCCAGAAGAGGGTATCCAATCCCCAGGGGAGTTATATACCATCACCACTCCATGTGGGTGCTGGGAAATGAACCCAGGTCCTCTGTAGGAGCAGTAAGTGCTCATAACCACTGAGCCATCACTGCAGCTCCCCCCCGCCACACTTTGAAGAGCCTTTAAAAGATTAATTCCCCTCAACCCTCAGAGGGAATTGAGAGGATTAATATTTCAGACCCCCCAATAACCCTGCCGTTGCTGGAAGTGACTGTTTTCAGCCCGGTCCCTTTACGTCTGTTTGTAGAGAGTACATCTTCTAGCTTCAGAGATAACCTTCTGAGAAGGACCCACGTGAAATCTTTCAGTAATTTAAATGGGACCTTTAGGGCAGTTCTACTGGGTATGGCAACAGCTGAATCTTGTCTAACACACACACAGAGCAGTCTCGATGTGGACACATCCCAGCAGCCTTAGATCACAGCTTTATTAATTAATTAATTAAGACAGGGTTTCTCTGTCTAACAGCTCTAGCTGTTATGAACTAGCTCTGTAGACCAGGTTGGCTTTGAAGTCACAGAGATCCGCCTGCCTCTGCCTCCTGAATGCTAGGATTAAAGACATACACCACCATCGCCCTGCTTAGATCATAGCTTTATACCAGACCAATTTTTACCTTTTACTACCTGCTACTTCTCTCTCTTCTCCCTCTCTCCTTCCCTTCCAACTTCTTTGCCTTTTGCGGGTGGTCTGTGTTGAGCATGTCCAGTCCAGTCTTGAACCCCTGAGCTCAAGTGGCCCCCCTACCTCTGCTCCCAAGTGCTGAGATCACAAGTGTGCCCCACCACATCCAGCTGTTTTGTGGGTAAGTGTGGGGGCCGGTGCACACGTGTGTAGGCCCAAGGCCAATGTCAGGTGTCTTTTCTCGATCTTTCTCCACCTTCATGTTTTAGACAAGGTCTCTCACTGGAACTGAGGCCGGCTGGCTAAGGGATCCACCTGTCTCCACCCTGCACCAAAGCTGGGGTTCCAGGCACACACCACTCTGCTGGGGCTCTCTTGATGGGTTCTGGGGATCTAAACTCAGGTCCTTGTGCTTGGATGGCAGGCACTTTACCAATGAGCCATCTTCCCCAAGTCCCAAATGTTTCTCTTTTCCTAATTTGGTGGGTCAGCTGTGGAGCATGCTCTTGTCCCAGACACGTACGTGTGCCCAGATGGTGGTTTTTTTTTTGTTTGTTTGTTTTGTTTTGTTTTTCTTCTTTTTGCTTATCTTTGCAGTCCTTGGTTTTCTGCTGTTAGTGATCTCAGTAGTGACTATTGTAAGTTTATCGCCTCTGCTGTTGTGACATTGTTCCTTCAGTACTGCAATGGACAAGGCCTGCTTTTGTCATGACTCCAAAGTCTACCTTGCAGTTTCCAAGTCACACTAGCTACTTTTGAGACTGACCTGTGGCGCTCTGAGCATTTTTGTCCGGAGAAAGAAGCCTGCCATTTTGCATTACTTTTAAGCCCCATACGTACAACAGGGGTCTTCTACCATTCTGCCCTTAGCAGAGTTACCTGGGAGACCCGAGCTCGAGAACCCTTGCCCGAGGTTCCCCTGCACAACCCTAGGAGACGCTTACCACGTCACAGGGGTCCTGTCTTAGTTGGGGTTACTATTGCTGTGATGAAACACCATAGGGGGAAAAACAACTTGGGGAGGAAGAAGTTTATTTTACTCACAGTTCCCTATAACATGTTGTTCATCATCAAAAGCAGTGAGGGCAGAAACTCAAACAGGGAAGGAACCTGAATGGAGGCAGGAGCTGATGCAGAGGCCATGGAGGGGTGCTGCTTACTGGTTTACTTCTCGTAGCTTGCTCAGACAACTTTCTTATAGAACCCAGAACAACCAACCCAGTGACGGCCCCACCCACAATGGGCTGGGCCCTCCCCCTCCCCCATCAACCATTAATTAAGGAAATGCCTTATACTGGCTTGCTTACAGCCCGATCTCGTGGAGGCATTTTCTCAGTTGAGGTTCCCTCCTCTCTGATGATTTTATCTTGTGTCAAATGCACATAAAACCAGCCAGCCCAGGTCTAAAGCACTCGTCACGGGAGAGGTGCCTTCTTGGGTCTCTGGCGTGGCATGACCCTAAGAAAAGTCCAACACAAGAAAGCCCCAAGCTCTTAGGAGGCCACCTGGGTCAAGCGGGGTACCTTAAACCTTTATTGAGATAGCCCTGCCTGTCTATAAAAATGTCTGCGTGTCTCTATGTATATTTTTTTTCTCTTAAATGGGAGTTACGAAGAGTTTGAGAATGGTCTTTCACTTAGAATCTTTAAAATCCCCAAATTTGGGTCTAGGGCAGGATGGGGTAGAGACAGTGGGTAAAGTTTTTGCTGTGCCAGTGTGCAGGTCTGAGTTCAGATCAATGGCATGCACATAAAAACTCTGCACGGTGGAGCACATCTGGAACCCCCGGGGAGTTCCAGGTTCAGCAAGAGACTCTATCTCAAAAGACAAACGAAGAGGGGGAAAAAGAGGTGGATGTGTGGTGTGGAGTTCTTTGTTACCCAGGAAGACACTTGGAGGCCTAAATGTTTGCTAATAGGCTTCTGGTTGAATGAATGATGTTCAGTCTACGCAATGAATTCAGGGAGGCTATTAGAGGGAACTGAGTCGTGTATACATTGTTCACTGGAAAAGCAAGGGACAGAACTGTAGATATAGTGGTTTTTTTTTATTTCAAAGACGCCATACTTATGTTTATGTATAAAAACATGATTGTAACTAGAAACTCCTGGAGAAAACTTCCAAGCAGCTGTTGCACATGGTTACCCCTGGAAAGCACTACTGAGCCCTCGGGGCACAATGCAGGCATGCACTTTTGTATTCTTTAGATATTTTATTGATGCTCAAATTGATTTTTCTCAGCTATAAACGCATTCTAGTATAATGGCATAAGCTAAAAGCGACATCCTGACCACGAGGGCAGGGTCCTCTCTGGCGGCTGACTTTGTTGACACCCCTTCTCTTATCTTGGGGTCTCTCTCCTGGTAGCCAGGACCTCGGGGAGAGTGAAGGAGGGGCGATAGAGTTGGAGCAGACCTTAGCTGCGCTTGTCCCCGAGGTGCCCGCTGTTGAGGAGAAGAGCCAGATGAAGGGCCCCTTTCCATGCAGACCCGTGAACACCGTCACCCAATGTCCAGGGTCTGGGGCATCAGCAGTTTGGCCTCACTTGAGGGAGACAGAAGAGGGGATGAGAGAGAATGAGAGAGGAAAGGTGGGCAGAGGTGGATGAGTGAAGGAAGTGGGCATTAGGCCCTATTCCCATTATTTCTCTAGAAGTCTAGTTCTAGAAATCCGGGTTGATTATCTGTCTTTAATCCATGCCAGGGATACCGTCCTTTATACTGAATCCTATAATGACCATCTTACCCTCCTAAAGTGACCAGACTTATGACAAGACCTGGTCAGAGCCTGCCCAAGCCATGTCCCTGGGAAAGTACACCTCAGCCTCAGCTCTCTTGTCCTTAGCTTCCACTTGTCGAAAGCGCTTTTGCTGTCCTAGGCAGACCTCGGGCTCACACTGCATTCCCTCTGGGAATGTCCCTTCTTCCATGAAAGTCATTTTCTGCCTGGATTTCTCTTCAGCACAGCAGAGGCTGGAACTGCTCCAGGCTTTTCATCTCAAGTCCCCCAGAAAAAGCCCAGGCCTGAATCTGATTGGTTTTCATTGCCTCTGAACGGGTCATAGGCCTTGCCTTGAACCAGTGGACAAATCAAGTCCTGTGTCCAGGGGGGATGTGATGTGTTGATTGGGTCATCCCTGCAGTCAGAGGGGGAGTCAGCTGTCCAATCAAGAAAGTGGGTGAAGGAAAGTGAAAGGGAGCTGGGTCCTGTAATTAGCACCCCAGTACTTCCCCTTTTCCTTCCTTCTTCCTCTTCTCTCCCCCCCTTCCCTCCTCTCCACTGTCTGTATTACTGGAGACTGACCCAGAGGTGTCATATATGCTAAGCAGATGCTCCATTCCTGAGCTAGATCCCCGGGCTCCTTTCTACTTCTTCTAAATTTTGAGTCAAGGCCTCACTCAGCTGCCAGGGCTAGTCTCCAGCATGTGATCCTCGTGTCCCAGCTCCACCCTCTTGCTGATTTCTGGGTTACAGGTTCACACCACAGATGCGTACCACCAGGTCCAGCAGTTTTCAACGATGCGGGATTCTCTCTTTGCTTAAACCAGCTTGATTCAGAGTCTGCGTTGTTTCTTGTTTCAATAGGAGTTCTGATGGAAAAAAAAAAGGAGAGACTCACATACAAAAGAGTCCATTTTGTAAGGGTGTGTGCGTGTGCATGTGTGAGTAGAATAAGAAAATGACTGGAATGCCACGCAAATGGTCCCGATGGTTTTGTTTTATGATGGGTGAGAACACGGTCTTAGAGCTATCCTACTCAGTGAGTATAATGGTCAATAAACCACATTAGCTCTTCAACATTTCATTCCAAAACAGGCTTTGTGTGAAGTGTTTTGCTCAACCACGAGCTAATACAAGAGTCTAAACATGTTCAGACAAGCTAGGCTAAGCTATGGTGTTTGATTAGATCTAGCACATGTATTTGTTTTGACTGACAATATGTTCAGCTTAGAATGGGTTTAGCGGACTCAAATCCATAGTAAATCAAGAGGCATCTGTAAGAGAGAGTAGCAGGATTAAAAGTAATTTTTCTGTTATACATTTTATTCATTTAGAAATATATTTATGTGCATAAACTTTTTCCCTCTATGTACATATGTGCACCATGCGTATGCTTGGTGCCTGTAGAGGTTAGATGAGGGCATTGGACCCTCTAGAACTGGAGCTACAGATGGTTGTGAGCCTCCATGTGGGTCCTGGGAATCCAACTCAGGTCCTCTGCATGAGCAGCCAGTGCTCTGAACCCTGGAGCCACCTCTCCAGCCCAAGTTTTCATTTTTAAATTGAAATTTAATTGTTTGAGATGGTTTTAGTATGTATTTCTGGCTGGTCAACCTCAAACTCATCTCTGTGCCTGCCTCTGCCTCCTGCATGCTGGGATTAAAGGTGTGTGTCACCACAGCCGGCTTAAAATGGGCAGCCCCGGCTGGCACTCACTCTCATTTTACTTTGACCCCTTCAGAGTATCCTAACAGTATGTGCTGCTCCAATGGGCTTCTTTCTTTTTCTTTTTTTTTATGTATTTGTGATTATGTGTATGCATGTGTCTTATGCGTGCATGTATTTATGTGTGTGTGTGTGTGTGTGTGTGTGCGTGCGCGCTGCTCAGAGGTTGATAGCACGTGTTTCTTTCAATCACCCTTCACTTTATACACGGAGGCAGACTCCCTCTCCTTGAACTCAGAACTCACCAATTTACCAATTTGGCTACTCTAGTTAACCAGCTTGCTCCAAGATTCTTGGTCCCCCCCCCCTCCCTTCCATGCAACAGGATGATGAGTGGACCACTATGCCCATCCAGCATTTTAGGGATTCTGGGGACCTAAACTTTATCTTCATACTTGCATGGCAAGGGCTTTACCCCCAATCCATCTCCCCAACCCCTTGCCTATTACTTGCAGTGCATCAAGCACGGGTTGCTAAGGGCTCATCATTCTCCGCCAAGTTGTCTTAGCTGTTCATCCATTCAAGGGGGTGAGAGGAACTCTCTTTTCTGCTGTTGGTGTTGCAGGCAAGAACATGAGCCGCCTAAACACAAGCGACAGCTGCTCGTTCGTGGACGTGGATACGATGATGAGTACCTTGCAGCTGGCAGTCCACATCCCCACCTTCCTCCTGGGCCTGGTCCTCAATCTCTTGGCTATCCGAGGCTTCAGTACCTTCCTGAGGAAGAGGCAGCCAGAATACATTGCCACTTCCATCTACATGATTAACTTGGCCGTCTTCGACTTACTGCTTGTGCTCTCGCTCCCGTTCAAGATGGTCCTGCCGCAAGTGGACTCCCCCTCTCGCGGCTTCTGCACGCTGGTGGAGTGCCTCTACTTCATCAGCATGTACGGGAGTATTTTCACCATCTGCTTCATCAGCCTGGACAGGTTCCTGGCCATGCAGTACCCACTCCTGGTCAGCTACTTCCGGTCCCCCAGGAAGACCTTTGGGATCTGCTGCGTCCTCTGGATCCTGGTGTGGATCGGAAGCATCCCCATCTACACTTTCCACAGGGAGGTGGAGAACTACAAGTGCTTCCACAACATGTCCGACGGCACCTGGAGCGCCAAGGTCTTCTTCCCCCTGGAGATCTTTGGCTTCCTCCTTCCCATGAGCATCATGGGCTTCTGTTCCTATAGGAGCATCCGCATCCTGATGGGCCGAAGGGAGTACACCCAGGACTGGGTCCGGCAGAGAGCCTGCATCTGGACCATCGCTATCAACCTTGTCATCTTCGTGGTCTCCTTTCTGCCGGTGCACTTGGGGTTCTTCCTGCAGTTCCTGGTGAGGAACAGCTTTATCTCGGAGTGCAGAGTCAAGCAGAGCATCAGCTTGTTCCTGCAGCTGTCCCTGTGTTTCTCCAACATCAACTGCTGCCTGGATGTTTTCTGCTATTACTTTGTCATCAAAGAATTTCGCATGGGCCTCAAGGCCCACCGGCCTTCCCGAGTCCAGCTGGTCCAGCAGGACACCACGATCTCCAGGGCTTAAGGGAAGGTACCCCAAGGGAGGGAAAGCCCAGTCCCAAATTCTCACAAGAAACACCCTGTGCCTCTTTAACATTTGCTCGCTACCATCTTTGTTCCTTATCCCCCTAAGACCTTCCCACAGCATCTGGACGGCTGACGTATGTCACCCTTGGTTTGCGTTTGCTAAAGAACCAGGTGACTTCTCCATTTCTAAGTCCAAAATGTAGGAAGCAGAAGAATCGAAAAAAGAAAACGTAACTTTAGAAGCCTGTTTCTCAGCTTTCCCATCTTTCTATTCTGTTGGAAGAGTCGAGAAAGGGAGAGATGGAGAAAGGGGTAGGGCTGGGATTCGAGAGCATTTTGGCAGAGATACAGGGAGGGGGAAAATATGCCTTCAAGATGGAGCAAGCTTGCACTTTTCTCCAGGCCCTTCTGAAGCTCTGTTGGCAATGACCCCACAGAAATGATGACAAAGAGGGCTTTTAAGAGTTGAAAAGATTTCCTTCCAGCCCTGGAAAGGCGCAAGAGGCCATCCAAACCTTCTCATGCTTTTGAGACGGACTAGATGGAGGGAGGGGGCTGTGTGAGACAGGTCATGGGGAAGCAGGAGACACTATGGGGCCAATGGGGACAGCCTGGAAAGAGAGCAAAATGGAAAAGGTCTAGAATACACTCAGGGAAGGAAAGAGACACACCCGCGCTGGAACTGGATGCCCGCTCTCCTAATGCCATCAGTAGTAGCGCTGTCCCAGGACTCAGACAACCTAAAAAAGATAGCTCTCTCGAAGGTGACCATCCTTCTCCCTTGGACAGCCTAGAAACCGATCATGGGACCAGTAGGAAGGAAGCAAGGTTCAGTCATCACAGAATGAAGGAGGAGTCCTTATTGGGTCCTTTCACTGGTGACAGGTCTAGGGAGCTGGCTAGGAACTGGAGGGAGGAGAGGGGGTGGCTTTCTTCACTAGGCAGCAGGAAGGCCTGGGTTGGAAGAAGGTGGTGAGGCGCTCATCAGTTCCTGGAGGGAAACTCCAGACAGCTGAATCAGTGTTGGAGCCTTCATGGTCTCGTCTCGCTCTGGCGGAGGCGCTCACAGTGACAGCTGCGAGCTTCACTTGCCATGACTCAGCCGTTCCGGAGAGTGAAACGATTAGACGGATAAATTGTGGGGTGCTTTTGCAAGGCGGAAGGAGTGGGATGAGGAGAGACGCATGAGACTTCACACGAATAAGACACAAGGTCTTTAGGAAGAGAAGCAGCTACAGCCCTGACTCACTGGAGCCCAGGGATGAGAGACTGGGGGAGGGGTGGTGGCGTGGGGAGGGATGGGAGAAGATGGTGGTGTGCCTCTCATCTGGGACCTGCCCACAGAGCGGAAGATGGAAGTGAGGCAAGGTGTTGGAGACAGGAGGAGCAGGAAGGAGGGGAAGAGCAGGGAGAGGGAGAGGAGAGGAGAGGAAAGAAAAGGAGGCGAGGAGGAGAAAGGTAGATGGATGGGACTGAAGGGCTGAGGCAGGGAGAGACTAGGAAGAGTCCTTAGGGAAGAAGGTAAAGGCAGAGCAGCTTCCTCCTGAGAGTCTATCATCGTCCTTGGATTGGAAGCCAAGGAAGAGCTGGTACTTCCAGGTCATGGAGGCTGTGGCAGTGTTTAGGTGGCACTGTGGAGCCACCTTTGGGCCTCTGAAGGAAAAGCGTCAAGGGTCTTGGCCATGGTTGTGGAGGATGAGAGTCTCAGATCCAGAGCCCGCCTCAGAGTTGGGCCTCCAGTAGCCTGTCAGTGGAGACTCGGGGCCATGCAGACCCGAAATAAGGGCCCCAGCCTTGCATTCTGTTTTGTCTCGCAGCTGTCCTGGCAGAGATGCCATTTGTGACTCCGAGACAGCCTGAGTGTCACATCCAGCAGAACATTTGTGGCCTTGGGACCACCTCCGCTGAATTCTCTCTGTGTAAGGAGTCGTTAGCCCATCCAGCAGAGTCAAATAGTCCCCTCCATGTGCAAGTGTGTCTGCCAGGTAGGCTTTCCCAGAGGAAAGGCTTAGCAGGCCTTGACTACCCACCATCCCCATTAATGACCAATGCTAAAACTGACCCGATGGTGGAAAGAGCTTTGTGTCCCCAAGAGGATCATTGTCTAGAGGGCAGGGAATCTAGAGCCTTAAACTGCGGAAGGGTTCCTGGAGGGGTACAGCAGTGTCAGATCAGTGTGATGACCCTAGATCTGGAAATGGGGACACAGGCTCGAGAACCCCCTGATTCGTCCCCAAAGGGTGAGTGAAAGGAAGGAAAGTCTTGTCTTTTCCCAGGGAGACTTACCTGTGTGTGTCCAGACTCTGGGCGCTCGTTACCAGTCCTATGGGTCCGTAATTGGCTGTTGACCCAGCAGGACAGAAAATAGGGACGTTTAGAGTTGGAGCACAGCCAATGGCCATCAGCGAGTCGGGTACACCCAGGACTTAGTTGTGGAAAAAGCCCAGATTCCTATTACTAAAGCCGATGGGGCTAGAAGGTATTGTTTGAGCATAAACATGACCTTATTTGTACCCAGGCTAGAAAACCTGACATATCAGCTGCGTGTCCAGTTGTGAAATCGAGCACAAATTAACTGGAAAACCAATTTGATTAACATGATTTACCAAATAAATAAATTCATTCAACGCACTGTGACTGTCTTGGGCTTTCATTTCTGATTCCAGAGAAGAACTGATCTCTAAGGGGCCCTCAGATTCACCAGCCACTTGGACACCGGGTATGGCATTCCAGGCACCTGTCTCAGGTGTGCAGCTGGTCTTCCCAATCAGTTAGCAGCTAGACCCTGAGGGTGTCTAGTGGTAGTCACATGGGTGTTCAGCTATCTGGCCACTGAGTCTCACGGACCCCACACACCTGACCCCAGTCCTTTTCAGCCATCTTGTTCCACCACAACATGGCCCTGCATACATTAAGGGGCCCAGCCTGAGAGGCCTGCTGACCATGCATCTCCGGTGGTAATGCTCCTCACCTACCCGAGTCCCTGACAGGCATGGCCCAATAGGCTTAGGCCTGAGACACTCCTTTTTCCTAAGTACCTCAAGTTCCAAGACATGACCCAGATGTGGAAGCAGGGACATCCTCACTCCTCAACAGTTATTTTTCTGTTAACCCTAGCTACCTCACGGCTGGGCCCTATGCCCTTGGATCCCAGAGGATGTCGCTGGAGAATGTCTATCCATCAGCTGTGTTTGGTTGCTTACGTGCCTGCTCCCCACGGACCTTTGGAAGGTAACGTCATTACAGTCATACAGTGGAGATGCCCTGGGTTCCTGAGAACGCCCACGGGGAAGATTCTACCCTCTAGAAAGTTACCATGAATCACCAGTAATTTCAAAGATGCTTGAAATGACTGTAGGCTCAGTAGCAGTCGCAGAGACTCGCGAGGATTAGAAAGGACTGGTTTAACGGATCAACGATGGAAAGACAGGGTGAGCTTTCTGGCTAGCCAAGCAGGACCCATGTGGAGATGCCACCTGAAAGATCCTCCCTGGTCCTCAGAGGGCCAGCTATACTGTGAACAGCATCCTTTGGGGGGCACAGAGAGGCCGGCTGAGGTCGCTGTGAGAATCCCATTCTGAGGACAGGGGACTCAAAGATTTATGGAAGTTGATTTTCGGGTGCACACCCCTGAAACTGCCACCGTAGTACCTCTCACTTCTCGGCAGTGCCTCTGGGTAAGGCCAGGGCAGAGCTACCCCAGGTGCTGAAGGAACGTAAAACACAGGAGAGAGGAGCAAAGTGCATGCCTGTCCCCTCTTCCCTCCGTGAACAGTGCTGGGGGAGGGACCGTCACGTGAGCTACAGCAGAAGTGAGGCCCTCTGCCCTTTGGTGTCTGCAAAGCAAAGACTTCAAAGGAATGCTTGTGGGAGCAACCCCGAGCTCACCTTTGAGGCCCCAGGCAGCGCCTTTGCTCCAAAGCAGTCACCTGAGAAACTATAACCAAAACTCGTCTGCACAAGGTACATTGCAGTCATGGGGGTGGGAGGAGGTGGGAGAGTGTGGGAGCAGTATTGCACAGCACAGTCAAAAAAAAAAAAAAGGCCGTTTAGGGTGATCTGCAGAGTGAGGCTCTGTGAAGCACCCCTCTTTTCTAAGGATGACTTTGGATGTCCAAACACACTCCTATGTTTCCCATTCAAGTCACATCTTGGAAAGGGTTGATAGTGAGGAGGGCTAGGCACGTAGGGCCGTTGTTCATGGATAAGCCAGCCCTGACTAAACCCGAAGACAGCAAGAGGTGATTCTCAGAGGCAACATCTCTCAAACAAGCTGGATCTGACGCAAGGGACCCAGTGCTGGTGGCCAAGGTCCAGGGAGGAGACGGGGTCCTTCCCTTCCCTCTCCAGCAGAGAGGGTCCAGAGACCAGGATCCCTAGGATGGCTCTAGATAGTCTTCAGGGTAGGGAATATTTTTGGAGTGAGAGACTTCTCCAAAAGCCTCTGCCAACACCCACCTCCCCCCACATACACCTTTCCTCCCTCAAGGGGCAGCTGGGCTTTGCTTTCACTGAAGGCCCTCAGGGACAATCGCTATAGAGTGGGGTAGGAGAAGGTGCCAAAGCCCAGGTGCTTGGTAGACTTGCCTGCACCTGCAGGTAGATGGGTTTCTGGCATTCATGGAGGATGGCGTCAGGCCAGCATCACTTGAGTGTTCAAGACAGTTTAACTCCAGAGGCTGGGGGCGTGGGGAGCGGGTGGGTTAAGTCATGGGACAAACACAGGCGAAGGTTGGTGGTTGATAGAGCTGAGCTGTTGGTATTTCCTCCCTGGGATTTCACTCTGCAGAGCGCGCAGATATCAGAGAGATACAGGCAGGGTCTGGTGGAGCATAGGAGGTGCCGCAAAAGGCATCTCTCCCCATCGTGGAGGATGAACGCACAAGGTCTGGCCAGGCCCTGTGTCCGGTGAGAGCGCTCCTCTTGGCTGCAAATGTTTGCTTCTTACTGTGTCCGCACGTGGCAGAGAGAGAACAAGCTTTCTGGAACCTTCGGAAAAGAATACTGGTCTGTTTGGGGCAGACTCCGCTGTTGGGGTTTCATTTTACCTTCATTGCCCCCCTAAAAGTCCAGAGTTGGGCTTGAATACCTGAATTTAGGTGGAAGCATTCAGGCAATCCCCATGGCTTTTACTGCGTGAGCTTGAACAGAACATACATGCTTCCTCTAGTTCCTTAAGTTGAGCACACCCAGCTCTGAGATGACGTTTTACAAAGATGTGCCTGACACCTCTGTCATCACTGGGATTCCCTCTTGCTCCGGGACCTATATGAATCCTAACAAGAGAGTCTCCTTCAGACCTGCAGAGATGGCTCAGTGGCTAAGAGCGCTTGTTGCCCTTTGCAGAGTACTGAGTTCAGGTCCCAGCACCTGCATAGGGTGGCTCACAACACACACAAATAAAAGGAAAATATATCTTTAAAGCTAAGTGGGGTTAGCTGGAGAGATGGCCCAGCAGTTAAGAATACTTCTTTCAGAGACCAGGGTCTGTTTCCCAGGGACCACATGGTGACTCACAGCGGTCTGAAAGTCTAGTCCCAGGTGATTTGATGCCCTCTTCTGGCCTTCTCAAGAACTGCATCCACATGATGCAAAGCACCCAGATACATAAAAGGAGTAAAATTAAATAAATAAATGAATGAATAAAAGAGGGTCCTTGTCTCATGACCAGGCCTGTAAATGAAGGCTTTCACGTTCCACGGTTACAAGGCTTCCTCCTACAGTTCCCACTGAGCTGCAAGTTGCTCCTCCCTCCAGCTCAAATGTCATTTCCGGAGGGCCCACACCAAACACATGCTTTGGAGACTGGCCACCTTCCCTGGACCACTCTCATGCCTTCTCCCTACAGATCCTATGGCACTTTCTCCATCTGGATCTGGGGCTCCAAAGTCTGGCCACCTTGAAGACAGGAGAAGCCTGGAGACATCCAAAGCAGATGGTTTTTAGCACCCATCCTTGTAATCAGGATCCTGCTGGAGAAAATGGAACCGTGGTGTCAGGATGGCACCAGGAAGCTCTAACATCTCCAGCAGAAATAACTGGCATTCGTGTTTCCTGGGTAAAGGCCACATCTACTCCTGAATGGAGCAAGAAGGACGGAACAGAGGACTGGCAGCTCTCAGTGGTACCAGCCGTTCCCGAAGAGGAAAGAATAGGGTAACTAGGAGCCCACTCCTGCCATAAGTTTTGCTTGAGATGCCTGCAATAGTCCCCACCACCTTCCCATAGGTTAATGCTCAGCAGTTTAAGTGGAAGGGCTAGCAGTCTGGTACTTAAAGAGATGGCAGAGGAACCGCCCCACTCAACTGCTGGTCACACTTGCTGGCTAAGTGGGCATTCACGGGCATCCTGGGATCGGGGGTGTGAGCAATAGGACTGTGAGGTTCTGGTCTGAAGCCTGCGGCTGTCAGTGGTACATACTGCTGTGTACTTTCCCTCTCCCCTGAAGAGGTCCTGCCTGGAGCCTCAAGGGTGACACCTTCTGACTGCATGGAGAAGCCATAGCCCATCCTTCTTCAGGGGTCAGCAAGCAAAACTGAACTTCCCGGTGGACTCCTTGACCTAAGGAGGATCCTGGGAATCACTGGAGACAATCTTCCTGTCTGAAGAACACATACGGACTAAGACAATTAATTTCATCAATGCAATTAAGGCGAGGGTTTTTGTGATCTAAGGCAGCGGGCAGGCCACACTAGCCACGCTGTCATCTTTATACAAGATGTTTATTAATCTTTATCCCTCCCTAGGAGCTGATGTCATCAAAAAGTCCACCCTCCAGGGATGTCCTTACCTGACCTGCTGCGAAAGTTCCTGGGGCCCCTACTTGTCATCCTCCAGAGTACCTCCAAGGCCCGCCCACTCCCCACAAAGGCTGCCTTTGGCACAGCTGGGAATTCAGAGTCGCTGCCTTCTGAGCACTTCCTTCGGTCCTTCCCACTCCACTGTCTTCTGAGGAACGGGAGAGGAACGCAAAGCCCTCATTCAAAGGCAGCACTAAGAGAGAAACACCTGTGGAAATAGCCCCCCACGCTCCCGTCCCCGCGTTCCTCAGAAGTTTAATGAAGCGGGCTGTACTGGTGAGCTACTGCGTCCTCCCCAAGCTGGGCTGCAGCTGAAATAATCAAACTCAAAAGGAGGGCAGTATGGGGGAGGCTTGGGGGACGGGGTCCCCAGCAGCTGGTGCAACCAGGATGCATTTTAGAGTGTAAAGCATCAGAGCCCTTCCCCATGGCCCGCCTTCAGTAAGTTCAAGCTGTAGCCTCGTGAGCTGTCCTTCAGTTGAGAAAGAATCTGGAATGCCCAGGAAACAGGACCCCAAAGATCAATGCTCTGAGAGATTGGGGGGGCTTAGTCTCCCCCAAACTCCCAAAGGTAAGGTCCCTCTGACGTTGCATTTCCATTAAATCTGCTCGTATGGCGGAAAAGCCTTGTCACACAGCATGTCCTCTTGCTGCCCCATAGAGAATCATTTACAAACCACTGTCTGTCTTACGGTTCATGAGGCGTTGTCCTGGGCTTTTGTATATGT
Source organism: Myodes glareolus (assembly GCF_982192425.1). NCBI lineage: Eukaryota > Metazoa > Chordata > Mammalia > Rodentia > Cricetidae > Myodes > Myodes glareolus. The sequence goes on along the minus strand of NC_142026.1, from coordinate 27,792,919 downwards.
TCAAAGCTCATTATATCCCCCCTAAAAGCTCTGTATGAGTCATCTCAAAGTTGTCTACAGTCTCGCCTCCCCAACAGGAGTCGGGTTTGCCTTTTTTGTGTCCCGCTGAGCCAGTGGGTGGCCACACACTTGTGACTTTCCATGCTCTGGTTTTTCCACATTTGTACATTCGCAAGTGTGTAGGCTTTCATTCCCTCTGGTTTCATGTGTCTGTCAGCTTGCTCTGGAGAGTGTCCGGATGATAGAGGGAAACGTCCCTTTGCCACACGGGGTCAGACACAGGGGAGGGGAGGCAGATTGCTTTGACTTTGAGTGAGAAGCGTCATTGGCTGGCTTTCCGCTTAGGACTGTAGGGGACGTTGAATGTGGAGTGTTATCACAAGTCCTTCTGGGTGACCTGACAACAGCAATGGAGCAATTCCATAGCTGGGGGAGTTCGAGCTGGAAACTGGCACACAGCAGGACCTCGGCTCACAGACACTTGAGCACCACCAGCTTCCCCTGACGTGATGCTGTGAAATACGCCAGTGCTCTTCAGCCTGATTCCTGGCATATAATTCCTAAAATCCTCAGACTCGCCAGGTGGAGAGCAGCACATGCATACTACTGAGACGGCTGATGGTGGCAACTCCAGGTGGCTGCTGGGGTGGGGCCGGTCATAGGGAAGCCAGAGCAGAAGGAGAGAGCTGGGACTCTCAGAATCTGTCCTTCGACCTTCTAGGAAGCAAGGAGGACTGAGGGACGAGTTAATCACCAGCGGTCAATGATTTAACCGATCCTGCTGTTGTAAGGATACCTTCATAGTTCCCCCTCTCCACAACAAAGGGCAGGGCTTGGGCCTTCCTGATAGCCTAGAACATGCAGGTCCCCTGAGTACAAGGTGCCCAGGAAGGGTATGGCAGTCCTGCACCCCTTCCTTCCAACTTTATCATGCAGTTCCCTTCATTCGTGTCCATTGGCACCTTTTGGAGTATCCTTTATGTGAAATCTGAAAACATGGGTTGGAGAGATGGCTCAGAGGTTAAGAGCACTGCCTACTCCTTTAGAGGTCCTGAGTTCAAATCCCAGCAACCACATGGTGGCTCACATCCATCTATAATGGGGCTCTGATGCCCTCTTCTGTCTAATGTTCTCTTCTGTCATGCTGGCATACATGCAGATAGAGCCCTCATATGCATAAACAAATAAGTATAAAAAATCTGAAAACATTTTTCTGAGCCTTGGGAGTGTCTCTAGCAAATTATTTGAATCCCAAGGAGTTGAAAGAACCCCATGTAGAGTACCAAGGTCAAAAGCTCAGGTAAGACAATCGGGGCTTGTGGCTGATGTCTGAAGTGGGGGGACAGTTTGGGGGACTGAGCTCTCAATCTATGGCATCAGATGCTACCTCTGAGTAGACAGTGTCGGAACTGAAGTGAGTCAGAGGCCACCCAGCTGATGCCACGGAGGGGCAGGTGTACACAGACAAACACACACACACACACACACAGAGAGAGAGAGAGAGAGAGAGAGAGAGAGAGAGAGAGAGAGAGAGAGAGAGGTCTGTGTTTATTGCTGAGTGAACATAGGAGAAATTGGGTCTGGGAGATGTTTCCCTTATATTCTGCATTCTGCATATACTTTTTCCACCACACCATATGGATCCCTTCTGGGTCTCTGTACCCCAGTCCAATGAGTCTACTAGACAGTGTCGGAACTGAAGTGAGTCAGAGGCCACCCAGCTGATGCCACGGAGGGGCAGGTGTACACAGACAAACACACACACACACACACACACACAGAGAGAGAGAGAGAGAGAGAGAGAGAGAGAGAGAGAGAGAGAGAGGTCTGTGTTTATTGCTGAGTGAACATAGGAGAAATTGGGTCTGGGAGATGTTTCCCTTATATTCTGCATTCCGCATATACTTTTTCCACCACACCATATGGATCCCTTCTGGGTCTCTATACCCCAGTCCAATGACTCTACTACAAGACACTCTTGGGCCCCCACAAAGCCATGAGCAACCTGAGGTAGCTACTCTGCTCCACAACAGAGGTCGACACAACCTAACCAGTGCCTGGCTGGGATGCAAGACTGAGGCTGAGACACGTTTATCTTAAGCAATAAGACTTTGTATACACTTGTCATAAAAAAGATAGACTGGCCAGCTTGGCAGGGTATACAAGATCAGTGTCTAATGTTAAATGTTCGGCCAAGTTCTGCATGCTTCACCAGTCTCTGAGGAACACAGAGACACACAGGCGGTCTGTGTGCTACACTGCCTCAGGGAGTACCTCAGGTTCTCAGCGACTGGAAGGCACACAAAGTGCCACCGCAGCTGGCAGCTCAAACCTTAAAAACACCATGATTCATGCTTCTCGAAGCAGCTGAGATGAAGCAAACCCCACGATGCCCTGCACCGAGCAGGCTTGTCTCAGGTTGGAAATGGTGCTCTCTCCCCATCCCTCCCCAGGTCTCACAAGCACCCCTCTGCTGGGCATGCCTGGCACAGGTTGACTGCCAAGCAACAGCCTCAGGTCTCACTTCAAACCAGAAGGCAAGGGAGGCTCAGCTCCTGGAGCCTGGCAATAGCACCGACTGATGACAGCAGGGAATGGGTCTTGTCCCAAGTCTCTCATTTCTACGTGTGGGCATTCTTCACAGTAGGAGTGGTGACAGATAGGCCCACAGTCACCAGTTACCAAGATTTTTCTTAAGATGAAAATAATGTCTCCAGAGTCCTCCAACTGTATCAGAAAGAACTCTCTGACCGATAGAGCCATTGCTAAGTAGGGATTCAAAGGGGGCTGCGTCTCTCTCCCTGAGCAGGGAAGGAGGCAGGGGAACCTCTGTTGACTCAAACAGTGCCTTGTAATAGCAAAGAGACAAATGTCACATTGCTAATGACAAGTTAAGATTATGCATATATTACATATAAGTTAAGATTATATATTATATAACATATAATATATACATGTATGCATATATATTCTGGTGCTGGAGAGATGGCTCAGCGATTAAGAGCACTGGCTGCGGGGCTGGAGAAATGGCTCAGCGGTTAAGAGCAGTGGCTGCTCTTCCAGAGGACCCGGGTTCAATTCCCAGCACCCACATGGCAGCTCACAACTGTCTGAAAATCCAGTTCCAGGGAATCTGACACCTTCACACCAATGCACATAAAATAAAGATAAATAAATCATGAAAAAATTTAAAAAAAAAAAGAGCACTGGCTGCTTTTCTAGAGGTTCAGAGTTCAACTCCCAGCAACTCCATGGTGGCTTACAATAATCTATAACGAGATCTGGTACCCTCTTCTGTCATGCAAGCAATCATGAAAATAAAGCCCTCATATACATAAAATAAACAAATGAATACACCTTTTTAAAAAATTCCACGAGGACTGGAGAGACAGCTGGATCAGTCAAGTGCTTGCCTTGCAAGAGTGAGGTCCTGAGTTTGGGACCTCGGAACCTATGTAAAAGCTGTGCATAGCGGAGTCCACCTGCCATCCCGGCAACAGAGACATGGGAAGTGGGCACAGGCAGATCCCTGGAAGCTTGCTGCCCAGATAGCTTGCTTACTTGACAGTGTTCTGGGCCAATGAGATCCTATCTCAAACAAAATGTGAAAGGCACCTTAGGACCAATACCCAAAGTTGTCCTCTGATCTTCATGTGTGCACTGTGTATATGTGCACACCCCCACACGCACATGCTCTCAAACACACAGACAAACAAAAAGGGATTGGAGTATAGATCAATCAGAATTTCATCACTGGGAGCAGCCTGACAGAAACCCAAGGTAGGGAGAAAGGATTTCCACTGGCTCAGTTTCAGTGGGTTCAGTTCAGGGTTGCTTGACCCTATGCAGAACATCATGGCAGCCGGACAGGTACGGAGGATGCTATTTCCCTCTTGGCAGACAGGAAGTAAAGCTGGAACTGGAGGCTGGAAACTTGGTGTGGTCTTCAAATGCTTGCCTCCGGTGACCTGTTTCCTCTGACTAGGGCTCACCTCCTAAAGTTTCCAGAACCCTCCCATAATAGCTTCGCCAGCTGGGGGCTGAGTGTTCCCAGGATCTTGTAAGGAAATTTTATATTCAAGCCACAACAGTGTGGCATCTTGCAGAGATGGCCTGGGATAACGTCCCTCTTCCCTGTCTGTGCAGGACGTAAAAGCACAAGGCTAGGGACCCTCACACCACACTGTGCCATCGAATGCTTTCTGCCGGGAAAGAGGCTGAAGGGGGCCTAAGGCTGTGGAGATCACCCCGGGTAGAGGCAGCAGTATTGGTTGCCCAGCAACTACAAGTTGCCCCAGGTCCCTGTGAGGAGCCCCTATTTACTTGATTTAGCTCCAACTGGATCCTCTTGCAGGCAACAAAGAATGCTACTGTTAATTAAAAGTGAAATGAAGTTTCCACAGTGAGACGGGTTATGAAAAGAGAGGAGGGAGCTGGGGCATGGGACGTGGACAAGACTGGAAGATTTTCCTCCTAGTGCGGGAACAGAGAAGAGGAGAAGCCAGCCGTAGGGATAGGCCTCTCCCACAAACCTCAGAATGACAGGTATCAGACATACTGTGACATTTTCATCCCAATTCCTTGGATGGTAACTCTGAGGTGATACTGGCTGCAAAGCCAGTTGCTGACTGCTTTGGGAATGAGTATAGACCCATCCCCTTCCTGTGGTAGGGACTTGAGACACCAAGGAATTTTGAAGTGCTGTATACAGACAGAAAAAGCAGGCCAATGGTCATATGTGGGGTGGGGTGAAGGACAGGAATGTTGCTGTCTGTAGGCAGGAGCTGGTGGGTAGCCCTGAAGGAAGGTTTCATCCCTACCATGTCTGCTACAGGGGGTTCTTGGTCACTGTCACTTAAGGGCCAAAGAGATGAAGGAGATGTTTTCCCCACAGTTTCCCACAGTTCCTTGGGTAGCTCTGGGGAAGACTTTCCCAAGGGCCAGGTGGGGGCCCATCCTGTGTGCTCCTGGCACACAGAAACATCTTCCCACGGGATATCGGGATGGCTGAGGGGTTTTGGTGATAGGATACCCTCACCCATATTTCTTCAATAAAAGAAGATTTTTGACAGAGACTAGAGGTTGCATAACCTAACACGTTTACTAAAGATGGCTGTATTAAGCAAGCAGGAAAGGAAGCATTTTCCCCGTGAGGTTGCGCGGTCGTTCCTCACAACCACAGAGGTCCCAGTGCCTCACAGGGACTAACGTGGTACTCACATAGGACCTATCTTCAAGTCCCACATACTCTAAGGGTTGTTTAATTTTTCTGTTTTTTATCTTGGTTTTTTGAGACAGGGTTTCTCTGTGTAACAGCTCTGACTGTCCTGGAACTTGCTCTGTAGACCAGGCTGGCCTCGAACTCACAGAGATCCACCTGCCTCTGTCTCCCGAGTGCTGGGATTAAAGGCATGCACCACCACCACCCAGTTAGAGTCATTTAATTAATAATAGTAGTCATTATTGTTATTGTTTGTGTGTGTATGATGTGAATGTGTTGGGAACCCATGCTACCACACATGTGTGGAGGTCAGAAAACAACTTTGTGGAGTCAGTTTTTTCCCTACCTTTACATGGGTTCTGAGACTCAAACTCACATCACCCGGCTTGTGTGGCAAGCACTGTTACCTGCTGAGCCTTCCTGCCACACCCCCACATACTTTAAATCATCTCTGTGCTACTTAAGATACACAATACAATATAAATCCTAATGAACAGCTCATGTTATGCCGTATTGTTTAGAAAACAATGACAAGAAAAAAATTCTTCACGTGTTCCTTACAAATACATTTCCCCCAGATAGTCCTTTCTTGATTGGCTTCTTGGATATGGAAACTGTAAATACAGAAGGCACACTATATATGGGAAGAGAGAAAGCCAGACGCCCAGCTCCAAGGCATGACTGTCTGGGGCCACAGCCAAACCTCCCAGGGCTGGGCTGCATGGGACCTGGAAAGTGGCTGAGGGTTTGGAAGGCTGGGAAGCTTCAGAACAGCTCACACTTCCAGCCCCTCTGTCTCCTGCCACCATTGTTTCAGCCAACTGTCATTGTCTCTGCTAATCTATCCACCAACTTTGATTGCTGGGTCAGTTAACTGCCACATGTCAGGGAAGATGGAGCCATATAAAACCTCACAGGTCTTGTATGCGTGCTCCCAACTCTGCTCTAGGGAGTCTTATTGGTACATGGCCAAACCTGTCCATGCTGTCTGTGGCTGTTTTGGGGGCAACAACAGGTTTAGGTTTCAAGGCACTGTAAACTTCACAACATCTCAAATGATTACGGTCTGGATCTTTGCAAGAGCCTTCTGATGCAAAAGCTTTTTAGGGCAGAGACTGGGTCTCATACATCTCCAGAGATCCAAAACTTCACAGAACACTTGGCATACAGTAGGAGCTCAATAATCCATATTTCTTGGATATGCAAATGGACTTAGGCTGAATCTGTGCAATCTATGCCTTCACGTTGGAAGGGGGATTCTCTATGGTAGCACCTACCTCATAACCCTGACCACTGAAAGGCATGGCCAACCTATTGCTTCTCTGGTTTAGGGAGGAGGAATTTACTGAGGCTTGTGGTTTAAGGGGATACAGTCCATTAGGGTGGGAAAGGCATAGTGGTGGAATCAACCCCTGTCTGTGGCCAGGGGAGCACGAAGCAGCCAGCTTCTTTATAATCCCATGGATCAAGAAGTAGGAAGCTAAACTTGGCACATGCATTATTTAATCCCAGTCTTCTGGAGAGAAAAGCAGGCCGATCTCTGAGTTCAAGGCCAGTGTGGTCTATATAGTAAGTTCCAGGACAGGTGGGCCTATATAATGAGACCCTGTTTGAAACAAAAAATAAAAACAAATAGAAGAAGGAGGAAGAGGAGGAGAAGAAGAAGGAAAAGGAGGAGGAGGAGGAGAAAGAGAAGGAAGAGGAGGAGGAGGGGAGGAAGAAGAAGAAGAAGAAGAAGAAGAAGAAGAAGAAGAAGAAGAAGAAGAAGAAGAAGAAGAAGAAGAAGAAGAAGAAGAAGAAGAAGAAGTCATAAAGAGTTTATATTGAACTCAGACTGGGCCACCCTGCCCCCACATGGCCTCATTGGCCATCTGAGTCCTATGTTCTATAGGTTTTTATAACTTCTCATAATGATACCACCAGCTGGGAACCAAATGTTCAAAAAACCACATGAGCCTGCAGCGGGTATTTCACACTCAGGCTGTAAAGCCAATTGCTGCAGTCATTTGGAGCAGCAAGGGTCCTCTGTAAGCAGAGCATGGAATGCCAGAGCTTAGGAAGTCATAGGCAAACAGGGACAGTGTGATCACCTCAGGGTGGACTCTGGCCTCTCTCTGGGTAGGAATACCTATCTGCCCCAGCGGGCCAATTGATCCAACCTGGGTTACCAGGCAGAACAGATACACCAGTAACTGGCTTCACAATAGTGGCCTCCTCCTTCAACTGCATGAGAGAGTGGGTTGTGCCTGTGAGGCCACTGTTCCAGGAAGTCTGGGTTTTGTTAAGTGCATTGGTTACTTCTCTCATTGCTGTGACAAAATACCTGCAAAACACCTGGGAAACACCTGCAAAACACCTGAGAAACACCTGGGAAACACAACTTGAGGATTATTTCTCCCCACAGATCAAGGGTAGAGCTCACCATGGAAGAGCGGGTGTGGCAACAGTGATCATGGAATGGAGGGTGATGAGCACACTGATTAGCTTGACTCCCCCTTTTCTTTCAGCCCAGGACCCCAGCGCCCACCCCCTCCCCGCCCCGATGGTGCTGTCCACTTCCAGGGTAAGTCCTGTCACCTTAATTAACCAATCTAGAAACTCCCTCTTGGACAGGCCCAAAGTTTGCCTCCTAGGCGATTTTAGATCAGCAGAGTTTTTTTTATTTTGGTGTTTGTTTGTTTTTGGTTTTCTGAGACAGGGTTTCTCTGTGTAGCTTTGGAGTCTGTCCTGGAACTTGCTCTGTAGATCAGGCTGAGCTCGAACTCACAGAGATCCTCCTGCCTCTGCTTCCCGAGTGCTGGGATTAAAGGCGAGCGCCACCACTGCCTGGCTTTAGAGCAGTGAGGAAAATAGGTTGACCGTGCTGTTCAGTGGGCAGGGCTATGAGGTAGGTAGGAGGAGCCCCCTTCCAAAGTGAAGTGAAAACAATTTTGTGACCAGGCGGTGGTGGCGCAGGCCTTTAATCCCAGCACCCGGGAGGCAGAGGCAGGCAGATCTCTGTGAGTTCAAGGCCAGCCTGGTCTACAAGGGCTAGTGCCAGGATAGGCTCAAAGCTACAGTGAAACCTTATCTCAAAAAACCAAAAATAAATAAATAAATAAATATAAACTTTGTGTTCTCAGTACACGAAGGACTAAATTGGAGGGCTGCAGCATTAGGAAGGCTGAGAACCACTGCTCTAGATCCTGTCTAGAGGATCTTAACCATCAGTATTTACTATCAAATTAAGGAGAGAGGCTAAGATCTCTCTGAACTGAGATAATGAAGAAAGGCATTAGGAAACAGAGCTCAAGCTAGCTCCTGATTAGATGTGGACGAACCTGTACAGACAGGGGAGGGAGGTACACAGGCCCGCTGTGTCCACGGGTTAATTCCCAGAAGCTCTAAGATTGTTTGCATAATGTTCCTGAACCATAGTCTGTAAGCAGAGGACCGGAGGACCAAGCAGGCTGAGTCATGTGCTCATCTCAGAGGAGACCGGGGATTGCTGACTGTGGCATCAGCAAGATCCTGTAGAAGCGGAGAGGAGCCCTGGAAGGAAATCCAGGTGAACCAGCCTGGGTTCCTTGGAAAGAAAAATGTCAAAATGAGGTACTGTTCCCCTTTGTCAGAAGGAGTAGTCTAAGTCACTCAGAAGGAGCAGGGGAACCCAGATAGGGAGGAGGTGGAGCCCCTTCCAGAGTGTGTTAGGGAGCTGGCTATGGTTTCTCAGGATGGGACTGTCCTCTGGCAGGTTACTGAGGTGTGTCTCAGTCCAGTCCTTCAGGAGAAGAGAAGAAAAACTGCCACGGCTTCCGTCTCACCTTGGTTCACCCATAGGCTATCCATTCCCTGGACTTGGTGGCTGTGCATGATTGGATGCAGTGTGCTAGTCTCAGACATCCAGTGAAGCCCCAGAGGTGGGGGCTACACAACTGGGAACTAAAGCCAGTGGATGCTTGTGTGGTGAATGATGCTGTCTCAGTAACCACAAAGGTTTGGTCTCACCAGTGGCCTCTCTCTGCGAGTGAGGGGTCTGTAAGGGTTGGAAGAGGGGACAGGGAGCCTGGATCAGATAAAACAAGTTCTAGCATCCTCCTCTAGAAAGCCTTTAGCTTTTCTCTATGGAACTAGGGAAAGGTCTATAAACACGATTCAGAAAACAGTCAATTTGTGTTCTGGGCAGGTCTCAGCCTTCCTGTAGCATATGGGAAGTTCTGCAACCCAAGGAGCTCCAATTCATGCATAGCCTCAAGGGCTGGGAGAGATGGTGGGCATCAGTGGCTGCCTGTGGAGCTGGTTGCCAGTCATCTGCATGAGGAGGTTCATTTCTTCTGTAGTATGATGGGAACATTGTCCAATGTGCTATCCATGGTGCCTTGGATGTGCTATCCAAAGCCTGCCTTGATGTTAACATCGTCATCGTCAACAAGGAACCCAAGAAGAATCACACAAGTGTATCATCAAACTCTGACCATGTGACCCTGATGACAAGGGATGGCCTTTAACACAAGTCCCTGTTTATCATTTCATCGATCCAGGCATGACCTCTCTCATAATGCCCTGGACTTTTCCCATCACAGCACTTGGCACACTGCCTAACCACTGCCAGCTTGTTCCTCCTCTCTAGAGACCGGCGGTCTATGCACCTGTGTTTTACACCTTGCTCTCCACCCAGATCTGTCAGACAAAGAGGTTACACAGTCCGCACGATCACTGGGTCACCACCGGGAGCTCCCAGAGGGCAGAGCTGACGTGCCGTGCATTTGTTCCCAGCCCGCACGAGTGCTAAGGAACAGGCGCAATAATACTGACGGACCTCCGCTCCTTCCTTTTTGTGTTCCATCTGGATCTGCAGTCTTGCAGCCTGGGAGCTGAATGCCTGGGAAAGGAATTTCTCACAACAGCTTAGAAGCTGTGGCAACCCTCTCTCCATGCAGAATGAGAGTTAGGCGTTGAGACGTCTTCTTGGCGTCCCACCTCCCTTCCCACGAGGGCTCATAGCATGGGGTGTGTTTACCTGCTGTGCACCGATACTCTCCAAAGGGACAGCAGCATTTCTGTAAGTGCCCACTGTGCATGCACACAGAACCAGTGGAACACAACCCTCCCGAGCAAAGACATCAGATTCCTAGTCTCTAGCTGCCAGCATGGGGCCACCAAACCCCCAAGACTTGGCTGGAGCCACTGAGATGCTTTTCTTTCCACTCTGTGTTTGGCCCCATTCTGGTAAATGTGAGTTTTATTACCAACAACAACAGCAACAAGACCAAGTCGGAGACGGTCCAACTGGAAATCTTCCTGGCCTCCGATACATAGTCTCTGCCCGGCACAGTTCAGCCCTGGAGCCTGGGGGACAGTGGTTTCCTTGGTAACTGTGGACTGGCCTCAGGAGCTCCAGCCCTGCTAGGAGATCTCTGAAGTCAGCTGGGTAGCCTCCATGGGGTCGTACTGCTTGCACGGACAGGGGTTACCTAAGGCAGAAAAAGTCTTGGTGGGCCTGAGAAGTGGGTGTCAGTATGGAGTGGCAAGGGGCCAGGATGTCCTCTTCTTTTCATGGCCTGCCCTGTCCCCCATACACTGGACACCAAGAACAGATAGACAATTATGTTTCCCATCTCTTCTTGAAATAGGAAGGAAGAAAGTTTGCTTCCTAGACAGGTTAGAAGCTTCCCCCCGCCCCGTTTCCCAAGCCACACAAAACCCCAATAGATTGCTGAAGCCACCACCAACTACCTCGCTCTTGTGGGCCCTAAAGATGTCCCTAGCACTACTCAGTTCCTCCCCCTTGCTTCTTCCGGTGGAGGCGGCTTAGTTGAACTGAGCTGGGCAGCCTGCAAAATGGGCCCTAGGCCTGCGCATGCGCGGCAGTGCATAATAAGCCAGTGTTTGCTGGTTCCAGGCTGGGGTGGATGCAGCAGTGGGGGTGGGGTGGCATCTGTCCTTAAAGCCTGGGACTCTGCACTTCTTTCTCTTCTGCTTTCCTGCCCAGTTAGTTTTCCTAGGAAGTAAAGCCCTTGGAGTCATCGCAGAAGTCAACAATAGATTTACGACAATAAATGGCCCACATGTAGAAGAGCCAGTGGGCAAGATACAGCCACGCATATCTCATCGTGTGATGAGAGTGAAACCAAGGTTGGGGAACTGATGGACCCCAGCGCCACTTTAGAAGTCAAGGCTGGAGTCGTGGATGACTTTGTCCAGCATGAATCACAAAAGAAGACAGGCATAGAGATGTTGAGGTTTATTAGTCATGAGGAGACCAATCAGAGGACACGGCAGAGGCAGATGCCCAGAGGAATGATGCTGAGCTAAGTTTTCCACCACCTTCTGGATGTTGGGTGTGTTCAGACTGCGGTACTGATGCTAAGTTCTTCACAGCAGGAGATGGGACTTAACAATACATTTTTGCAACTGTCATGACCTCAGCTGAGAATTCTAATCCCATTGGTAGCCAAGTGAGGTACGTGCAGGGCTCCCGGGTCTCGACGGGGATTGATTCCAGGAACCCTGGGATACCAAAATCTGCAGATGCTCCAGTCCCTTGTACAACATGGTGCAGTGTTGTGTGTAAACCGCAAGCCGTAAAGGTGGCAGGGAAGGGGGAGAAGAATAAGGGTTTATGGGAGGAGAGAGTTTGAACAAACAGAATGTCATCTTAGCTGTTGGGGGCTGCTCAGAGCTTATTGTAGGTTGACTGACCAGCTTTGGGACCATCTCAGAAAAGCCAGGAACCTTTGGCAAATCAGCTAACAGACTTCTGCGTTCAGAGGCTCTAGGCTTTCCTCTTCGAGGTTCCTGCCTGGTGACAACTTCCCATAATCCCGGTGAGAAAGACAAAATGACTTGAGGGTACATGATTAAGAGCTAAGCACTGTTGAAGAAAGGTTCAAGTTGGTGAAAGGCCTATGGTAGTAGCCTTCTAATGTTTTCTCTCCCTTTAAGAAAGCTAAGATATCGGGGAGGGAGGAGCAGCCAGGCGGTGGTGGCACACTGCTGGGCGGCGGTGGTGCAGGCCTTTAATCCCAGCACTCAGGAGGCAGAGGCAAGTGGATCTCTGTGAGTTCGAGGCCAGCCTGGTCTACAGAGTGAGTTCCAGGACAGCCAGGGCTACACAGAGAAACCTTGTCTCGAAAAAAAAAAATACTCCCCCCTTTAAAATAAAAAGCAACCCATTGACAATCTCCTGTGTACTTTAACTCTAGGTTACTTACAGAACCTAATACACTGCAGATATTTTATAAATAGCTGTTCAAATGTGTTATTTGCAGAATAATGGCAAGAAGTCTGTGTATTCAGTATCGATGCATCCATTGTTATGATCATGCTACGTCAGAATTTTTGTGTCTTTACAGAGTCAGAAGTTATTAAATGACAATAAATTCACAAGCTAGGTTGGGATCAGTGGCAGCAGTTTGCCAGGTAGTCCTGCTTTCCTTGATAGCACTGGCTGAGGCAAACACAGATTCTTTTATTCCCATCTTAATTACTAATGTGAACTCTCAGGTCACACATCACGACACACACTATAAATCTATCTAACATCTATCTATCCATCCATCTTCAGAACGGCTAGAAGGGGTTAAAGAAGCAAGGAGTCTCAAAGAGGCATGAGTAGGCAGAGCTTGGAAATGGATAAGAATGTTAGAGTCTGTGGGAGTGAAAAAAACCAACCAGCTCGTCCCTGGAGAAGCCCTATAGGGCGGCGGCAGCAGCAGCAGCAGCTGCTGCCAGGTCATACATAGCTTGGGGTGCAGCTGCAGAGTTGAGCCCAGCACAGAGGTGGCGAAGGGGCAGAACTGAGTCCAGACTAACAAACGGGGAGATGAGTGGACAGAATGGTCCAGATGGACAAATGGAGGAGGAGGATAGGTGGTTGGCTGTCTGAGTAGATGGTGTCACTGGCAGGGACCTAACTGAGCTGAAGTTGAAGCCCCTGAGGGCAGGTGAGACTTCTCTGCCTGTCGGTCCCTCTACACATCAGGCAGAGATCAGACAGGTGACTGGCGATCATCTCGGTGTTAGGTGCCCAAATCTTGGCAGGGGTCTGGGTGAGGGGCTCACACCTTTGTGTTTGTCTGGTGTGCCCCATGAGTTCCTGGACTTGGCTTTTTAAAAATATGGTTTTATTAGGCCCATGTGCTCCTAAAGTCCCGGTTCACCCCAAAATATGTATAGGGAGGCTCTTTCCAGTCCCAAGAATAAGTTATGTGTCGGTTCGTGCTACGAAGGTGGTGCTGGACGGGCGGTGTGGTCACCAGGTGCAGACATATTCATCTCCAAAGGGAAGCAGGTGCTACTGCTTGTAAAATGGGCAAGGCAGTCTGAAAACCTCCTGTCTCATTAGGGTTCCTATTGCTGTGATAAACCCTACGACCAAAAGCATCCTGGGAAGGAAAGGGTTTCTTTCTGTTTACAGCTGCAGTCTAGTCCGTCACAAAGGGAAGTCAGGGAAGGATTCAAGGCATGTCTCAGTCAGTGTTCAATTGCCATGAAAAGACACTGTGACCATGGCAACTCTTATAAAGGGAAGCATTTAATTGGGGCTGGCTTACAGTTTCAGAGATTCAGTCCATAAACTTGGCAGGGAGCGTCACAGCACACAGGCAGACAGTACCGGAGGAGGAGCTGAGAGTTCTACACCCAGCTCTGCAGGCAGCAGTGGAGAGAGACTGTGGGCCTGGAATGGGGCTTTCTGAAAGCTCAAAGCCCACGGCCAGCGACACACTTCCTCCAACAAGGCCACACCTTCTGATCCTTTCAAAGAGTGTCACTCCCCAGTAACCAAGTTTTCAAATCTATGAGCCTATGGAGGCCATTCCCATTCAAACCACCATGAGGCAGGAACCTGGAGGCAGGGCCTGAAGCACAGGCCACGGAGAAACATAACCTGTGCTTCCTGGCTTGCTCCCCATGGCTCGCCCAGTTTGCTGTCATATACAACCCAGGACCACCAACCCAGGGGTGGCACTGCCTACACTAAGCTGGGCCCTGCCACATCAGTCTTAAGAAAACTCCCATAAACTTGTCTATAGACCGGTCCTATGGAAGCATTTTCTTAGTTACGATTCCCTCTTTCCAGATATGTCTAGGTTAGCATCCAGTTGACAGAAATCAACCATCACAGCCACTGTAGCCTACTGTATGGAACTGCTTAGGAGAGGCCCAGCCTGATATTACATGGTCCTCACTACATCACACATAAAGGAAATACAAGGTGAACAGGGCTCAGACAGATGCTGGAGAGAGTCCAAGGGCTGGAGGCAGGGCCTCCAGCAGAATGTACCCCCGCATTCCTTCAGTCATATGGATTCAGTGTAGAGCATTATGCATTGCAAGCTTAACTTGGGCTTTTTGGAACTCTTTGGAATTTTCTAGATATTTTTGGTCCGAGGTTGGTTGAAACCCTAGATGTGGACAGCTGTTTTACTATATCTGCTTAATACAAAGGTAAACTGAGACTTGGAGCGAGCGCACGAGTTGTCCAAGATTACCTAGTATAGCAAGTATCTAAGGATGGGTCCGGATGTTCTGCCCCTGGCAATACAAACATGCCACTCCCTCCCCTTAAGAACTGAAGATCATGTCCCACCTCCTTGAACCTGGACTGGGTCCCAAACTGCTTTACCCAACAGATGTAAGAGAAGTAACGGGAGGGTCTTAGAGTTCACGCATCAGGAAGGTTTGGCTTACTGGGCACAGTGGTTCACACTTGTTATTCCAGCACTTGGGAGGCTGAAGAAAAAGGAAGGCATCAAATTTTAGGCCTGGGCTAATAAGTGAGAAGCCCAAAATATGGAGGAAGGAAGGGAGGGAAGAAGGAAGGAAAGAAGGAAGGGAGGAGGGAGGGAGGGAAGGAAGAAGGGAGGGAAGAAGAAAGGAAGGAAGGAACTAAAGAATGAATGAAGTGGGTGGAGAAGGTGAAGGAAACAAACAGGAAGAAAACTTGGCAGCCTCTGCTTCTTCGTTTTGGAAGACTCCATGTTGGAGGGAAGCCCACCTAGAGGAAGGCTGAGGCCTCAGCTGGCAGACCCAGCTGACACCAAACTCACACACAGCTTTCCGAAGGTCCTTGTGCTACCACAAAGGTGACTTAGCTGAAAACATACAAGGCAAAGACTCATTTCCACTCATCTGTGCAAACTGTAAAGTCCTGAGCATCATGGCCACAGCTTGTACAGCTTTGTGTTCCTCGCTTCATGTGTCATGCCTGGGGTGAGTATGAATGGCACGGCCAGAAACACGGGTGTGTAGGAAAGCATGCATGGTGCTGAGAAACTGTGGACAAGGATGCAGGTCAGAGCCATCGCTTCCCTGCTCCCAGCGTCACTGCCACTTCCTTCCCTTTCTCTCCGTCTTCTGCTAGTAGAGAGTCCTGGCCCCCAAGGGTCGAGATAGGACAGTTTAGCATCTGGTGACAGGCTGCATCCTTTGTCTCCCAGGTGGGAAGCTGGTACTGCCACTATCCTGAGTTCTTATCCCTGGACTCAATCAATCTCCCTTTCAATCCCAAAGCTCCATCCTCAGGAACGTCTGCTTTTGAGGGTCCTAGGCTCTACCACGCTGCTCTGCCCGTGGTGTCTGGCTTATGGGGGGCAGTTAACTCCTCTTTTCTTGTACATTTCCCTATACCCCACCCTGGGCATTCCTCCCCACACCTTCAGAGCTCAGAGGAACCCCAGGATGTTTGTTGCTTGTTGTTTGTTTTCTCCCTCCAGGGGAGTCCAGGCCACATGCAAATAATGTTAAAGCTGGAAATGACCTTCAGAATAATTTAGTCCGAAGCCTCCATTTTATAGAAGGGCAAATTGAGCCCAGAGGGAGTGTTAGCCCATCTACTCCGTGGGGTCTACACTAGCCTCTGGCCCCTGGATCCTCTTCTTGCTCAGGGAGCAGCACAAACACTGACTTGGGGGGTCTCTTGTTATTGTTTGTGAGGGTGTGTATGGCCCCTTGGCACCCTACAGCAGGCAATATTTGAGTGGCCAGGAACTATTCCACCATCCTTTCCTAAGAATTTATCAAGGATCTGAGGTCTCTGATATGTAAGACTCCAGCACCAGTGGGTGGTAAATCCTTCAGGCGAAAGGCTGAGAATGGTTTCCATGGAGACCACCCAGGCTCTGGTTTCCAAGGTAACACTTACATGAGGTTACAGCAGCCTCCTATTTATGTCAACTTAACATTTCCAACGGCTCTATTCTTTTGGCCAAGCCCAAGCTGAATGCAAGGCTTCCTTTCTGGGACAGTAACAGAATCAGAATTCATGGGGCAGAGGGAAATATAGCGAGGTTTACAGTTCGCTGAAAGGGAGGGCATCTCTGCCAACAGGCTTCCTCCAGTCCAGAGGCAGGTGCACAGAGACAAGCATGAAATTCTGACAAGACACGGGAGGATAAGAGTCCTGCTGGGAAGGCAGGGGTCACTGTCAGCCCTGTTTTCCAGAGGTCACTAGTGTTTTGAGGCTTAGAGCATCCGTTCAGAAATAGCAGAGGCAATAGCAGATGCCCATCTGTGTGGTTAGCTTTTTTAAAATTTCCCAAATGGGAGAAATGCACCTACACGCACACACCTGTCACCACTTCACCCTAATTATGGATTTTAGAGAAATCAGCATAGATAAACCAACCTCACTGTAGCAGGAATGAAACGTTGCCCCTTTTGTGAAATCCTGTCCCAGATAGAGGGCGGCTTCCAATCTCTTGGCATTACTACAACATGTATTCTTCTTATACGTATATTTTCATATGCTTATTGGTTATATCTACAGGATATAAAGAAATTTCACAGAGATTTCTGGGTCAAACCAAGGCATCACATTTTAGAATTTTACACTGTCAAACCACTTGAGTCCTGGCGCTGGCCGAGGAGGGTTTATACAAATGTGAGGAGACAGGTTGTTATTAAGGTTTGTTTGTTTGTCTGTTTGTTTGTTTGGAAAAAAATCACAAAACCAATTCCCCCAACTCAATCTATGAGACCAGTCAAACTTTGACATGAAACCCCAACAAGGACTCTACAAGAGGAGAAAAATCCTATGTCAGTGGTGCCAGTCAATGCAACTCAGGAAAGCACTGGAAATGCAGTGCAATGATACAGAAGAATCTAGAATGCACAGTGACCAAATCAATGATTTACATGAGCGTCAAGAGAGTAAGTCAATGGATTAATAGAAAAATTTGATAAAATAACTTATTGCTAATCTGAAATAAAACAAAAAACACTTTGAAACAAGAACACTCTCCGCACATCTGAAAAAATTATAGCTAAGGTGAACTCCTTCTAAAGTCAAGAGCCACGTTCTTGGGGCTGGTCCCATGATCCCTGAACGTCTTGTCAGTGTGATAGACCTAGAAAGAAGTAAGCCTTGGGGCTGAGGTTGTGTCTTACTGTGAGAGTGCTTGCCTATCAGACACAAGAGTAACCTCCAACTCCATGGCAAAAGAAAATAAGTTAGGCAGAGGGAAATGAAAAATTGCATTATTTGAAAGAACAAAATGGATTCATAATCAGGAGAATGAAATAAATTTCTTAGCGTAATAAGAAACACAACCAGGCTGTGGTGGCGCATGCCTTTAATCCCAGGACTCAGGAGGCAAGGCAGAGGCAGGTGGATCTCTCTGAGTCCAGCCTGGTCTACAGAGCGAGTTCCAGATCAGCCAGAAATCCTGCCTCCAAGAAAACAAACAAGAAAAAGAAAAAAAGAAAACACTTAAGCTTGGTGACTCAATATTAAAATATTATAATGCAAAAATATAATTATTTTTATAAAATGGAACAATAATTTATATATATATATTAATAGTAATAAATCTAAAGAACTTAAGAAAAAAGCTAATTCATGAAAGTTTTGCCAGAATTTCATTCAGGAATGGAAACTGTTTTGGAAAACATAAAAAGCCAAAATTAAAAAATTTTAAATATGCTGTTGATAATGAAATAATAATTTCAGCTCCCCCCCAGTAGAGCTATAGCTTTAATACAAGCCCATTACAGAAATGGAGAGTTCATGAAATTGGATTTCTGCTTTTAAATGTGTATGAAGAACAAAGGGTCACAAAAAGACACTATGGCGCTGGAGAAATCAATACAGGAAGCTCACCCAAGCAGACAGCTAGACTTGTTTTCAGTATGGCTCATAGCTCAAATGATAGACCCAGAGTAGAAAGTGCTGGAATGGATCTTATGCATATGGAAATGTGTTAAGACATTGCATTGATCCATGAAGACATGCACTGTAGCTCTGTGGAGAAAGGAAAGAAACAAAACAAAGAGAAACCCAGAATACATGCTTATCTCTACATGCCATATAAAAGAATAAATTCCAGGGATACATCTTTTAACTTTTTAAAGATTTATCCTTATTTACATGGAGGTTTCTGTGTTTTGTACGTGTAAGCCTGCAGAGGCTAGAAGAGGGTTTAAGATTCTCCTGGGGCTGCAGGTGTAGGCAGTGTGAGTCAGCTGATGTGGCTACTGGGATCTGAATTCAGATCCTCTAGAAGAGCAGCAAGGGCTCTTTTTGTTTGTATGTTTATTTATTTATTTTGTACCTATGCATGTGCCATTGCCTATGTATAGAGGTCAGATGACAGCTTTTGAGAGATGGTTATCTCTTTCTACTGTGTAGATCCTGAGTGCTGAACTCAGGCCATCAGTGACTTTATTTGCTGAGTGTGTCTTTATCACTTTCTTTCCTTTTTTTTTTAAATTGATTTTATTGAGCTCTACATTTTTCTCTGCTCCCCTCCCTGCCTCTACCCTCCCCTTCAACCCTCTCCCATGGTCCCCATGCTCCCAATTCACTCGGGAGATCTTGTCTTTTTCTACATTCCATGTAGATTAAATCCATGCATATCTCTCTTAGGGTCCTCATTGTTGTCTAGGTTCTCTGAGATTGTGATTTATGGGCTAGTTTTCTTTGCTTTATGTTTAAAAACCACTTTTGAGTGAGTACATATGAAAATTATTTTTCTAGGTCTGGGTTACCTCACTCAATATGATGTTTTCTAGCTCCATCCATTTGCCTGCAAATTTCAAGTTGTCATTATTTTTTCTGCTGTGTAGTACTCCATTGTGTAAATGTACCACATTTTCCTCATCCATTCTTCTTTCGAGGGACATTTAAATTGTTTCCAGGTTCTGGCTATGACAAACAATGCTGCTATGAACATAGTTGAGCACGTGTCCTTGAGGCACGGTTGAACATCCCTTGGATAGATACCCAAAAGTGGTATTGCTGGGTCTTGAGACAGTTGTTTCCTAATTTTCTGAGAAATTGCCACACTGACATCAAAGGGAATGTACCAGCTTGCACTCCCACCAGCAATGCAGAAGTGTTCCCTTTTCCCTACAACCTCTCCAGCATAAATTGTCATCAGTGTTTTTGTTCTTGGCCATTCTTACAGGTGTAAGATGGAATCTTACAGGTGTAAGAGTTGTTTTGATTTGCATTTCTCTGATGACTAAGGACGTTGAGCATTTCCTTAATTATCTTTCAGCCATTCTAGATTCCTCTATTGAGAGTTCTCTGTTTAGATCTGAGTACAGACCTTTCTTATTGAATTTTCTTATTGTACATTTTCTTACTGGATTATTTGTTCTTTTGATGACCAATTTCTTGAGTTCTTTGTATATTTTGGAGATCAGACCTCTGTCTGATGTGGGGTTAGTGAAGATCTTTTCCCATTTTGTAGGCTGTCGTTTTGTCTTGTTGACCGTGTCCTTTGCTTTAAAGAAGCTTTTCAGTTTCAGGAGGGCCCATTTATTAATTGTTGCTCTCAGTGTCTGTGCTACTGGGGTTATATTTAGAAAGTAGTATCCTGTTCCAATGCGTTCAAGTGTACTTCCCACTTTCTCTTCTGTGAGGTTCAGTGTGGCTGGCTTTATGTTGGAGTCTTTGATCCATTTGGACTTGAGTTTGCAGCAAGTGCTCTTAACAGCTGAGCCATCTCTCCAGCCCATCCAGAGGTTTAAAAATAGCTTTAAAAAAAATGGGGTTGAGGAGATGGTAGAGTCAGTGAAAGGACTCAATGATCACAAAAACCTGAGTTCAAGCCCAGCATCTACATAAAAAGCTGGGCATAGTGGTATTTGCCTGTAATTCCAGTGCTAGAAATGCAGAGACAGGAGGATCTCTGGGGTTCACTAGCCAGCCAGTCTATTTGAATGGGCAAGCTTCGGGTTTAATGAGAGGTCCTGTCTTAAAAAGCATGTGGAGGGAGGCTGGAGAGATGGAGCGGTTAAGAGCACTGCCTGCTCTTCCAAAGGTCCTGAGTTCAATTCCCAGCGACCGCATGGTGGCTCGCAACCATCTGTAATGAGATCTGGTGTCCATACATGCAGACAGAATACTGAGAATACTGTATACATAATAAATAAATAAGTCTTTAAAAAAAAGAAAAGAAAAAGAAAAAAAAGCATGTGGAGGTATGAGGATGTAGCTCATTTGGCAGGGTGCTCATCTAGTCTGCACAGAGCCCCGGGTTCAATCTCTAGCACTGCGTAAACCAGGTCTGGTGGCTCATGTCTCTAATTCTAGTGCTCAGCAGATGGAGGCAGCAGGCCCCAAAGCCCAAAGTCATCCTCAGCTACGCTGAAAACTGGAGAGCAGCCCTACATCATCATCATCACCATCATCATCATCACCACCACAGCATGGAAAATGATTGAGGAAGACACTTGACATTGATCTCTGGCTTCCACATGTACACACAAAGTACACAAACACATGCACATACACTGACACAGAAAAAAAATACAATTCAAAACTCAAAGGATCAGAAGAACACGGTAGGCTAATGTCTGTCTAACCTTTGGACAGGATTTCCAAAACAAGACGTAACAACTTTATGTAGACTATGGATAACTCAGACTACAGGGAGGTGAATCATTGCTGTTCATAGATGAGACCACAAGGGAGGAGAGACAAACCACAAACTGGGGTATGAGATTAGTCGCCCATTGAGGACGGATATAAAATGACACAAACTACATTAAGAATGCCCACAAACTAGTGAGAAAGTACAACAGCCCATAAAGTAGGCGGAAGACCACAAATGGTCATAGGGTGGCATTTTCTTAACTGAGGTTTCCTTCTCTTAGATAACTTTAGCGTGTGTCAAATTGACATAAAATGAGCCAACACACATGCTTTGGTATTCGTTCGTGTCTTAAATATGGAGGACAGAGACTGAGCATGACCATAGCAGTCTATTCCTAATAAAGATTGCCATAATTCCCTGCCTCTGGCTCTGGGCCTGGATGCCTTCCCAACCTCCAGAGATGGCTCAGTCCACTCCCCTCGAAACTGAGCATGCCTCCAGTGGCCCTTGGAGGCTGAGTCCATCTTGTATGTCCAGCTTCAGTCAAGCTGCCCCAGCTGAACACAAAGCAGGCGAAATCAGTTACTGCTGTCAGCTTGTTCTCAAAAAGTCAAAGACACACCATCAATAGGAAGAAAATGAAAGGTATTCTAAAACTGGTCCTGAGAAGAGAAAGAAATGTGATTCCCCAGAGCACTGTCTTGGAGAGCTGGGGTACAAGGATTTCCAGAGAGGAAAAGGGGGTGCAGTGTGCATATGGTGAATGCTGGATAAGGTTCAGTGGGGTCTGTCACTGTCTTCATCCATGGTGTGGATTTCCTCTTTCTGTCCTTTGGTCAGAACAGTATTAACCTTGACCTCCAGAGGCCATGACCTGCATTTATTTATGCAAACACAGTTGATTTTCTGTAAGTTAAGCCTCAAAGCACTTCATATGCTTTATTAGTTGGTACATAAAACTGAATAAGAGGGTGGCGCAGGAGAATTGTCTGTATTCTGTCAATCACGTTTTAAATAAACGCTGATTGGCCAGGCAGGAAGTATAGGTGGGTCAACCAAACAGGAAGTAGAGGCGGGGTGATGAGAACAGGAGTATTCTGGGAAGCAGGAAGCTTCCTCCGCAGTTCTGTCCACCGAAGCAGCAAGGTGTGAGCTGTCCGGCTGAGCCATGTGGCTAACATAGATAAGAATAATGGGTTACTATAAGCTACAAGAGCTAATAAGTAGCCTGAGCTAACGGGTCAATCAGTTTTATAACTTATGGAGAGAGATCTCTGTGTGATTTTCTTTGGGACCTAAACAGCTGGGACCAATGAGCCTGGCTCTCATGTTACAAGAAGGGAGCTAGGGAGATGGCTCAATAGTTAAGAGTGTGTATTGCTCTTTGCAGAGGACATGAATTCTATTCTGAGCACGCATGTTGGACAAGTCACAGTAACCTGTAACTCCAGCTCCAGGGAATCTGATGCCCTCTTCTGGCCTCTGCAGGCATTTCCACCATGTGTACATGCGCACACGCACACACACACACACACCTTTAAGAAAGAGCTTCAACTGGGCAGTGGTGGCACATGCCTTTAATCCCAGCACTCAGGAGGCAGAGGCAGGCAGATTTCTGTGAGTTTGAGGTCAGCCTGGTCTACAAGAGCTAGTTCCAGGACAGGCTCCAAAGCCACAGAGAAACCCTGTCTCGAAAAGACAAAACAAAACAAAAAAATAGAACCTATACACTCTGAAATTATGTGGCAACTAAACACTCTTGAGTTCTGGACATCTATAGAAAAATTATTCAACAATCAGCATATTTATTGATTTGTTTATAGACAGGGTCTCTCTACATAGCCCTTGCTGTCCTGGAACTCGCTCTGTAGACCAGAGCTGGTCTTGAACCCACAGAGATCCACCCACCTCTGCCTGCCAAGAGCTGAGTTTAAAGGCCTGAGCCACCATACCCTGCTCAACTATTAACAGGTTAATCGTGTAGGGATGGGGTCTGTCTTTAACATTTAGAAAAATGGAAAAGGGAGGGGACATGGCTTTCCAAAGGACAACTTGCAGAGTGGCTATGTGACAGTCTTAAATCTGGTGGGTTTCTAGGACACATCACTTAGTACGTTTCCTATCTTATGGGTAACGCCACACTAATGATGTCAAGTATTTTGAATGTAACAAATGCTTCATGATAACAATGTAACAATGCTTCACAACACCAAATGAAAACTCCAACCCTGGCTTGATGTGTAAAAATGTTCTCACTAGTTTTGATCTGTGTTCTTCACAACTGCAATTAAACATCTCAACCTATTCACAAAAACAAACAAACAAACAAAAAGCTTTGGAGTAATGTGGTGGCGGTGGGGGGCACACTCCTTTAATCCTAGAGCTCAGGAGGTAGGAGGATTTCTGTGAGTTCAAGGCCAGCCTGGTCCACAGAGTTCCAGGACAGCCAGGACACACAGAAACCCTGTCTTGGAAAAAAACGAAACAAAACCCAAAACGAAACAAAACAAGCACAAATTAAGGAACAAAAAGGCACTGGCCATTAAGGAACACAGCCCTTTACATTGTTTGATAGTTACCTCCCCTAGACCACTGTTTACAAAGCTGTGGTAGACCCTCGCCATAAATAAATTTGAACTCTTCATTAATTCTTACTCAGTGGGAATGATGCTTATATTACATCTAATCATTTTCCTTTATCTTAGGTTTAAAACTTGAATCAATTTTGTTCAGGGAGGCAGGATCCAGGTTTATTTGGTCAAAATGGCTAATCAGCTGTTTCACTGACAATTACATACACGTCCCCGCTAACCTGAAAATTACACACATGTCCCCACTAACCTGAAAATTACACACATGCCCCCACTAACCTGAAAATTACACACATGTCCCCACTAACCTGAAATGCCATGGGAAACCATGTATTAAATTTCCCTGTAATTTAAGCCAATTCTGGGTCCCCCACTGTGCCCCACTCTTCCTTTGCCATTCCAAACCCTGTAATTATTGTCATTTGTCCTACACGTATGTGAAGGGTAGTTCTTTGACCTTGGAGAGATGTATCTGGCTTTTCTTATGTTTACTTTCTCCCAAGAACCGGATGGGTCAAGTTGAAAAGCAAATCTGGCAAGCCCTTCAGTGGACTGCATTATATTTAGAATATAAGCAGAACAAATCATGCAAGAGGTCCTGTGTCCAGATAAGGTACGTCTGTTGAATTTGACCCTCTTGTGTCCCTTGAAAGGCGTTGACATTGTGAAAAGCACCAGGGCTGTGGGTCCCCACCCACCCTCAATCCCAGGGCACAGATTCAGTTTTGCTGCCTGTGTCCACTTAAGCTAAGGCCCTAGCCAGCTCTCTTTGCCTCCTTCCCTGGAGGACATGACCCTGTGACTATTTCTGATCCACCAAGAACAATTGCTAATTTCCTAGGCATTGTGGCAAATATGACGCTGTCCTTGTGCCCGAGGATGTGCAACAATGATGTCATCTGTCACAACCCATACAGTAGGGTGCTCTGCCTGCACTTAAGATCATCCTGACCTTGAGCGGTTTCCTGAAGCTCTCTGGATACTTCTGGCTACAAATGTGAGCACTTGGCTCAGGCACAGTCCAGGGGATCCAGGAAGACAATGGAGGGGACACCCCACCCCACACTCCCTTGCTGACTTAGGGAATGCCAAGGCTCATTTGTTTCTTCCTGTCCACTACCCCCGCTACTTTGTCCTCAGAGAACCCATAACCCATAAGATACGCCCCCTAACTAGCCACAACACCAGGGCCAAAGTCGAAGCTTTTTTTTTTTTATTTAATTTTCTAGACACTTCTGAAAAGAGATCTAATAGAGAAAATATACAAAGCATTTGAGAGCTTCACCGCCATGGAGAACCCAGGTCTGACCCGAGGCACCAAAGCCTCACCCAGGCGGCCAGCACGAACATCAGTATAAACATGCAGAAGGAGGAGGAGAAACATCACGCACCCCTGGACAGAGGGGCTGGATCCAGAATGGAAGAGGAAGCAGGGACCAAAGTACCAGGTGGCTCTCCTTCCCGCCTCCATCTTTCACAGTAGCCATGGCATGGAGGAAGCATGGGCTCCATCCGCTGCCCAGGGCCTTTAGCTTACCATAGCTGTACCCACCTGCTCCTGGGCTCCTAGGTGCCAGACCAGGGCGGCCCAGCTCCTCATTTCTTTGGTTCCACTCAGAACAATTGTGCTTGGCAGACTCATTCCCACCCTCAAACTCCAGGTTCCTGCTGGTGGGACAAAAGCCCTGACAGGAATCCTGGGGGGACCCCAGGATAGCCACCTTCTCTTGGGCTCAGATAGGTCCAACCCAGGACACATTTCCCCATCCTTAGTCCACACTTAGGCCTAAGAACCAGGAGAACGGAGGAAGAAGTGTGCTGTGCAAGAAAAAAAAAAAAGTCTTTCAGGACTTCCCCAAATGTGGGGGGCTATTTCTGAACCCCATGCCAGGCCTTGCCCCTGCCCCAGGCTTTCTTTCACATGTCCAGCCCCTCCCTTTAGTCCTTCCCCTTGGCCCAGCCACTGGGGAGCTGACTTAAAACAATGGGTTACCGAAACCATCTTGGGCAACTGTCCCCTCCCGCCTCACACCTGAAAAACAAGCAGTCTCAGGGGTCCCCTCGAGAGATCACAGCCCTGGTACGGGGAGAAGGATGGGGCTGGAAAGGATAGCGGGATATGTCACATCTATGGAAAAGTGCCCAAGGTACAAGCTAAGCGAAGGGAGGAGGAGGGCCAGAGAGTGGCCAGAAGGAGAGAGAAGAGGGCAGGGGTGGGCCTGGACAGAAGGCCTCACACCACCCCGCAGATGAGTGTCTCCACCACAAAGGTGTTCTCAAAGTGGCGGATGGCATTGCAGTCCTTGGCCCCACGTTTGTTGATCCCTGGGAAGAAAAAGAAAAGTCCCAGTTAGGCCTCTGGCCAGCCCCTGAGCCTGAGAGAACCCTGGGACCTGGGAAGCCCAGAAAGCGATATACTGAAACCGTGCCATGAGGTAGGAGGAGCCCCTAAGTCCGGCTCACTAGGTGCCTGCCACAACTCTGCTATAAAACCTTCGGGGTGCTACTTTAGCCTCTGTGCCTCGGTTTCCTTTAAAAGGCACAATTAGTTAGAATAAAAATGATGCTGATAACAACGAGGGTGAAGTAAGGTAAGGAATGCCCGGCACGTTTTAAGTGCTTGATTGACATTCGTGGCGGTTAGGTCATAACTGCTGCTGGGACGGCTGGGGCAGGTCCCTGTCAGAGGCTGCCCGCTTCGGAGCCTGGGACGCATCTGTCACTCACGCCTCCGGGTGGCCCGGCGTCGCAGTCGGTAGGTGTCCTTCCCATTGCACAGGTGGTAGATGAAGGAACCCAGAGCCTCCTTGTCACTGACATACTCCGTCACCACCATCTCCTCCTGGATGATGTACGTCTGTGGGAGGTAGGTCCCTCTCTGCGGAGTGGGGGCGGGACGTGGTGTCAAAGCGCAGGGTCGGCACCTAGGCCCCTCCCACTGCACACAGTCTTTTCTCACTCCCAGAAGCCCTTTGGTACCCCAGGCTGGTGCCCGACCTATACTGTGGTGAGCTTTGGCACGTGTGCACATCTGGCCTCCCACCTGAAGGGAAATGCTCCTTGGGCTAGGGCCTGCATCCGCTCCCCTTACTGCTGACCCAAAGCATGAGTCTGAATGCTAAGGAAGCCACACTTGGTGTTCTGTGAGTTGGGGAGAGGAAATGGAGAAATGGCTCTGAGGATGTGGCTAGAGAATAGTGAAGAAGTGATCTTTTGGGGGTGCAGGGACTCCCCCTTTAGGCCTGGCCTCCTTAGGAAAGGGGACGGATACAAACAAGATATGGCCACCCACCTTCACATTCATGAGGAGCTCCCAGAAGTTTCGCGGGGGTAGCACAATGGTGGTGTTGAGTTCAATGACGTAGCACTTGTCCAGGGAGATGTCGTGGTAGGCAGTGAGACCCTGAGAGGGAGAGAGTATCTGTCAGTCTCTGTGGAAGGCAAAGGCCTGGACCAGCCCAGCCTACTGGAGGCTTTCAGCTAGCAGAGGCTTGAGTCCTATTGTGCCATCGATGGGGCCTGGGATCTCAGAAGTGGTACCCCTCCCCTGTCTCCCAAGTTCCTGGATATCCAGGTAGGAGCAGCTCCTGGATGTACCCTTAACAAATGATCTGTCTGGGGTTTGCAGAGCTAGGTGAGAATAAAGGTACGTGACTTTTCCCCACCATGCATTTCATCAAAGTGGTGAGGTGTTGGTGCGGGAGAATTGTCTGTAATCTGTCAATCATATTTTAAATAAATGCTGATTGGCCAGGCAGGAAGTATAAGCGGGGAAAACCAGACAGGAAGTAGAGGTGATGCAATGAGAACAGGAGAATTCTGGGAAGTAGGAAGTCCCTCCCCCCCCCCCCCCCCCCCCGTCATTCCTGACCAGACCACAGAGAAGCAAGATGTAATCTGCACCGCTGGAAAAGGTACTGAGCCACATGGCTAACACAGACAAGAATTATGGGTTACTGTTAAGATGTAAGAATTAGTTAATAAGAAGACTGAGCTAATGGGCCAATCAGTTTATAACCTAATGTAGACTTTGTGTGATTTTCTTTGGGGCTTGCAGGCTGTGGGGTACCTGAAGGGACAGAAAACCCAAACAAGCCAGCCCCTCATGTTACAAGATGTAGCTCTCCTGAGGAAGAAAGCTATCCTGGGACACAGGAGCCATGTTCCTGGCCACCTTCAACCTCCCAGCAAGGTCCCTTGTCTCAGGGAGGAATGCTACACCCCAGGACCCAGAGACCATTGCTGCAGCACCCCCAAGGGAAAGTAGGGTTAACAGAGTTGGCTAATAGGTTCTGGGAGGCCTAGGGAAGAAGGCTGAGGCCTATGTCTCACTGATCTCAAAAGCAGCCGGAGGCGAGAGCGGTGACCTCAAGGAGGAAGGAACTGACTGGAAAAAAGCAAGAGGGAACCTTCC
Organism: Myodes glareolus; assembly: GCF_982192425.1. Lineage (NCBI taxonomy): Eukaryota > Metazoa > Chordata > Mammalia > Rodentia > Cricetidae > Myodes > Myodes glareolus. The sequence continues at coordinate 27,764,890 of NC_142026.1, read as the reverse complement.
AGAGGGCTGGCAGCGAGCCCGACTTTGATCTGGGTGGCGTTACACAAACAGACTCCCACTCAGCTGTTACCCTCTGATGGTGGGTATACAAATGCGAGCAGACCAGGACCTTTGGCCTCACAGGGACAGTCAACCCTAGTAACTGTCAAGCAAAGGACAAAGCAGTACACTCCCACTCCAATCTACCATTGGCAATAACTAACATTACAACCTTCATAATAAAAGCAGTATCTAAAGGCCAGTTGAGGTGACCAAAGACACCTGCTGTACAGTTTATACACGACCCAGGGAGTCTTTGGTGTTCTTACTCTGGGTACTGTCCCACACCAGATCCAAGCCACCTACGAGCCACCCATAAACCAGCCTCACCCTCTGGAAGTCATGGATGATGTCTGCAGGGTCCCCACCACCAAACTGGGGCACGGGGACATTGATGCGTTCATAGTTCTCCTCAAGGTAGATCTTCACATCTTCCTCCAGCTCCATCCGAGTCCGGATCTGGGAGGACAGGGAGTCTTCGTAGAGCACGCCACAGTGGAAGAGGTTATCTCGGGCCAGCTGCACAAAGTGAGGGGAGAGACAGACGGTCACACAGGGTGATGACAACAACCACGCTGCCTATCTGCCTACTTCAGACCTGGGAGGGACCCAAGACTTTCTCAGAGCCGGGGAAACAGAAGAATGGGGAGGTAGGTTGGAGCTCAAGGGAAGAGATAAGCTGGGTCTTGGAGTAGTACTTTATCTCACAAATGAAGGGCAGACAAACAGGATCTTATGAGGAAGACTACTCTGAGCCTCAGTTTCCCTATCTGTAAAGGGATCCTGAAGGTCTACTTGGCCTCAAAGCCTTAGTCAATGAAATGGCCAGGCAAACAAGAAGAGGTCCCGCTAGCCCTGTGGCTGGACAGAAGAGCAAATCCTATAGGAGCTTGCGCAGGGAGGAGGGACAAGCCACGGGAGGACCACCACCAGGGGCCCACTTGCAGAAGGCGAAGAGCTCTAAGACAACGCCACACCCTCCTCCTGCTCTTCCCACGGGCACACCTCACCCTGTTTCTGGCCCTGAGGCCCTGCCCCATCAGGCAGATGGCTATCATCCGGGGGCAGTAGGGTGGCGCTACTGGTGACAACTGAGTGATGGGGCCACCACTCTGCCTTCTCTAGGGACTCCTAGACATGTAAAGGGCAGAATTCCCTCCCCCTTCTCAGTCTGAGGAGAAACTCTGCTGGGATGACAAAACATCCTGGCTACACGGGGAGGCCTTGAGGAAGCCCAGGGGAGGCCTGATGCCTGGGGCAGACCCGATGTGGCTATCAGATCAACCACAGACTGTTCCAGCAACAATCTGGAACATGTAGGGTCTGGGAAGAGAGGGGACAGGGCAGGGGCACCACTGAAAAATACCTAAAGAGAGTCCTGCACCAGAGAGGGAGGAGACACCCAGCAAAGGCCAGCCGTGGAGGTATAGGTAGCTGCTTTCAGGGGAAATTTCAAAGGTGAGAAAAATGTGTTGAGGTCTCCAGCGGACAGAGCACAAAAACTCCCATGTCATTTCTATTGTGGAAAAACTAGATGACAACAGCCTTAAAAGCTTAAGGGATGTGGGGGTGAGCTGGGTCCACAATGACTGGAAACCCTAGCCCATAAGTCATCCTGAGCATCCCTGTTGATACATCATACTTTATCTCTCAAGTTCCTTATAATTTAACTGAACTCAATACTCAAGTACGGTGATTCCTCCTCTTCCCCGGGTCTGGGGGATCTCTAGTAGGTGTGTACTGGGGAAGACAAGCGAGCTCCTCCTCAGACCTTCCATTCCCTGAAGCAGGCCGTGGTAAATGATGCAAAACCTGCCCAGGGCTCAAACCCAGATGTCCGTGCAAGGAACAGTTAGGTCATCCGTGAAGTACAACCCCTACATACAGCGTCTGGGCTCCAGAGAGAACCATAAACTCTCAACTTCTCTCCTGGTGACAATGCTTCAGAGTGACACTGGTCACTGGTGGTGGGGGTGAGAGGGGGTAGAGAGGTAGGGATGCCTGGGTGGAGCTACCTGGATCCTTGCTTGACTCTCCAGAATAGGAGGTGAGACACACAAGGGGATACAGGAAGTAATGAAGACTGTCCTCTAGACCTGGGCCAGGGGCTGCCTACCGTCTCTCTTCATGGGATCCCCATGCCCTAGCTCTCCACTGTTCCCACACCCTCAGCGGACTTCCTTTACCACTGCCTTGGTGCCACCCTTCCCCCACCCACCCGCCTGGCTCCTCACCTGAGCTAGGAAGAAGTATCTGTAGATGTAGACGGAGGCAAAGACGAGGCCCATGAGCAGCACGACCATGCCCATGGACAGGTAGCACACGCCGCCCACGGAGCCCCCTTTCCTGGGGCGGTGGCGAGGGGGGCGTTCCTCCTGTGAACGGAAGAGCCACGGTCAAAGAGGCGTCCCAGGCGGTACCACTTTTCTGAATTCCTCGTTCCCTAAGTGAGATCACCCCTCTAGCTGAGCTAGGGGGCCCTGGGGTGGGGGGAGGGGCCAGAAGGACAACACAGATTGTCTGGAAGAAAATGAACCTTGATAATTTCTCCGGACCCCCTAGAAATTTCTCCTAGAAAGAAATGGAGACTTACTTGCCTGGAAGCCCTAAGACAATCAGGCTGGATAAAGCCCACACACTTTGAATTGCCTGAATTTAGATCCTGTTACTGAACCAGCATAACCAGCCTCTGGTCCAGTGGTTCTCAACCTGAGGGTTGCGACCCCTCTGGCAAGCCTCTTTCTCCAAGAAAAAAAAAAATTATAGTACGACTCATAATAGTAGGAAAATTACAGTTACGAAGTATCGATTAAAATAATTTTATGGTGTGGTCACCCCAACACGAGGAACTATATTAAAGGGTTGTACTATTAGAAAGTTGAGAACCACTGTTCTAGCCATTCAAATATAAAATAGGGCACATCAGGCGGCCTGAGTGACCGGATGAGACCAAGAAGTTCACGGGAACTAGAACGCATCTGGTAGGCTAGGTGCCACTGTCCTGGGTAATGGGAAGCCAAGAAATAACAACTAAGTCGGGCAATGGTGGCGCTCGCCTTTAATCTCAGCACTCAGGAGGCAGAGGCAGGAGGATCTCTGTGAGTTCGAGGCCAGCCTGGTCTACAGACCTAGTTCCAGGACAGCCAGGACTGTTACACAGAGAAACCCTGTCTCGAAAATCTGCCGCGCCCCCCTCCAAAAAAAGAATGGGCAAAGAGTGACAAGACATGACCCTTAGGCTGGAGGCACAGGCTGGTCTGGGATGGGGACAGGTACCAGCTACTTTTCTCAGGGCTGTGGATCCTGTAAGAAACAACCGGAGGAAGGTTTGTTTGAGTTCACAGTCCATCACGGTATGGACTTGCACAGCACGTGCCCACATCTGGGAGATCGAGCGGCAGACAGATGGATGTTGGCACTCAGCTCGTTTCCTCCGCTTCCCCTTTGTACTCAGTCTGGGAATCGGGCTAGGGCTATCCACATTCAGTGTGAGTAGGCTTTTCCCCTCCACTAAACGTCTCTGGGAAAACCTCCACAAACACATGAAAAGGTATGCTTTATTAATGCCCTCAGTGTGTCTTAATCTAATCAGGCTGACGAATGAAATCAGCCAATCACGGCGGGTGTGGAAGCTTCTGGAAACTCCCAAGATGATGGCTGATTGTGGCAGGCAGGGGCTCTGGGAGGCCCAGAGGATGTGGGCACCGGTGCTTATCTCTAATCGAGTAGCCCTGGGCCTGCAGGCCCCTGCCCTGAACTGTTCCTCCATTGTGTCAGGGAAGCTGTCATAAAGAGAGTCTACAAGATGAAACTTGAAGCATCAGGAAGCTCTCACTAGAGAAGAAACACAACTGTCTGGGAGCCTAGGCTACACGCTCCACAGAAGAACCAGCTTCAGGACGCAGGTTTGGGCTCAGATTGCAGGGCGGGTGGGATGGTCTCCACAGGGCTACTCTGCCTGAAACTGAACTTGAGGGCCACCTCTTGACTATCTTTTTGCATGACCTCCTTTCCCCCACGGTAGCCCAGGCTGGCCTTCGTTTATTCTCGGTGATGCCACTGACATTCCCAGGCTTGTTTCTGCCTCTAGTGCCCACCACTTACCCCGTCTTTTACACTGTTCAGACATGGCCAAGAGAGGTCAAAGGTCAATATTCATAGATCTCCCTTCCCAGCCTTCAGAATATGAAGCTGACTGAGGAATGGAGTTTCTCCACAGGCCTTAAATAAGCAGGTCTAATTGACCCCCTCCTCCATTTCCAGTCAGGCATTGTAGAACAGGGTTGTTTCTCTTTCTTTCTTTCTAGAGGTGTTGGGTGGGTGAGGACATGGCTCTGTTTAGTTACTTAGGACAAGCTTTTATCTCAACACAGCAAAGGGGTCCTGAGAAGGAGCAGGAATGAGCTTGGGCCTTTAGGAGTACAGGCAAACCCCACCAGAGGGCCCCACTGTTCAGTACTCTCTAACCCAATCTCTAGGAAAAGGGCAGAAAATGTCTTAGGTTCCCACATCTACAGTTGGGATCCTCCCACAAGATCAAACCTTGGCTACTTTGCACCCTTAAGGAAACTGGTCTAGGACAGCTGATGACCAGAGGGCCAAGGGGCTGCAATGGCTTTGCAATAGGTTCTATGGGGTGACATCAACATCCAAGCTCCCTCGGCATCTCCCATGAACAAGCCACCCAGGGCAACAGCCAGAGGTGCAGCACTGGCCTGCTCCTGTGGTCCTAAGAAAGGTGTCTAGTTGTCTGGCATGGAGGCAGAGGCAGGAGGATCTTTGTGAGTTCAAGGCCAGCCTGGTCTATAAGCGAGTTCCAGGACAGCCAGGGCTACACAGAGAAACCCTGTCTTGAAAAACAAAAAAACAGAAAGGTAGCTCTACCTTAGAGGCAAGAAAGATTGCCCTTTGGGCACAATACACGCCAGGACCACACTGTAGCCACTGGGTCCAGGGTAGGGATGGGCCAGGAAGCACCAATAGGACATCCATCCTGAGGTCATCTGAGGAGACCAGCCCCCGGGGATTAGGAGAGACAATGAACCTGAAAGCTCTCGGTGGAGGACAAAGTGTGGGATAAAAATAGTAGACCTGTGGGCCAGGCCTTCCCTTTTCAGGGCCGCCGCGGTGGCAGGCTGTTGAGGCTGCACGGTGTTTGCTCTTGTGTTTCTGGAAAACCAGAAAAGCTAGCTTGGGAAAGCTAGCGAGGAAATCAAATAGGATTGGGGGAGGGAGGCACAAGCTAACTACAAGCAAGAGCCTGCTAAGCACATAAAAATCACAGGCAAGCTGAGGCCTTCCAGCCTTGCCCCTGCAGTCAACTTCTGCTAGCCTTGGAAGCTCTGGCTAGTCCAGGTCTTCATGGACTGGGGGAGGGGAAGGGTAGAGGTAGGGAGAAGTCAGTGAGGACTGGCGGGCAGTAGTCAGCCATGGCCCCAGGTAAAGGAACAGTAGAGTGGTCAAGCCTTGGCCAGGACCCTTGACTGGCAAGATTGGGGATCCCCTCACCTTACCCAGTTTGGTAACTATACACATTTAGCTAGAACAGTGAAGGAGATCAAAATATTCCACTCTAAACATATTTCTTTGATGGATTCCCAGTTGGTTATTAGAGAAAGTGCGGCCCACTGCAGATGTGGGCTGATTCTGAAAGCTGCTCTTTTGAGGAAAGGAACTGACATCTCTCCGCACCAGAGGAGTGCCCAGAGGCCCTGTCTCTCAGGTCCGGTGCCTGTCTAGGAAAGCTCTTCAGGCAGTAGAGCAGGAGGGGCTGACCTCAGACACACAGGTCGCCTTGCGTGGTCTTCCCACAGGTAACTGTTACCTGGGGAACAGTCTCTGCCCCGTGTGTTCTCATCCCCCCCATGACTTGCATGGCCACCTTACCAGCTGCCTCAAACCTCTGTTTCTCCCTGTAGCGCATCATACTACATAAGCTTCACTTATCTGGCCTTTTCTTTAAACTTTCGACTTTGTATATGGCTCCTGTATCGATGCATATATGAAATTTAGCTTGTTTTTCCTGTGAAGCCGTTTCCTGTCAGATTACTTCATGGTCTAAAATTATCAAACCCTTCAGACTGGGGGGAAAAGGAAGGCCTAAATCTTCCCTGGGCTAACAATGGCTTTTGTTCAGCTCTTCTGAAACAAAGCTGGGGGCTCCACTATCATGCTACCCATCCAACACGCTGGGCTGTTGAGCCAAACCCTCAGACACACAGGACACAGCAGTATGGCTGGATGTAAGGGTTGACAAGAAAATCTTGGATGGCCCTGCTTGAGGACAAAGAGCCCCAACACAGCTTTTGCCTGCTGGACACAGTCAAAGCAAGCCAAGGTTTAACTTCTAACCCCGAAAGCCTTGCTAGCCCCACTAGGGGGTCACTGCAGTCTGGGATCTCATGCAAGCTGAGACCTTTGGGGTCCGAGGATCATGGGGTAGCAGTGAAGGTGGTTGGGTGGCCAGTCAGCCTTCCTGATGGAATAACCTCCACTCTAGCTGCTTCCCCATCTTGCCCTGCTGGAGACCAGAGAAATGCTGCTCCCCCTCCCCCATGGGATAGTTACTAACAGCCAGGCATTGGGGGGCTCCCCTTTAGAAAGTGCGCATATTGTTGCCAAGGCAACAAGCCCTCTGAGCAAAATGCCTCTCTGAGCACTCCTGTTAGGGATGCGAGCCAGACGTCTGGGGACCTGAGAGGGGCCTGGGCCTCGGCCTTTAGGCTTTCCTAGGCCTTTCCAACAGTGTGTGAGAGATAATTAGCAAAGCCGGGGGCAGAATGGATAGGAAACCGCCACCTGCAACAGCTCAGTTGCGATAGCTCGCTCGCTAACTGCCCCTCGGTAACAACGCCAAAATATGAGTGGATTATGCTACAATTGCAGGCTTCTTGGTAGGAGGCAGGAAAGGACAGCAACACAGACCTTGCAGGCATAGATAGAAGGCTAAGGACTTTAAAGTCGTCCCCACCCCAGTGTTATCCTTGGCATTTTTTTCCTTTCCTAGGCTGCAGACTGCAGCTCAGAGGCAAGGATGTCAAAGGGTATGTGTGAGACAGACCTACAGACACGCTGAGGCCTTGCCGGGAGTGGGAGGTAGGCAAATGCCTGTTGTGTCTGAGCAAGAGGACATAGATAGTCAAGAATCAAGACATCACCTGAGTATATGCCACACATAGCCAAGGCTCAGAGGTTTCCCATTAGTAACCTCCCACTCCTACCCACTCTAGCCTGAGGCCTCGGGGGTAGGGTGCAGCTATGAGGACCCCTGTGTTTGGCCGGACCCAGAATTCTCTCTTCTCCATGCCAACAGCCCAGGCTTCTCCAGAAATCAAAACTCAAAGGATCCGAAGCAGAAAGAAACAAGGCTGAAGGCTGGAAGAGCTCTCGCTCACAAAGAAAGAACTGGAGACTCCCAGGACGGAGGGGAAAGCCCGGCTGTGTGGCTGAGTTTTTAATCATAAACATTTCTTCTCCCCTTGGGAAGAAAAACTCCCCTTCATAAGCAGTCTGCTGACAGCCTTGAACAGCAGAGCCAGGGGAAAACAGAAATGAGAGGGAAGCAGCAGGGGGAGAGGGGGCAGAAAAACCCGGCAGAGCAACTCTTCTGGATGTTCCCACTGTGCGAACAGGGGGAAGGACGCGGGGCTGGGCCGGGCTGCCTCTTTGAAGGTCATTATGGCTCAACCCTCCCAGCCAGGAAGACCAGCTCTCTTAGCTGGCAAGGGACCCACAGACCCTCCCCTTACTTGTCCTCTGCCAAGAGCCTGAAGACAGGGATGGATACACGGACGGGGACACACACACACACACACACACACACACACACACACACACACACACACAGAGAGAGAGAGAGAGAGAGAGAGAGAGAGAGAGAGAGAGAGAAATTTGATCCACAGGTATGTGGGTTGAGGGAGGGGGTTACTCAAGGACTATTAATCAAAGACAAATGTTCGAGAAGATTACAGAGCTGAGAAGATGGTTGAACTGGATGTTTTCTTCTTTGCAGCCCCCAGCCCTGGGGCCTGTCTACGTGCGCATGTGTGTACACAGTCAGTCGGTGGGAAGGGGATGAGGATGGGCCTCCATACTGCTGGGTGCAGGGAGTCTCAAACACACGCTTCAACGGCCAACTTACCATCCGGGGTCGGGCCATGGCTGCAGGTTTCTCATTATTGAAATCTAACTAATATGTGGAGATGCTGGGTAGCTGTAGGTCCAGCTGGCTCCTCAACCACACCCACCCCTTCCCCAGCCAGCCTGGGAACTTCCTTCTATCTTGTTTCAAACTTGTTTCAGTATTTGCCTAGAAGTAGGGGCAGGCCCTGCCAGGGAGGTGGCTCTGCTGCAGCCCTCCCTCACCTCCCCTGCCACCCCCCACCCCAGGCCTGGACACAGGGTGACAGCAGCCCAAAGGCTCACATCTCAGGGCTCTAACAATGGCTCATGTTCCTTCCGGAACTGCAGCTGTGCAACGGGCCTCTGCCTGCCTGCTCGTACTGCCATGCTAGGCACCGGGCAAGGGGAAATATGCCTGCTGGCATTGTAGAGCAAGAAGAAGCTTGCCGGAGTGATCTATCTTTCAAGATCCTAGTGGCAGCTGAGGTAGACAAAGCCAACACTCAATATCAACGGCCCCCTCACAACCAGCTCAGAGCTTGGGCGAGCCAGTGTCGTTTGAGTTAACCAATAAACGGTTCGGTCCCAAAGTGTAGGTATTTGAATCCCTCCTCCCGACTGCCCAGCCTGCTTCCCCAAGCTCCCGCCAGCCCAATAGTGACAGAGGAGGCCGTTCGGCAGGCGCTAGGCCATTACCAACGGCGCACAGGGCAAGGCAAGGTTGATATTTCCATTTCCCGCTGGGAGAGGGCAGGGTGGGCTGCTGAGCTTCAGCAGCCTGATAAAAGCAGGAAGCTGAACAGTGGTGGTTGCTCAGGTTGTGCTGGTGGGAGGGACCAAAACAAACAAGCTGTCTATTCGGACATGGCCATTGAGAGGGGCTGCTGATGTGGAAAAAGTTCTGGAAAGCTGTCTTGGGGGGCGCAGTTCGAATCCATAAAAAACAATTATATGAAGAGCTATTCCAGGGATCCAGGCAAGCTCCCTCAATGATGAAGGCAAGATCTTTTCATAAGGAAAAAACATTGAAGGGTAGACAGTTGGCCCACAGAGACAACCATCAGTGGTCTTTAGAGGGCTGTTGTCAGAGGTTTTGCTTGAACAACAAAACCTCTTTTGTTCCTGGGACACCTTTCTTCCCCTCGCCTAGCCTCTGATCGCTTACACCGCATAAAAACCAACTACCTGGTCCTTTGAGGCTCGTATTTTCTGTCATTATTAGCGTGTTCATTTCTGTTCATCTGTAAACTGCCGTCTTATTGCACAGACTTACATAACCAAGTCTTCCGAGGTTAATGAGAAAAACGTGTAATTTCCTTACGCTGGGCTCAGCCACCCTATCCAACACCATCAGCAGGTTGCCCTAGCATGTGCTCTGTGTACAGTCCGTTGGGACTTCCTTCTCAAGGGGTGATAATGTCAGGAGTTGCTACTTACCAGTTCTTGGGCCCCCCCCCCCCCCCCCCCCCCCCCCGACCCAGACTGGGAGGAAAGGTGAGGGCCCCTCCCTGAAGTTATAAAGGAGGCTTATGAGCCCCAGGGCAAACTCTTAAACAGCAAACCGTTCAAGTATCCTAAAAACTCCCGGTCTTCAGATGAAGCTGCTCATGTGGGGGTGCCCAGGGACCCTTCAACCTCCGCCTGGGTGACCACTGAACTCTTAATTGGTGTATGAACTATTGGATGCTGTAGTGACTGAAACACTCGAGGGCTGCCCACGTCCCTGGCATTCTTCGGAGTCACAGTCTGCTCTGACTAGCCCACTTCCGCATGACCCTCTCTTCTAGCTCATTCTCCACAGGCTCACTAGGGCAAGCCTGAAACGGAGCTTCAAAACTTGATCTGCGGAGGAGGAAGTGGAAGGGCTTTTTCAGTTCAGCCTGGATGGAAAGGCCAGAGTCTGGTGTGCCCTAGGACCGCTTGGGAGCGTGTGACAGTGGACAAGAAAACACCCTTACTGGAGCAAAATGAAGCTCGGCTGGGTCAGCTTTTCTTTTCCTGTCCTCCCGTCAGTGACTGCCACGAGTCCGCCCCCACGACACACTCCGACACTGCACAGTTTTCCATGGCGGAAATGACTTGGGTCCCCTCAGCCAGGGGAAGGCGGCGCACACCGAGGCCACTCCGCACAAAGCCAGCTGAGTGACTAGGGATGCCGAGGGCACGGGAGCAGTGGGGAGCCCACGCAGCCGGGAGTAACAGCGCAGCTGGAGGCCGGTGAAGGAAGCCGGACTCGCAGGTGTGACACGGGAGAAGGCTCATTTCTTTAAGGACTGCCGGTTCGAACACCACCATCCTTCACCCACCACAGTCCCCAATTTGGGAACCAAACCAATGCTACTTCCCCTTTTGTTACTAATCTGAGTTTCTCCCAGCTAATTCCCCAACTAATCAGCTCCCATAACCCCACTTTGGGGAAACTACGTTCAACCCTCCTCCCATCCCCCAACCCAGGCACTGGCTTCCCGGTCCGTCCCCCTTGATTGGAACCAGATGCAAACCCTCAACAGTCCCCAAACTTTCATGGGCCCGCCACCTTCCTTTATCTTGGAACTGGGCACCTAGGGTCCCCACATTTGTTAGAAACTCTGTGTGCGTCCCCACTTGAGAACAGCTTTGCTTTCGACTGCAGCTTTGGGGAAGGACTCAAGCAAGACCCTTTCCCAGCTGGAGATTGACCAGCCTTTCCAGACCTCTCTCCCCGATTCCGCACGAGGCTCCGGGGTCCCTCTGGTTCTCACTGCCACTGGGGAGTGCCTAGATTTCCCCCCAACACCCCGCCCCCATCCCCACCCCACCCCCCACCTGGGACCCGATGCCTCTCACCCTCGCCGGCGTCAGCAGGATCTCCGCGGCCGGGGCAGTTGCCGAGGCCGAGCCAGACGCCGCTGCCTTGTCGGCCTTATCGGCCTTGATGCCCGCTACCGCGGGCTGGAAACTGATCTTCACCATGGCTGCGCTGACCCGCGCCTGCTCCCTGCAGCCTCTGCCTGTGCAACCTCGCTCAGCGCCACTGCCTTTCGCAGCGCTGCAGGCACCGGAAGTTTATATGGCTCTGGGAGTCCAAGCCTCTATCCCCGCCCCGCCCCGCCCTGCCCCGCCCTCCACGGAAGGAACTGGCGCCTGCGCCGAGCCGCAGCGCTCAGCGCTTTAGCTGAAGAAGGTTGACACTCTATCCACCTCTCGCTCATATTCATTCGGTCAGTCGTCGCGGGGGAGCTTGGTCCCCCCTAACTTCTTCCTGCCCATGACCAGCATCCTCACACGCTGTTCAACACGGCGTTGCCTGGCAACGTGCTTCTAACAAACTGCATCTCCCTACTCCTCGACATAGCCTCCCCACCCCCCCGACCCTCGTAACTGCTCCCATGCTTTCCTCCTCCAAGATGTGTTAGACTGGAAAGGGGCTTGAAGTTCAGGCGCCTAACTATTGGAGTCCTGGCCTCCGCTCTCCCCTGCTAGTGACCTTTACTTGTGCTACTGAAAGCTGTGTCCGGCTCTGATTCCTGAGCCTTGACTGAGGATCAGGGAGGTTTTCACCTGCTGGCCCACCTGACTGTGTTGGGTATATAAGCCTCCGTGGTACTATTCAATAAAGGGCTTCTTTCCCAGTGACTAGAGGTGTGTATCTCTGTCTTTGTGTGTTTCAATCTCTAGCCCCTTGCCCGAGGCTCAGGAATGGTCCTGTAGTACAGGCGCTTCTACACAGGAGTAGTACCGCACTGCCACGTAGTACAGACGGGCAACTACACTTAACTGCTTGCCTTTATCCTGAATTCTGCATCCATCCCCTCCCCCTTCCTTCATCAGACCTCTTTATCCTTCATCCTGCAAAACCTTGGCGGGGGGGAGGGTGGAGAACTTGTGGCGCACAAGATCTTGCAGAAGCTGAGTCGTGACTGGAAGATAATGAGAAGAATTATAGAAGCTGGATCAGAGGTTTGGGGTTCCATTCACTACTCGGCTCCTGAGAAATATCGCTGGTACTGGGGAGAAACCAAGACTTCTTGTTTTGTTGCAGGGCCATCTCTTGACAACAAAGCCCTGGATCTTTTCTCACTGTCCCTCCTCCAGGCTGTGAGAGCACCCAGCGTGCGGTACTTGACGTCCGTTCTGCTACGATGCTGATAATGGAAGGCAGGGCCTTCTGCCAGCTTATTGAGGACAGTCCAGTAGGCTCCATTGACCTTGCCTACATCTGTCAACGCTTGAACAGTTGCCTTAGGCCTTTGGTGCCCAAGTGCTAGACCAGTATATCTTGGTTAGATCCTGTGTAAACCAGGCAGTCCAGAAGACAGACAGCTCAAGGCGGTAGAATATGCAAAGGATGCTAAGGCTACTGGCCCTGGTGGAACTGACAGAGAGAATGGAGGGGGGTATGGCCTGCAGGAAAAGCAATTTATAACCAGAACAAGTATCTCCTCCAGTAAGGACTCAACATCCTTTCCACGAAGGAAATGGTCCAATGTAGTCAACCTGTCACCAGGGTGCTGGATGGTCACCCCAGGGAATGGTGTTCAGTGTTGGTCACTGCTGTTGGCAGATCTGGCACTGAGCTGTAGCTGCAGCCAGACCACTTTGGTGAGTACAAGTTCGTGTGGCCAAGTACAAGCATGACCCCCATCTCAGCCACCATGGCCGCTTTGTTCATGGCCCCATTGGACACTGACAGGGATGGCTGGGGGAAGAGGCTGACTGTCCACAGAACCAATCATCCTGTCTACCTGATTATTGAACTCCTCCTCAGCTCAAGTCACTTTCTGATGAGCATTTACATGGGACACAAGTATTGTCACATCCTTTGTCCATTTGGAGAGATCGACCCACATCCTTCTTCCCCAGATGTCTTTCTCACCAATTTTGCAATTGCGTTCTTTCCAAGTCCCTGACCATCCAGCCAATGCATTGGCTACTGCCCAGGAATTGGTGAACAATCACACATCTGGCCACCTCTCCTTCCAGACAACTGCAATACCTTGTGTGCTGCCTGAAGTTCTGCCCGCTATGAAGATTTCCCTTCCCTGCTACTTCCAGGATTGTCCCCAAAAGAGACCATAAAGATGCAGCTGCCCACTTCTCACGCCTGTATTTTGTGGAGAACCGTCGTTAAACAAGACCGTACTGGTCTCTCCCTCTGTCCACCTGTCACAGGACACCACTGTAATTTGAGGAAGTTTGCCCTTTGGAGTCCACTCCAAGATGAAATTCACTAAGGATGCATTTTCCAGGCGGGTTCCTTTTGCTATGTGTGGCTTTCTGAGTTTCTTAGGGCTGGTTTAAACAAGTACCCGACTGCTGGGTATGGTGGTGCACACCTTTAGTCCCAGCACTAGGGAGGCAGAGGCAGGTGGCTCTCTGTGAGTTTGAGGCCAGCCTGGTCTACAGAGCTAGTTCCAGGACAGGCTCCAAAGCTACAGAGAAACCCTGTCAGGGGGTGGGGGAGAAGTACCCGACTAAGAGACAGGAGAGAATTAAACAGAACCACAGGCCATCTTTCTCTCTGTCACAGCTTATGATCCAAGAATAACCACTATGTTCATTTCCTGCATGTTGAGAGCCTTGATTTCTTTTTTAAAAAAAAAAAAAGACAAAACAAAAGGAGCTGGAGAGATGGCTCAGCGGTTAAGAGCACTGCCTGCTTTTCCAAAGGTCCTGAGTTCAATTCCCAGCAACCACATGGTGGCTCACAACCATCTGTAATGAGGTCTGGTGCCCCCTTCTGGCCTTCAAGCATACACACAGACAGATTATTGTATACATAATAAATAAATAAATATTTAAAACAAAAACAAAAAAAAACCTCACTTCATACACACGAATCTCATGGTATGTGACTTTTGTGTGTGTGTTTGAATCCTGAACACCAGGATTGTGGGAGTCTCTCTGTGGTGGGAATTAATAACCAGGTCATTCTCAATGTGTAATAAATTCTAGTATACTCCATAATTGTTTATCGATTTCAGAATTGGGTGGTGTTTGAATTGTACCTAGGTTGAGGCTACCACAAACGTGCTATCACAAAACAGCTGTCACAGCTGGCCCCACCCATCGATGAACATTTGGACAATTCACTGTGGGACCCTTACCTGGGAACTAAGTCTCACTTTGTGACAGATGGCTGTGTTCCAGGCGAGTGTCCAGGCCTGGGTGATAGAGCGGCACTCACGGGTTTTCCTTACCGTCATACCACACACTGGTCTGGGGCTAATCCACAGAGCCAGGTGTGTGACTCTGGACTGCCTTGCGATGAGGCTTTAGAGACGGGGATATGGTGGTTGCCTGGCGATGGAAGATCAGATCCCTCTTCCTACCACTGCCTCACACAGGGGCCGACTCACGAAGTTTCTTAATCTTACCGGAAGGCTAGCCTGAAGCGGTGATAGGAGATTGTCACACTGACCCCAGTTGCTCTGGCTTATACCATCAGGACCAGGAAGGTGGAGAAACCACAGGCAAACAGTTTCCCTTCACAGTGGTGACCACAATGTAACATCTCTTGGCATTGTTTTGTTTTTATTTTATTAATAGGTGAGTGAGTGAGTGAGTGTGTGTGGGGGCGGGGCTATGTGCACACGAATGCTTGTGTGTAATGCATGTGGAGTATGCAGTACGAATGGATGCAGAGGACAAAGATTGATCTGGGGTGTCTTCCTCTATTTCTCTCCCCTGTTCCTCTAAGATGGGGTCTCTCACTGAACCGGAAGCTGGCTGGCTAGTGAGTTCCAGGAGTCACCCGTCTCTGGCCCCTGCTCCATCCGGGTACTGAGTTTACAAACACATGCAGCATTTTACGGGTGGTCTGGGGTTTTAAACTCGGGTCCTCGTGTTTGCCCAGCTTTTGCCTGCTGAGCCCTCTCCTTAGTCCACTAGTCAATTTTATAACCTGACTGTGGTTTGTTTGGGTTGGTTGGGTTTTTGTTTCTTTTTTTTTTTTTTTTTTTTTTTTGAGACAAGATCTCTCTGTGTAGCTCTGGCTGTCCTGGAACTGTAGACCCAGATTGGCCTCAAGTCAAAGAGAATAACCACCTAAGTTTTTAAAAAGCACAAAATCCCATCAAGGGTTTAAAATACAAGTGGGTGGAGAGATAGCACATTCTTGGAAGGGAAGATAATGAAATCGTTGCCTCTCGCAGGGGCAGGGTGGCAGTGGCGCACTCCTTTGATCCCAGCCCCTGGAAGGCAGAGGCAGGCAGTTCAAGGCCATCCTGGTCTACAGGACAGTTACAGGGCTGGCTCCTAAGCTACACGGAGAAACTCTGTCTCAAAAAACAAAACAAAACAACAAAATTACTGACTTTCTCAAAGTAAAACAGATGTGATCAAAACCCTAGAGGATTTGGGGAGACAGATAACGGGGCGGGAAGGGGGGCAGATGGAATTCTGTCTTGAAAAGCCACATTACAATTGCCAGGAACTGTGAAAGAAAAGAAATTGTGATGGTTATTCTTGGTTGTCAGACTGACCACTCTGAAATGAACTAAAACCCAAACAACTGTAATTCCTTAATTAAGTCATTGAAGAGGGAGGACCCACTTTTAAGCCCGAGGTATTGAGGCAGGAAAATCTACCTCTAATCTGGGCCTCACTGTCTGCAGACAGTCTATGTATAAAGGAGATGGAGGAAGGAAGCTCTCTCTGTCTGGTTGCCCTCACTCTCGCTGGTGAGTCCATCCCTCCTCTGGCATCAGAACCTTCTTCTTTGGGATTCTGGTGTATACTGAAGACCAGCTGAGACATCTAACCTTATGGCCTGACTCTCAGACTTTCCTTTGAGAGACAACCATTGTTGAATAGCTGAACCTCAGCCTGTAAACCATTCTAATGTTTCCCCTTTACATGTGTATGCACACACATACATACACACACTTGCGTGTATGCATATACATATATATGTACACACACACACATACACACATTAAATCAGTTTTGCTCCTCTAGGGAGCCCTGGCTAATGCAGAAGTACTGAAGTGCTGAGGCAGCCAAAGCCACAGTGTGAGAAGGAAACACCAAGATAAAATAAAGGAAAAACGCACGCTGGGGACTTTCCAATTTTACCAGAACTCATAATGGACACTTGAAATACTTACATATCTGAAGATACCACGAATGATATTGCATTCTGCAGGAACATGATTAAAACAGTGTAGATGTAGTTTAAAGGTTCATGTTCTGGGGGCCTGGTCCTCAGTGTGGCAATGACGTGGGGGTAGGGCTTTTAAGAGGTAGGGCCTGGGGGAGGTATTTAGGTCCTAATTGGGGGCATTGCTCTTAGAAGAATTTAGATATTTCTTTTGGGACCCTTATCCTTTCTGGTGAGAAGGTAGTCAGAGAAACCTGAACCTGGTTCTACCCAGTCTCTCTGGCTTAGGGTTTTACAAGATGCCTAGGTGCCCGGGAAGTGCCATGCTCTTTTTTTTTTAAGTAATTTTATTAAATTATAAAAGATTCCATTTACGCCCCTCTTCCCAACACCCTCCCACTCCCCCCCCCTCCTCCCTCTTTGTCCCTAAGGGCAGTCAGGGTTTCAAGCCCTGTGGGAAGTTCAAGTTCGTCCCCCCTCCCTCCAGGTCCAGGAAGGTGAGTATCCAAACAGACTGGATCCCAAAAATCCAGTATATGCAGAGGAAACTAGTCCCAGTGTCATTGTCAATGGCTTCTCAGAAAGACTCCGGGTCAGCCACATTCAGAGAATCCGGCCACATTCAGAGAATCTGGTTGGATCACGTGCTCGTTCAGTCGCAGTCCAACTGCCCTTGGTAAACTCTCATTAGATCCGACCCCTTGTATCAGTGGGTGATAGCATCCCTCGCAGTCCTTCGTCATTTTCTTCCTCTTCTGCTCCTGATTTGGACCTTGGGGGGCTCAGTCCGGTGCTCCAATGTGGGACTCCGTCTGTATCGCCATCCATCGCCAGATGAAGGATCTATGGTGATAAGCAAAATATTCATCAGTATGGTTATGGGCCAAGGCCGGTTCAGGCACCCTCTCCTCTGTCCAGAGAACAATCTGGGGATCTCTCCTTGGACCTGGGATCCCATATATAATCAAGTTTCCTATAAACCCTAAAATGACTCCCTTAGTTGAAATATATTCTTCCCTGATCCCATATTCATCCTTCCTCCCTTCCCCCCATCCCGGTCTACCGAGCTTTCTCCATTCCTCCCCTACTCCCTTCTCTCTAACCCTCTCCCCTTCCAACAACCCTCCCACCCACCCCCCATGCACCCAAGGTTACCTGGGACTCTTGACTATTTCCTACCTCCTGGCGGGTAGCTAAATAATCTTCATCAGGTTCATCTTCTTATTTAGCTTCTCTAGGATCACGAATAATAGGCTCAAAGACCTTTAAAATTATGGTTAGAATCCACTTATGAGTGAATACATACCGTGTTCCTAAGTGCCATGCTCTTGATCCTCCAAACCCATGAGTTCAATAAGCCTCCTTTCTTGATTAAGTTAGCTTGCCTCAGGCATTTGTTATAATAATAAAAAACAGATTAATATAATGGAAAACTGGAAGAAGTCATAAGTATATTGGAGATGGGGCTCTTTTGAAAGAATCAACAAAAGAAATAATCTCTCTAGAACATGTAATTAATAATGAGAGAAAGGGGAATACAAAGAGAATGATTTTAAGCCATGGGAATGGTAGATGATGTGAAACATAAGGCCTTTCCTGTAAGTCCTAATAAACATAAACATTGTAAAGTAAGTGGATTTTTTTCAGAAAAGTATAAATGGCCAAAATGTACTAAAGAAGATGTAGAAAATCATAAGGGCCTATAATCGAGGAAACTATTGAAAAACATTCTCAGGCAATCATCTCTACCAAAATGGCTCTGAACAGGCAAGCCGTCTAGCTGGATGCCTCTCTCAGACAGAAGGAACAGCTAATTCTTAATGACGTGTCAGTTAATTTTAGGCAAAGATACATTCTGACACAAAAGTCTGACAAATACAGAAGAAAGCCACTGGTCTGTCTCTATATAGAGACACAGTCCTCAGACCAGGGAGGAGCGTTAGACAGGTCTCCTCGAGAAAACAGCTCCATGCTTTGTGTTTGAAAGTCTGAGTGGGGAGAAGAGTTATGACAAAACCCATGATAGAGCTGTTTATAATACCTCACTATTTCCCAATTAAAATTAAAATAATTTGAGACAGGTTGCATTTTCCCAATCTGTCTTCAAACTTGCTAAATAGCATAGAATAGCTATAAACCAAAACACTTTTTTTTTTTTACTATTTTATGTATATGCACGTTTTGCCTACACCATGTCTATGCAGTGCCTGAAGAGGCCAGAAGAGGGCGTTGTATCCCCAGGAACTGGAGTTACAGACTATTGGGAGCCACCCATGTGGGTGCTGGGTATTGATCCCCCAATCTTTTTGGAAGAGCAGCCAGTGCTCCTCTTCTTCTCCCTTTTCTCCTTCTCCTTCCTCTTCCTCTTCTTCTTTCTTCTTTTTTTTAGGCAGGTGGATCTCTGTGAGTTCGAGACCAGCAAAATCAACAGAGCAGCCAGTGCTCTCAACCATTGAGTTCCCTTCAGCCCAGACCTTGAACTTTTGATCTCTTGCCTCTCTGCCGTTTGAACGGCAGGATGATAGGTGTGTCGTTTGAACGGCAGGATGATAGGTGTGTGCCGCAACTCCAGGTTTTATGTAGTGCTAGGAATCAAACTCAGGACTCCTGCATGAGGCAAACACTCACCAACTGAGACATATTCTCAGCCCTCTCCAATAATCTGAACTCTCTCCACATCAGCATGTGTTGTGCACTGTTTTTAATAGAATTGGTTCTATCTACGTGTGTGTGTGTGTGTGTGTGTGTGTGTGTGTGTGTGTGTGTGTGTGTGTGATTCCCACCTTGGGGATATTTTTATCTCCCCCAAAGACAACGTTTAGCAATCTTTAGACATTTTCAGTGTCCCAGCTGGGGTGTAGTATGAATTACTTACCTCTCATCAGTTAGACGCCAAGAACATTGCTGAGTATCCCATAACGTGCAAGACAGTCCCCAGAGCAAAGAATCGTCCAGTCTAAAATGTCAATAGCTCCAAGGTCAAGGCACCTGGGTCAATATCTTGGTACTTTCCTCTGTAAGATGCCTCAGCATCTGCTGTGTCCTCCGCCCCCCCCCCCGCCCCCCATGCTTGGCAGGCACCTCATTCCATACTGCACTCTGGAGCCTGAGAACCGGTTACCTAACAGGGGAGAAAACTGTGGATGTCACTGGCTCTTAACAGGAAGAGAATAATCTACTGTAGCCCCAGGGCTTTACTCTTAGGGCGAACCCCTCCCCTCCCCAGCCCCAAGGCAGAGAAGCTCCTCTGATCACAGTGAGGGACAAAGTAGAAGCCAGAGTGGAGAAGCCTGGGGGCTCCCTGCTGCATCACAGACGTGACTGACCGTAGATCCAGCAGGCAAGGAGTTGGAAACACCGTTGTTAAGTGTGGCCAGAGGCTGCTCACTGACTCCTGAGAAACTGGAGAAACCACCACAGGCTTTTAAATAAATGTTACCACGTCTACTTTCAGAAATCTTTCTTCTCATTTCTGTTATTTTAGCTTAGCACCGTAATTTAAAATATGCACTCGTTAGGCGTACCATAGTTTCACCACTTGGGAGATGGAGGTAGGAAGATTATTTGACTGAGACTCAGGTCTGAGCTCTCAATCTGCATCCAAGTAATGAGGCTTCCCAGGAGCAGGGACCCCAGGTTGCCTAAGGAGGGATGATTAAGTGAGAGGTCAGAAACAGAGCAGGTCAGAACATGCCCTTCAATGAGACAAGATAAGACATACTTTGCTGTAATCCCAGTTGGTTGGGAGACTGAGGCAGAGGATTGAAAGTTCAAGGCCTGCCTGTCCCACAGAGTGAATCCAAAGCCAGTGTGGCCATTTAGTTAGACCCTAGCACATACAAGCCTTAGGAATGAGCCTCGGTGTTATAGACAGACAGACAGACAAACACTCCTGTCCATGATAGTACACTACCTTTGCTTTGTTTTAGCTTTTAAGACAGGGTTTCTCTGTATAACAGCCTTGGCCGTCCTGGAACTCGCTCTGTAGACCAGGCTGACCTGGAACTCACAGAGATCCTCCTGCCTCTGCCTCCTGCGTGCTGGGATTAAAGGTGTGCACTACCATGCCCAGCTGCGCTTTATTTTTTTTAATTAAAAAAATTTGAAGAGCCAGATATTTACAGATTATGTGTGTTTACTTATTTAAAACCAGTTTTGTGTTTTATTGAAATTTTTTTCCTGTTTTCTATAATTACTTCAGTTCTGCCTAAAAATCTATTTTTTTTTTTGTTCTATTCTTTTTTTCTGACTTAAACAATTGCTCGGGGGAGATGAACTTAAAAAACAGCAACAACACCACATATACACAAACAACATGTTCACTAATTCTCTGTTAACGATCTGAAGAAAACATTTCTTATTTCATAAAATAGTAATATTAGCATTAAACTAATAAAGACCATTAAGGGATAGACCAGCAGGTAAAGGTGCCTACTGCCAAGCCTGATGCACCAAGTTCAATCCCCAGAGCCCACAACAGTGAGAGGAGAGAACTGACTGCCACAAGTTTCCACTCTACGCCTTCCATAAAACAAGCAAACAAATAAATAAATAAATGCAAAAAAAATCACTTTACACGAAAGGAAGGAACCAGCATTGGAAAATAAACAGCACACAACTTGGAGGTTTAATAATCCTCTGTTTAATGACTTCCTCTGTTGGTGTCTGAGCAGCTTCCAGTTTTCGTTACTGTGAACAGCACTGCTACGAACATCCTCATTAACCTCCCCCAAGAGCATCCTGGGTAAAGCCACCCACCCCGCTGCCACAGCTATTTCCTCCCCATGTGCCAGCGCCCTTTCCCCCCTGCCCCTCGCTGCCCATAGTGCTGTGAAATTTTTCCCCCCAATTTGAAACATTTTTTTAAAAAAAACAACACTTGCAATTTTTAGGTATTGCTGAAAACACAAAAATATCACCCATGCGTATGGAAATTTAAAATACATTTTGAGGCAAGTGGTGTTCCTGTTTTGTTCTGTTTGTCTCTTTAAGTGAAATCAGATAGCTCAATTTTACATTAAAAACAATATTCAACTGGAAATAATTTCTTTTTCTGTTAATCAGTTAAATGAGTGCACAGACAGACTTTTCAGATTGTGTGGAAAGTCAGTTTAAATTGCTAAAGGTAGCCGGGCGGTGGTGGCACATGCCTTTAATCCCTGCACTCAGGAAGCAGAGGCAGGCAGATCTCAGGACAGGCTCCAAAGCTACAGAGAAACCCTGTCTCGAAAAACAAAAACAAAAACAAAAACAAAATGAATTCCTATAGGCTGATAGAAGAAGCCTACAATCTGCCGACAAGAGTTTGTCTCTATTCTGGAGTGGGGTGGAAGCAGGTCAGGTTCTCCTCTCTCCCAGGCCTTTCTCTCTGCTTCTGCTGCTACACTGTGGTCCTTAGTGTTGGTGTAGAGACCCCTCGCTTCCGTCTTCACTATCCTCCCTGTGTGTGTCTGTGATCTGCTTTCTTGTTTCTTTAGAACCTCAGGTTGGGTTCAGGCTTCTCTAAGACCACTTTTGAAGGAAGGACATCTGTAATAACTCTTTCCTAGGACATGCAGAGGTCCAGGGGATTAGGACATCAGCATAGGCTCTGTTTAAGATACCTGTGCTTTAAATTAGGATTTTTCCGGGCAGTGGTGGCGTAGTCCTTTAATCCCAGCACTCGGAAGGCAGAGGCAGGTGGATCTCTGTGAGTTCGAGGCTAGCCTGGTCTACAAGAGCTAGTTCCAGGACAGGCTCCAAAGCTACAGAGAAATCCTGTCTCAAAAACAAAATAATAATAATAATAATAATAATAATAATAATAATAATAAATTAGGATCTTCAAGATGGAGAGACATCCCTTTAATGATAAGGAATGATGGAAGATAGAAATGAAGGTTTTATTATTTATGGGACCTGGGGTGTACAGTGCCCATCCAGAAGCCGAATGTGTGCACACACAACGAGGTCAGGGAGTACATGGGAGAGGTAACCATCGGGTGACTTGAAGCAACCTGACAGAAAACCCTTTCCTGCCAGGGCTGTTATCTCGAAATCCAGCTGGCCTTGGAACTGAGCATGTGAGTTCAGGGTAAGAAAGAGAGAGATGGAAAAAAATCTAAGACGATGGCTAACCAGAAAGCAGATGTCCGTGCAGTGAATGTCCCAGAGATGCCGATACAGCACGTATCTTGCAAAATATCTGAATAGTGTTGATGGCAGTTCTTCGGAAGCTTTGCCTCACCACACTCGCCTCCACTGAACTCGTTCCTGTTTTCAGGTTGCCGACGATGCTGCTCAGAGCAGTAAGACACAAACCTTGACATCTTTCTTGCTGCCTCTGTCTCCACTCTCTGCTGAATCTCCAAGCCTGTTTCCTGGGCTCTGCCCACTTCTCTCATCTTGTTTTCAGTACGTCAGCTCTCTAGGAACATCTCCGCCCTTGTGAAACAACCCCCACCCAAAGCCTGTTCTTCTTGAAGCAGGGGTGGGGTGGGGTCTCAATTTAAAAGGCAATTCAGGAGCCATTAGGTGGTATCGCAGGCCTTTAATCCCAGCACTTGGGAGGCAGAAGCAGGTGGATCTCTGTGCATTTGAGGCCAGAATGGTCTACAAGAGCTAGTTCCAGGACAGCTAGGGCTGTTACACAGAGAAATGCTGTCTCGAAAGACAAAACAGTGTAATTCAGCTCCCAGCTCTGGGGCAATAGCTCAGTCAGAAAAACACCTGACGTGAGGACCCGAATTTGGATCCCCCAGAACAACACTCATAAAGAGCAGGGCACAGTGACAGACTCTTGTGATTCTAACAATGACAGGGTGGGAGATAGCGAGGAACAGATAAGACCAATGCACTGGACTAGCCTAGCTGACAAAGTACAGGCTAACGAGAGACTCTGCCTCAAACAAAAGCTGGCCGTTCCTAGGCAGCCAAGGTTGTCTTTTGACCTCTACATGAACACAAGAACAGAAGCACCCACCTGAAGGCAGACTCCTGTACAGAGATGGGGCGGAGGTTGAGAGAGGGTAAGGGTCCCCTCCCAGACCCTGGGTTAGGCACAAATCACACCCAAACACTTATTAAGGAAGAACACTTAAAGTGTCTGCTTTCTGACTTAGGCAGAAACACAGCGGCAAATGACCTTGCAGGTGTCATTCTTCTCAGGAGGAAAAGAGAGGTCTGTGTCAGAATGGGCTAGGATGCGGTGGTAAAGGAGATAGGGGACAAGAGAGAAGGGGGAGGGGACCAGGGAAAGAGGGCAGGGGTATTTGTCCCAGAGGAGACAGATGAGGCCCATAGGCAAATGGAGATTTATAAAGGTAAAGGAGGAAACCCCCTGTTAGAATGAGGTGCTTAATTTTAATTGGGAATGTTAACTAGGTAAATCAAAGGAGGCTTCTGGTTGCTGGACTTCAATACTTCCCTAGCTGGACCTTGGTAATCAGCCTCAGGAGGAGGAAGTGGCCAAACAAGGGAACAGACCTTGGTGGCTTGCTACAGGAATATAACCCAACTATTTTTAGCAAGGCAGAGGGAACTGGGGAGAAGGGCGAAGCCTGCCAGAGCCACATGCTCTAGTGGGCTAATGTCCTACCTACATGACACATAAATTAATTGATTGATTAATTCATACTAAAATATAAGTTAGGACAGGACAGGCCTTCCCTCTGCCTAAAACCTCACTTTGCCTTTTTATTTCCTTCAGAGTAAGCTCTATGCCCCAGCCAGAGGACCACAGACTCCACTCTGTCAGGCCCTGCTGACCCCGGGTCTTCCCATCCCTTTCACTTCCTGTACACACTGGTCCCTCCTCTCCTGCTTGATTTGTACTTGCAGCCAAGGGCACTCTTTCCTGGATCTGTCCCTGGGCCAGTCACATCCCTCAGGTCTCTCCCTCTCTGGCTTTTGAACAATTCCTCTCTTCCCTTCTACCACCCCCAGGGTGACTTTCTTTCCCATTAGCACCCTTTGTCCTCTGATGTCTTAATTTATTGATTTGGTTGCCTGTCTCCCTCCTGGTCCTGTGTCTCTGGAATGTAAGTCCCCAAAACAGGGGCTTCTTCCTTCACGTTGGCGACCACATCCCCAGTGTTTTTGGTGAACCACCTCGTGGCGGATGCCCTCTAGAAAGGGGAACTCACTATGTAGCCCAGGCTAGCTTTGAATTTGGTGTAATTCAGGGAACAATTGACATTTTGTAATTATCCCATCTAGAAATATGGTTTGTCTCTGTCATGGCTACTTTGTGTGAGGATGAGTATGTGTATGTGCGTGTATATGGGTGTGAGTATGCACAGGTGTGTATATATGATGTATATCCCTGAAGCCAGGGCAGTATACATATCTCTCAGAGGCAGGTAACATGTCCATGTTCTACTGGGCAGAGCAAGAAGGCAGGGCCGTGGAGTTGATCCTAGCCATACCCGCTTAAGGTAAAAAAAAAAAAAAGTGCTCCTGGCCAAAAAGTAATTACAGATACACACACAATAATGACAGATTCAGATAATCAGATAAAAAGGACCTCTAAATGCATCACAGTGTTGGATAAATGTATGTAGGCTTGGGAGAGAGAGGAAAAAGAGTATAAACAGTTATAATATTAAAAAAATAGACAGTCATAGATAAAAGGGGTAAAGATAATAAAAAATATTAAACTTGTAAAAAAAATTAATAGAGTAAAAAATATAAGCCATGTAAAAATAAAATATGCACAGAGAGTCTGGATTATGTATCTTATTATGTTTTCTTTAAATATTTTGACTGTAAATAAGCTAAGTACAGAGAGACATTTCATTACACAGGCTGCTGAGCTAAACCAATATATATTTTAAAGGTATCTTAACTTCAACATTTGGGTCTAAGGATATGTTACTTTGGAAAAGAGGTTCTGCTTTTATTTCCACAGAGGATAAATCCACTGTGGATTCCTTACTGACTAATATGGTTTGATGAGACAAGACCCCCTGAAGTAATGGCCCAGATGGTTCAACATCCATAACAACTTCAGGACCGCTGGCTGAGATGAACCTACCACACAAGATACACATGAAAGACCCGATTAAACAGTGCCCCAATCAGCAAAAAGTAGCCTTAAAAACAACACCCAAATTCCCTAAATGATTGTTTATAAATGTTTGTTTGCATTTAAAAGGGGCTATTCTATAGAGATGAATACTTTCCATTGGTATGGATCTTGGTGTATTGATACAAATTTAAGGTCAATTTTGTTAAATGTATATTTCTGCTCTTGTTTAAGGTATTGTGTTTGTGCAGTGCATTTAAAATGTGATGTATAGTTAAAAATACAGATTAATAGATTGTCATTTGTAACAGTCAAATCTGTAGTCATGTTAGTTAGGCTTTCTAGATATCCAGATGGAGAGGCATTCTTCAAATCTTTTAAAGACTAACAGAATATGGCATTTAAAATGTTTTAAGAACTTAGGACTTTTCATGACAATGAGACACATCTGCTTCTGGCAATACCAGTCTATTATTACAAGAGGATGATGGGCATCAAAGAGGCTCCTTATGGAGTTTGTTAGCCACTTGGGCAAAAATTTGAGATTTCTCTATCAATTCAAAAGTTTTAAAAAGTTGCTTACAATGCACTTCCTGTTTACTTAGCTAATATTATATCCTTCTGGAGTCTTTGATGGAGTTGAAGAATTTATAGTTTTCCTTAGTTATGATAAAAGATAAAATAGATATAAATATGGTAACTGTAATTCTTGCTTAATACCTGTTTTGTTGTATGTAATTTTACTATGTTAAAGTTAAAACCTTCCATTTTATTTAGACAGAAAAGGGGAGGTGATATAGGATTCCCCTCTGTATGCTGTGAATATGTTTTATTACCATTGGTTAACAAAGAAGCTGCTTTGGGCCTATGTCAGTACAGAATAGAGCAAGGTGGGAATTCCAAGCAGAGACAGAGGAGAAAAGAAGGCAGAGTCAGAGAGACACCATGCAGATGCTACAGGAGATAGACACCGGATGAAACCTTACCAGTAGGCCACAGTCACATGGTGATACATGTGACTTAATATGTTTAATTATAAACATATATTTAATATATGTTTATAATTATAATAAGCTTAATAGAAATTGGTTAACTTAAAATATAAGAGTTAGCCAGGAATACGCCTAAGCTATTGGCCAAGCATTGTATTATATTAATATAGTATTGTAATTACATGTATTGTAATTAATATAGTTTCTGTGTGATTATTTGGGTCTGGGTGGCTGGCCACTAGCTCTGATCTAATCAGCAGTTTAGTCTATCAGTGGATTCATAGGAGGTGATGAGAGGTGGGAGATGGGGTCTGAAGGAGGCGGGTCACTGGGACTTGTACAGTCCCTAGGGACTGTAGCTGCCCTGGATTCTTCCTGTATCCTTCTCCCTGCTTCCATCCACCAAGAAACAAACAACTTTGGTCAGGACTCTCATTGCCATGACATACATGGGGGCTGAGTGACCATGGATTAAACCCTGTGAAGCCATGATTCAAAATGAATCTTTCCATCCATCCTTGTCTCTGTCAGGGATTTTTGTCAGTGACCCAAAAATAATTAAGACAGTCTATTAAGTTTTATGTCCCTTGGTGAATCATTGTGGTTTTGTTTATTGCAATACATCATCATTATTGTTGTCTTTTGTAATTTATCAGGGCACCTGGACAGTGCAGACACATTTACTGACATTGGACTTGGAGGCAGGGCAGACAGCAAGAGACCTGGACGGACTCTTGGAGTCTCTGGGCAGCACTTGGGTACCCATAAGATTTGCTGTGGTTATTGGGCTGTCACCCCCTTGTGGCACTTCTGGGGCCTGGTTTCTGCTAAGCTTCAATTCTACTACATTTCCTTTCTCCTTACTTAGATACTTTGAGCCGCCTTCTTCAAGGGAAGGTAGATGATTTTCAAGACTTTGGATTCAGAAAAATGTAAGCACAACTTGAAAGATGAATGTTAAACAGGCCACTTTGAGGTCAAGTCTACTCTTAGGTATGTGGAAGTTTCTTCATCCATCCAACAGACCTGGTACATCCGGCTGATCAGGCAAAAGCACCTTAGCCCGAGTACTGCCATTTTGACTTCAGACTCCATTTTACCTGCAAGGTGAAACAAAGTCCAGGTTTCCAAGCCCTAGGGGAGCTGAGAACTTTCCAGGGACTGACCAACCTTGTCCCTAAGCCATAGAAAGAGTCTTTACGCATCTTTAGTTCTCTAGAAACATTGTGGTTGTTTCTAACAATAGAAAGAACAAATGAATCTGATTGGTTGGACTGAAAGGCTTGAATTGTATATCAATTGACAATGATGGAGCACACAAGGAAGCCCCTAATCTCTAAACTCCCACTGGTGCAAACTGTAACTGTAACTTGGCAACAAATGTTGGTGAATTTTATGCTTATACACCCATGTCTGCCCCTGCTCGGGGCTGTCAGGAGAAGCAAGGCTCCCGAGTCCTTGTCCTGCAGCCCTGCCGATCAGTGATCCGATTATGTGGTGGATCATTAAAATCTTTGGAACCCATAAGTGTTGTCTCTCTCCTTCCTCATGGCGCATAGCGGACTAGGTATAACACCGTCACTCCCTTGCGTTTACATTCTAGTGAAAAAGACAAGAATAAGCACAGAAACAACTGACTCCAGGAGTGGTCAGTGCTCAGAGGACAAAAGAGTGACAGTAATGATGCCTGGTGGTAGCAGTATTGGCAGCTGTGGTTGGATAGGCCTCTCTGGGGAGACACAGCCAAGTGGGAGCAGAGGGAGGAAGCAGCATTTGGGGGTGCATGTAGGTGGGGAATAGAGGGAGGAAGCAGCATTTGGGGGTGCATGTAGGTGAGAGCAGAGGGAGGAAGCCGCATTTGGGGGTGCATGTAGGTGAGAGCAGAGGGAGGAACCAGCATTTGGGGGTGTATGTAGGTGGGAGCAGAGGGAGGAAGCAGCATTTGGGGGTGCATGTAGGTGGGAGCAGAGGGAGGAAGCAGCATTTGGAGGTGTAGGTAGGAGAGGATCATAGGATGCCCTGAATGAGTGAAGTCCTGGGTGACTGAGTATTTGGACCTGGGCAGGACCTGTCAAGGACTTCAAGACCAATTGGCCCAGGGTGGGAAACTGACAAAGTCATTACCCACGTAGGCCAGGCTCAAAAGGAATGTCAACGTCGTCCTCAGGGATCTGAGGATGGGTGTTTATGGATCAGTGTGGGGAAAGACTGTGGCTTCCTGCTCCTGGATGAGACTCCCTCCAGAGACCAGCACCTAAAGGGCAGCAGAAGAACCCCGCCCAGTCCTAGCTTCATTGTTCTCTGGATGTGTTCTTTTCTCATTCTCTTGCCATCCTTACTCAGGGTTCTGGACCCCCACCCGCAATTAAGAAGGGACTTCCCACATCAACTTAAGGTAAGCAGAACAATCTCTCACAGGTATGTCCGGAGGACTGAAGATCTCTCGTGCTCCCCGAGACAATGCATAGAGAAATTTGAATTTCAGATAAACAACAAATAATTTTTAGTTTAAATATCTTTTGTTGTTGTTTGTTTGTTTTTTGAGACTGGCTTTCTCTGTGTAACAGCCCTGGCTGTCCTGGAACTCACTTTGTAGACCATGCTGGCCTCAAAATCACAGAGATCCCAAGTGCTGGAATTAAAGGCATGAACCACCACTGCCCAGCTAAATTATTTTCCTTTTTAATTGGGTACCAGTATTCAAGCTGGCAACCCAACTGACCTCTGCCAGAGACTATTTGGAGCATCAGGAATGCTCTTAATTTTTACCTTTTTTCTTCCTCTTTTCCATTCCCTTCCTCCTGTGTGTATGTGAGGTATGTGTGTATGTGACCAAAGAGGTCAACCTTTGGTATTGTTTTGTGATAGGCTATTGCTTGGCCTTAGGGTTGCCATTCAGGCTAAGCTGGCCATTTAAGCCCAAGGATCCAATCTCTGCCTCCCTAGCTTGAGAGGGGCCCACAGAGGTGAGCCTGTTCCACCTTGACTGGAGGTCAGGGAATTTGAGCTTACTTTTTGCTCTTTCAAAGCTGTTGACAACAGATGTGGCTACAAACAAGAGATTCCGACCTAGGGTGGTTGATTAGTATTCTGGCTGTGGAAGTGGATCCGTTCTACCTGGATCAAAGGTCCGGAGAATTCAAGTCTATTTCTTATATCATGTTAATGAAGCCTGTTGCCTCCTCCCTCCCCTTTTGGATAAAGTGTGGAGAATAAATGGGGATGGATTCAGTACTCACTGAATGTCTCTGCAGATGCTGGTCTGTGTTTCTGTCTCTTCTCTCCTGTCTCTGTTCCTTTTGTTCGTTAATTCTAATCTTCACACTCCTACCCTGGAAGGTAGGAATTTCGTCAAGGCTGGTCTTCGACACTAGCTGCAAGATCACATGACTTTATATGTGGTTCTACAGATTGAATCCATGTCTTCACGCTTGCACGGCCAGCATTTTACCAGCTGAGCTATCTCTATGGTGTTGATCCCACTGGGTGAAAATGAGATCACTACCACAATTTTTGAGTCAAACTCGAAGCAGGCTTTATTAAATACTGGCCAGAACAATGGTCAGGTCTGTATCCAGAATTCCCAAAGAATGATACCAAATACATTAGTCAGGTTCTTATAAAGGCCAACCCCACAAAACTACATCCTGCCTTCATCCAATCCGGGACAAGCACACATCATGATGTCCTTCCTGCCTATATAGCTCCTGCCTACATCTGCCTACATGTGATCAAGTATATCCTGTGCAGCTGGGGCAATCAAACTTGTTTACAGAAGTGAAAACTGGGGGCTTGGTATCTTACATGAATAACAACCCCCAGCATTCTAGGAGGTTATCTGTTTGTGGGCAAGTGGGCCTTACAGGTTTGTCTATCCTTAGGCAAAGGGGGGTTACAAGCTAAGAGGTATTTTTGTTTTCTAGATCCCTTAAGCACAGTAAATTCAACTTAAAACATAACTTTAGCCCTCACTGCTGTGGGAACTCCTTAAGCCTTTAAGATACAAATATTGTAAACTTTGGCCCCACAACAGCAGTTCCACCTGCTTGATATGACGTCATTATGCTGATAGTACCACGTTAAAATCAATTTTGGGTTACAAACTGCTCATGATGATTCCAACTTGGTTAGCTGACACAGTGCACCTTCTTACAACGTTCTGGCTAGAACTTCAGATAAGAACTTCAGGAAAAACCCTACCGACTACTCAGAGACTATTTGCAATTATACCAGACATTAATCTTAAAACTTGACCATCATTTTAGTTTTTACAGGATCCCATAGAAATAACATTACCTCCATGACAGCTGGAAGTAATTCTAGAAAACAACATCCTTTCCCAACAAAGTTTGTTCTCAGGGTTAGGGACATCTGTTAGGGGTTGCTAATAAATGGTATAGGGTTGGGGGTGGAAATAAAGTAGGCTCAGGGATCTCTCTTGAAAACAAAGTGAGGAGGGAAATAGATGGGATGGGATAATAGGTAGATTAGTGTGAACTTACACTAATAGCAGTAATAGTAAGATTACTTGTGAGATATTATTGATAGACAATCTACATTGATATAGATTCTTGTATATTGATACAAATTCAAATTATATTTGTTATATTGAATATGCTCCTATTTCTGTTTACAATAGTTGTGCTCCTATACAAAGTTATTTTGTCATATTGTATGCATGCATGCTTCTATCTCTGCTTAAGATATTTTGTATATTGATGCAATTTTAGGATATATTTATCATATTGCACTTTACATTTCTACTTTTGATCAAGATGCTTATATATGTTTACATTTTGAGGTCATTGTTCTCATTTGCTGCACATTTGTTTAGAGAGCCTTAGTCTCCAAGCTATATAGATATTAAGAATTGTAGGTCAGTAGTCATCCATGTTTGTCATACTTATAGTTAGACTAGTCAGGTTCTTTAGATGCATAGAGATTGTATTCCACACAGATAGGCAATCTTCAAACACTTCAAAGAACTGTAAAATATGATATTTAAATAACTTAGGATTCTGTTGAAGTGAGACACAATTGTTCCTGGCAGCACCCATCTGTTCCTGAGAGAATGTTGGGTACTGAAGACACTCCACTTGAATGAAGTTTGTTTTCTTCTTGGCAAAACTGGCCTTTGGGCAAAGAACTGCCCCTGCCTCAACCACTGACAAAATGAATGGTCCAGACTGGACAAGCAGGATACAAGCCAAAAGACTGCCAAACCTTGCCAAGACAGGGTAAGAAGGTTTTTCAAATTTTCCTGCCTCTGAAAAATGGTCTGTCAGTTACTCTAGGCCTTAGCCAAAGTTGGTTGCCCCAACACTGCAAATAAGACTTTAGATGATTGCCCAGGTAGCCAGTAGTCTCTGTCATTTCTTACACCTTTTGAAAGTTGCTTGATTGCACTTCCTGTTTAATTAGGTAATATTATTTCCCTTCTCAGGTCTTTGATGGGTTTGAAGATTAGATAGTCATAGTTACTTTCCTCTCATGACTTAGCCAAGCCATTTTTAATATAAGACTTAGACTCCTTAGGATAGGATAATTATAAAAAAATTTAGCATATGTTTCTTGTTTGATATTGTTCATGCTGGTGTGTATATATATATATATATATATATAAAATTTTAATATATTTTTTGCCTCTTCTTTTCCTTGGACAATACTTGATATTTGTTTTTATTGTATAAAGTTTTGTATTTGGCTTAGAACTGTCTTATTTAGAGAAAAGGGGGAGATGTTGTGGAAACTCCTTCTGCCAATAGCCTTTAAGATGCCAGCCCACTTTGGGCATGGTCTCATGTACTGTAAATGCAGATGAAAAGCATGCATGGGCCTCTTGGCTGCTGCTGGATTCGGTTCCAGTTCCCAGCGCTGTCAGGGGACTGAAGATGGCTACTCTTTCTGTGAGTTTATCCCCAGATGAATAATCCTTTATTATCCTCCATTCCAGGATACTGTGGAGCAGTATCCAACACTTTTGTATGCCAACACCTCCCAGCAGTCCTTCCTTTAAAAAGTTAAATTATTTTATTTATTTATTTAGTCTACTGTGTAACTTTTCTTAAATGACCAAGGTTTCTTGGCACCCACAGGGTTCTCAGTCCATCTCCATGAGTTTTATTCTCTCACAGGAACAAGCAGGCTTGCTTCAGTAATTGCCCATGCTTCATCTGAGTTTTCCTGACAGACTGTTGGCTTGTATTCTCCGAGTGTCCAGCATGGTTAATCTCACCATCTGCTCTGGAACCAGTCTCCTTCAGCATTAAAGGGTAAATTCTCTCTCTATTGGGTATCTGGTGAGCACTCAGTGCTTTTTTTTTTTAATCCAGAAAGGACGAGACGTTCCTGCTGGAGCTGTTACCCACTCCCACCAAAGCCTCCCTCATGGACTTACATAAGAAGGCATCAGTTATTTCAGCTAATTTCATGTACATTTGGTGCCTTTTAAACTATTTTAAAGGATCTCCTTGACTTGCATGTTTCTTCAAATGCCTCCTAGGAGGCATCCATTTTTGAACTGACTAGTTATAGTTGGTTCTAAGCTCCCACCATCCACACTGTCTTTTTTCCGGAAGGCCTCCCAATGGCACCCCTCTCCTCCAGTGGCCTCCCACATGTTTGGTATTTCCTTCTGGTTTCTATCTCTGCTCATCTCTCTTGCCTTGCTTTGGTTGCATCCCCGGAGGTCACCTTTTCCGCACCAATCTTCAGTCCTAAGGGTCCTCTCCCCCCCCCCCCCCACCACAAAGGCTGCATTTCCTAAAGGTTGTTTTTTGTAAGCTCATTTTGGGGGGGTTCTCTAGCCCCCTCAATAATTTAATCTGGAATCTGATTTCCATTAAAGTTTTTTTTGTTTTTGTTTTTGTTTTTTGTTTTGAGACAGGGTTGTCAGTTGTTTCTGTCAACTTGATGCAAATGTAGAGAGGTACCTGGTTCTGTGGTTTAAATAACAATGGCCCCCAAAGGCTCGGATATTTGGATATTTGGTCCCCAGTTGGTGGTAGATTTAGGAAATGTAGCCTTTCTGGAGGAAGTTCATCACTGGGGGCAGGCTTTGGGGTTTCAAAGCCACATAATATTTCCAGTTCATGCTCCCTGGTTCATGATTGTGGTTTAAGGTGTGGACTTGCAGTTTGCTGGTGCAGCTGCCGTGCCTGTCTGACTCCCTGCTGCAATGGTGACTCTTCTCTCTCTGGAACTGTGAAACAAATCCTTTCTTCTATAAGTTTCCTTGGTCGCAGCGTTTTAATCACAGCAATAGAAAAGTTAACTAGTAACCTGGGAAGAGGGCGTCTTAGTGGAGGCATTGTCCCATCAGACCGGCCTTGAGCATGTCTGCAGGGCTTCTTAATTAATAATTGATGGAGCAGTGCCATCATTGGGCACCTGGGTCTGGGCTGTTGAAGAAAGGAAGCAAACCAGTAAACAGGATCCCTCCAGGGAGTCCGTTTCTGCTGCCTCGGTTTCTACTTGAGGTTGCTGTAGTGAGCCCCTGCTCTGACTTCCCTTGATGATGGACTGGAAGCTTGAAACAGTCTTTCTTCTCCAAGTTTCTTTCCCCCAAAGATTTATTTATTTATTACATATACAGTGTTCTGCCTGCATGTGTTTCTACATGCCAGAAGAGGGCACCAGATCTCATTATAGGTGGCTGTGAGCCACCATGTGGCTGCTGAGAACCTCTAGAGTCATCTCTCCATCCCCTCCAAGTTGTTTTTGGTCAGTGTTTTATCACACATCAAAGGTCCAAGTAGGACAGTCACTATGTAGCTGAGGATGCCCTTGAACTTCTGATCCCCCTGCCTGCTCCATCTGAAGCACTGTGATTAGAGGCATGCATCACGGCACTGAGTTTTCAGTTTCCACAAATGCCAGGCAAACACTCCACTCCCTGAGCCATAGCCCCGAGCCAATTAATGTTGACTCGAGGACTTCTTAAGTCATTTTCTACAAACCCGAATTTCCAAAAATTCCCTAGGAAGGCAGACATTCCAGTGGCCAATCTGTCACTACCTGTAAAAAGTAATCTCAATAAAACTCTATGACCCCCAGCAACTCCACCCTACCCAAAGGTCCCTGAGGTCTAAGTTCCCTTTACATTGCTGCTGCCACAGTGTGGGACTACACTTTTAGAGTTAGTGTGGACACAGAGTGTTATGACCATCTGAAGAAACTATGTGATCATGTGTCTACTTCGGAGTCCCTTAGGTTGGCGGGACAGGGCACAGCAAACTGAGGTGCAAAGCAAATGGACCACACCAGTTGATGGTACTGTGGTCAACTCCAGAGGAGGAGGGACAAGGGATAAGCAGAACAGAAGTGACTCATGCCCTGTCTTCGCAGGGGTCTCTGGAGGCCTCATCTCGCCCTCCACAGATCATGTAATACTCCTGAAACTCAGTTCTGCCTTGGTCTTGGGACAGCAAGTCCTGGATGATATAGACGGGATGTAGGAGGGGCTATGTGTCGGGGGGTCTTATAGTGGGTTTGTTTCACATCACCAACTTCCCACTAAACACTAAGGAAGAAGTAAGTGAAATGCTTAGTTTTTCTCTTTTAATAATGAACAAGGAAGAAATGAAGTTCAACTCTAGTGACAGTTCTTGTTCTAAGTCTGTTTTATTGGTGCTCATCTGGGCATACCAGACGGAATTAGTGCTTGTACGCTTTTATTTAAGCCCTTCATTTTAATGTATGCACATATTTATCTATCACTCTATACTTTTTATGTGTACATGAGAATGCCTGCCTGCATGTATGTGCATCACGTTTGCAAAAAAAAAAAAAAAAAAAAGAGCCTTTGGAGTCAGAGTTTCAGCGGCCTGTGGTGGATGCTGGGAACTGGACCAGAGTCCTCTTCACTGCTGCGTCTCCAGCGCCACCTTGTCTGTATCCTTAGGTCTAAAGGGCAGCTGTTGGACACAGAATAGAGCTGAGCCTGGCTTTGCCGCCCTTTCATCTGAGCAAACGTGGCTGTGGTGGAGTGCTCACTATCACCTCGCTGGCTGGTGTATACGTCGCCATCCAGCTATACCTCTTACTGATACTATAGCCTTTGATTTTATATTTTCTCTCTTTTTTTTTTAAATTTTATTTTGGAGTGGCCGATTCAGGGAATCCATGAAGTTAAGTACCTTCTGAAAACACAAGGATTTTACCCTGGTGTAACCAATGCCTTATACATGTGCTTCTTTAAATGTTATAACTCACATAACATATTACTACTATTGTTTTGAACAGCCAATTGCCTTCCAGAGAATTAAGGAAGAGATAATAGCCTCTGATATTTGCCATCCATTTGCCTTCTGGCTCTCCTCGTCCCTTCCTGCTTCCATCTGAATCGTCTCTGGCTCCCCGAGCTCCC
Source organism: Myodes glareolus (assembly GCF_982192425.1). Classification (NCBI taxonomy): domain Eukaryota; kingdom Metazoa; phylum Chordata; class Mammalia; order Rodentia; family Cricetidae; genus Myodes; species Myodes glareolus. The sequence goes on along the minus strand of NC_142026.1, from coordinate 27,729,287 downwards.
TGTGGTAGGATGGCTACAGTCCATCAGTTCACTAAGCTGAGCTTTATCCAGAAACATCTTTACTTCGCCTTCATTTAAAAAACTGGTATGTTAAAAATGAGTGTATTTGGAGTGGGGTATGTACATGCTTATGAGGTGTATAGCCATCGTCGGTGTGAGGGTGTGTGGGCACATGTGAGCAAGCATGTAGAGGTCAGAGGGCAGCCATGGACTTCTCTCTGTGTGTGTGTTGTCTGCAGAAGAGGGTGTTGGGATCCTTGGAGCTAGAGTTACAGGTGGCTGTAAGTCATACAATGTGGGTGCAGGGAACTGAATCCAGGTTCTTTGGAAGAGCAGCAACTCTTCTGGTAACTGCTGACCCAACTTTCTAGCCCGGCTCCTCCCATTTTACCCTTTTTTCTTTCTTTTTCTTTCTTTTTCTTTTTTTTTTTTTGTCTTCTGAGCTAGAGTCTCTCACTGGCATGGAACTCACCCAGTAGACTGGGCTAGCTGGTCATGAGTCCCAGAGCCTGCCTGTCTCTGCCTCTCTACCACTGAGATCACAAGGGTGTGCAGCCACACCCACCTTTTTATTATGTGAGTTCTGGGGCTTGAACTCAGGTTCTCATGCTTGCTAGGCAGGCTCTTTACCCACTGAACTATCCTCAAAGATCCAGAATTCTTATTTCTATTTCACTGATAATTTACCAGCACTATGCTAAGGAAACGCTTTATTACTATCAATTTCTCAAAAAATTATATCTAGTCAATAGAAAAAAAATTATATCTAGTCAATAGAAAAAGTGTAGACTTCCTTTTTATGCTAAAGTGTTACCAGACTAAGACAGATGGATAAAAGCAAATGATTCTGTCAAATCTTTTAAAAAGTTACAATCTGATGCCTTTGAGTAAATGTGTAGAATTGAGAAACTATTTTTAAAAGTCATGGTCAGAACATCTTACTTGCTCCAACATGTCTTCTCATACCATTTGCAGCTAATTCCTGGTTCTGTCCTCCAAACACAGGATACATCCCATAAACAGGTGACTGAGACACAGTCTCTGACACCAAGATTCTCCCTCAGTGCAATGTTTTTCAAGACCCTCCGTGGGGCAGCAGGTATCAGTCACACAGCATTCCCTGTAGGGACTGGGCACACTTCAGTCATGTGTTCATTGGCTGTTGGACGTTTGGACTGCTTCAAGGCTGCAGACACTTGGTGCATGGCATCTGGGGACCGATGCTTTCATTTCCTTCAAAAGATCTCTCAGAATCTGGCCCGCCTAAACACCATCAATTAAGAAAATGCCCCCCCCCAGACATAGTCACCAGCCAATCTAATGGAGGCGACGCCTCATCAGAGAGCCCCTCTTCCCAGGTATACCAATTCCTTTTCTACTGCAGGCCGCAATGGGTTCATGTTATGTTATGCTCTTTTCATATTTTCCTTCCTTTAACCTGTTTGAGTCTTTTTATTAATTTTATTACTTTTTTTGAGATGAGGTCTGGTCAGCTCAGGCTGGTCTGAAACTAACTATGTAGGCTAGGCTGGCCTTAAACTCCATCATTTGTGTCTTTGAACCTGAGGGATGACTCTTATGGGCAGAATATCACCACATCTGGCTTACTGGCCATGCCTTTCGCTGGGGTAGACTTTAATGCCATTCCTGACATTTGCTGTTGAGGGACAGTATGACCCTAGTCTCTCCTCCAACCCCTTCTCACTAGAAGCACCTTCTGTTTCCAGTGTTTCTAGTGCCATTTTAACTCTGGTAGGTTTTTAAACAGCTTTTAAAAAAGTTACGCTATGTATGCATTTTACAATTAACTGAAGTTTGATGATAACTCTATTGGGTCAAAATATGAAACTTTGCTTCACCATAAGTCAGCTCTGCCCCTCTTTCCAGTGTGCTATGATGTGATTGACACTGTACCTATTTGCTAACAAAACACTGCAGTACTGTAGTTATGTCATAGACACTTGTCTTTTGAAAGTTAGAGGAAAAGAATGTTTATCATTTCAAAGCCTACATATTTGCCAGGCTGTGGTGGTACACGCCTTTAATTCCAGCACTTGGGAGGCAGAGGCAGGAGGATCTCTGAGTTTGAAGCCAGCCTGGTCTACAGAGTGAGCTCTAGGACATACAGGATCATTATACTGAGAAACTCTGCCTCAAAAAACAACCTCCGTATTCACGGTGTCTGGGACTCTTCTTCCAGTACATTTAACTAACATCTGCTTCTCTTTCTTCAGCCCAGAAATTTCTCCCTAGTATTTATTTATTATTCTGAGACAGGTCTATAAGCAGGAGTCTCTATTTATTTGAAAAGGCCCTCATTTCACCTTTACTTCCAAAGGTCAGATTTACTGATACTTTCCTGATATTACTTTTAATCATTTTTGATTGCTTTTTTTTTTTTTTTGCTTGTACACACTTGTGATCAGTTGTTCCTTCCACCATGTGTGTGCCAAGGAGCAAACTCAGGTGCCTTTACTGGCTGAGCCGTCTCTCTGGTTCCTGGCTATAGAATTCTTGGTTAATTGTTTCTTGTTTGCTTTGAGCTTTAGTACTCTAGATACCTTATATTGTTATCATTATTTTATTATTTATACCTCCTCTGGCTTCTATTCCTCTACAAAAGAGAAATGATTGTATCATTGTTGCCCTGAACATTTTTTGTTGTTTTGATCTTTTCTTAAAAATATTTATTTATTATGTATTACGGTGCAGGCCAGAAGAGGGTACCAAGATTCATTACAGGTGGCTGTGCACCACCATATGGTTGCTGGGAATTGAACTCAGGACCTTTGGAAGAGCAGGCAAAGCTCTTAACCACTGAGCCATCTCTCCAGCCCGTTTTGATCTTTTTGTTTTGAGACAGTGTCTCCCTAGCCCAGCAGTCAGACCTGGATGTCTCCAGCCTCTTGCCTCAGCCTCCTGAATGCTGAGACCTAGGCAGGTGCTCCTAGCTCTTGCTTTCAAGCGCTCCTCTTTGCAGCTTTGCCACAGTTGCAGGTCTTTGAGGACTTCTGCACTGATCTTATTTGGGAGTTCACTGAGTGTCTTGGATGTGCTGAATAATGGTGTTGTTCTATTTGCCTGACTGTAAACTGACCTTAGGATTAGAATGAGATCATCTTGGTGAAAGCTATCCCTGTGCCCAGTGCCTGAGGTGCAGTCTGCAGAGCTCCAGCCTCTTATATTATAGTTGAACCTTGAGTTGACTGTTTTCTGTTTTACCTCTTCTTGGTTCATCTCTGGATCTGATTCTGGCAGGACCATAGGATCTACTCACTTCAGGAATGTTCTGGATTCTAAACTGGATATGGTGGCATACACTTGTAATCCCAGCATTGGGGAGGTGGAGCCTGGAGGATTAGAAAAGTTGAGATCAGCCTGGATGTCTTAACAAGACCCCATTCGAACAAAACAAACAGCCAAGAATGCTCAGGATCTGCAGTTCCTTCTACCACCTGACCACTGCTTTCTAGGCAAAATGTGGAGGAAGCTGTAGCTGGACCAAGCGTCTGTCTATTCTTATATTCAGGCTCTTCCAGGCTCCAAGCTGTCCAAGCCCCTCTGCTCCGAACCCCAAGCCCTGCTGATTTTCTCTGTCTCCCTCAATCTCTCTATGCTCAGACAAAGCATTTCCTCACCAGGTGAGGCATTCAGGGAAAGCCTCTGCCATCTTGGGAATTCATTTGGCTCACTTTGCCTCCGCTTTCACTGGGTGAACAGACAGATGTTGCTTGGGTTCCTCTTGTTAGCTCAAGACAAGAATCTTAAACCTTCTTAACAGTGTTTGGAAGAGGCAGAATCCAGAGCTTCTTGGGTGCAGTCATTCTGCCGTGGTGCTGTCCCCACTTCCCTGCCTGCCCATCTCACTGCTGGGCTAGAGTGAGAAGGAATGGGCCAATGTACACGCAGTCTTGGTGCCCAGATGCCATGAGTGGCAGGTGTCAACAGTACATATCACAATGATCACAAATGCCAGTCAAGGGACTGACTGGCTTTTTTGTTGTTTGAGACAGGGTCTCTGTAGTCCTGGCTTTCCAGGAACTCATGCTGTAGACCAGGCTGGCCTTGAACTCACAGAGATCTGCCTGCCTCTGCCTCCCTAGTGCTGGGATTAAAGATCAGTGTCACCCAACCCAGCAAGATTTGTTTTTATCTCTGTAACCAGAGATGAACCAAAGTTAGGGAGTACTCTAAAGGGCACTGTGGGAACATGGGACCCCCCATTGGGTTTTCCAAGTCATCATGTATTGATGATCTACTCTGTTGCTGGGCACTCTCTTCAGCCCCTCTAGAAAGCCCAAGAGTTGGCTCTTGCTCTTTTCCCCATCTTGAACAGTCATGTGCCAAGGCCAGCAGGGAAGAGCAGAAATGAAGCTAGGCATGCTGGTTAGAGTAGGAAAACCATGGCTCTTCTCTTTTGCTCCCAGGTGAACTTGACCTTTGTCTCATCCACAGCCAGATTTAAGTGAGAAAGCTCAGTTCTTCACAGCCACAAGTCTGGATCAAAATTCCACATCTTTCGCCCAGCGGTGGTGGTGCACACCTTTTAATCCCAGCACTCAGGAGGCAGAGGCAGGCGGCATCTCTGTGAATTCGAGGCAGGCCTGGTCTACAAGAGCTAGTTCCAGGACAGTCAGGGCTGTTACACAGAGAAACTCTGTCTCGAAAAACCAAGAAAAAAAAATTCCACATCTTCCATGGGGAATTGAGGGAGTGAGTAGGAGGAGCTCTGTAGATACACCCTTTTGTACTTATGGGGCCCATGAAGAGCAAACTGCCACCCAAATAACCTACTCTCACACCCATGGTTGTCTCCTCCTCTACAAGGATCCCAGGGACTCTGGGGGCTATTATTTAGATGCACATAAGAGAAACTATGTTGTAGTGGGCAAACCTTGTAGGGTAACAAGGCCTGGGATATTTCCCCTGCTGTTCTTCAGTCCCCAGAGCTTTGTCTTCTAGGGTCGGGGAGTAGGGCTTAGGGGTTAGGTACCCCGTCCCTAAAATCAGCAGGCCCTGGTCTGTGGGCCTCTCTGTAACAGCCCAGGCTAACCTCTCAGGCTGGGTGCCGTGGGACATTCCGAGAGGATGTTCAGTCTCAGATGTGGCCTTGTCCTCACTCACTAGCATGCTCTATGGGAGTGTGTCCACATGTTCTGTAGCCCACAGGAACGCTAGCTGTTGGTTACCTCTGCACCGCCCCAACACGCCATGTTTGGAGAATGAGGGCTTTGGGGGTTTACCACTCAGACTTTAAAGACCGAAGAACCAGGTCTGCCTACTTTGGTGTGGGAGGCTGAAACACCATTGTGAAGCCCCTGTCAGCAACACACATTCACTCAGGGCTTCCTCTGCCATCTTTCTATAATCCAGACTACTCTCTTCATTCAAAATGATGTCCAACCAGGAAGATCCAGGCTGCCCAGCAAAAGACAACCCCTGGGCTTCTGGGTCTCTTCATAGTCAATGCCCAGATAAATGCTGCAGCACTAAACCGAGGAGCTGCACTGCCCTCCAGTGGGGTTAAGGTGTGAAAGCAGCTCAGTGCTGAAGCCTGGAGGCCAAACTGCCACAGGCGAGGTGGAGAGGGGAGCTGGTCAGGCTGTTTAGCTAGCCTTAGCGCTACATTTGAGACCAGGTCCTGGGAAACACTTAGGTTAGAGTGGATCAAAGCTGGCTACCATGGTGGGTGTTTGGGCTCAGCACTGCTTCAGACTGCAGAGGCAGGTGAACTCTTCTGAGGTTGAAGAGTGCTGGGTGTTCCCAGGAGCCACAGCTGTCACCACCACCGAGGGCAGCTGCTGGGTGCAGTCACTTCTATACGTGGGTCCAGAGGAGCGCCATCACCATACAGGAGACATAAGGCATCGATGGTTCTGGCCAGGTTGGTAATCCAGCCCCATCTACTGACTAAACCAGGTAAAGGAACTGCTGGGGAACGGCACCTGGGAGTGTCCAACGGCTTGCCACTCATTAAGGCCACTGCTCACCTTTGCAGCTCCAGCCACTAGCCTATGCATCAGCTCTGGGGACCATGAGCTGCAGGTGGTAACAAGACTTCTAAGTTTTCATTTTGATCAGGCCCAATTACAAACCTGCCACCTGTGTGGAAATACGGAAGCACAGTGGTGTCTGTAGACACCAACAAGAAAAGGCACTTCCATCACAGAAGGTTAACTACAGAGGATATGATCTCGTCTAGGAGTGGGGCCAGTGACCTCTCCATTTAAGTTTCTGAGGTCACTGTGGGTACAGGTGTCACAAACAGGTGTCACAGCTCTGTGCAATCACCAGGCCCCTCCGGGCAGTGTGAACGCAGGGAGGCAGACCTGTGGAGATTCAGACCTGCCAGGCCTTAGCAAGACAGTCTCAGCCTCCAAGTGCTGAGTGGGAGTATGTAGGGAAGAAAAGAATCTTGGGAGAAGATGGTTGTCACACATGCTAAAAAGTGGAAGTGAACACGTTCAGATCCCTCCCGAGGTCTTCCTAGCTTCAGGGAGGCAGCTGGACTTTGGGAATGAAGGTCTTGTAGGAGACTCTTACCTTGTTCCCAATGGACAGGAAAGGGCTGCAGCTAAGGGATGGTGTGGGGTGACTATGGAACACTGCAGCTCAGGTCTTCCACGACTCTGAGCTCTTCTAGTCTTACAGGCTAGGATGGAAGTAGGCAGCACAGGGTGACTGGTCAACCTGCAGCTCATGGGGTGGGGAAGAGGAATCTGCAGGGGAACTTTGGCCCGACCCTTGGTAGGTGTTGTTGCCCTGCAGACGAGAGCAGTAGGGTGCTGTTATCCTAACGAAGTCCCTTGTGCTGCCTGTGACTGGAGAGATACAGACAAGGCTAAGTGTTGGCGGGGATCGTATACTGGGGGCAGGGAGACAGGCAAGGGGCCAGACGGGCCCTGATGCTTCACAGGTCTCACCTTCACTGCTGACACTCCAGTGACAGTGGCTTGTCAATCTTCCTGCCAAGCACACAGTGAACAAAACCAAAAACAGATCTACACCCCAAATGCTGGGGAGGGGGTGCCATAAAATGGTGCAATGACATTGAACTTGGAGACAAAGAAGGGTGCTGTGACACGGATATCACACTGCACATGGGAAAGATTCTGGGAAACTGCATTAACTCTATGTCACTGAGATAGCCTGCCTCTGTCTCCCAAGGGCCAGGTCAAAGAATGAGTTAACTGTTTCCTGCCCAGTCTTCAAGTATGCTGTGTGTTTCTTGATGGGACTCTTCACAGTGTCATAATGTAACCGTCTAAAGGACATCACAAGTCGATTTCTCCAAAATTTTATTTTAATTTAAATTACAGGGCCAGCCAGATATTCTGATAAGAAATTCACTTTTCCTCAGGAGAAAGGAAACACTTCCATATCATTAACAATTGTATACATCTCCCACTTTTTTAAGGGTTTAAAAAAAATCACATTAAGTAACTGCCTTAAGTAAAATTAACCCTTTATAACACCGAAGAAACCACACCCAAGATAATTGTTTTGGTAATAGGAACCTAGTAAATGATCACAGGTCAAATGCATTTTCCAATTTTGAATGTTTTCACATTGTTCTGTTTAAAAACAATCCAGAAGCCTTCTCTGCCTCCAGCTTCCAACACATTAGTGACACACATTTCTTTGACACACTGCATTCATCTTCCACACCAGAACTCTAGCACTACTTTATGCTTGCCCAAGTGGAAACTGCTTTCTGTCTGGAGTTCTAAGAGCTGGCTTGGCAAGGAGACACCCCTTCCACTTGGTGTAATGACTGCTGTTGCACTAAATCCTGACTCACAGCACTGGATGGCAAGGACTGGATCAGCTCAGCTGAGTCTGCCTCCTGCTGAGGATTTCTTAGTCCAGGAGACTGAATGCTTTCCCTATTTCTACTAGTCAACAGGAATTCTCCCTCTCTTCTACCCCCCACACACCCTGGTGGAGAGAGCCTTGGAAACTATTGTACACTGCCATCTAAATGAAATAGAAAGAACACACCTGAATCTTCTGGAGTGGTTTTTCTGACTTGTGTTCCTTGAAGGAAACCTTATACCTGCTCAAACCCCTGCCAGGAGGCTCCCTTTATTGACCAATAAATCGTTCAGTTCGTAGGAGAGGCTAGCAAAGAATCGTCATTGTGAACTGGATCGGGCAAACTCAGATTTTAAGTTGTTAGTTGTGACCTGTGTGTCACTGAGACGAACAGACCCCATCCTAGCAACTTGACGGAGATACAGTCTAGGAGATATTGTTCTGCTGTGGTCACAGTCACAAAAGTGGTGCAAAATCAGTTGCTTTATAAATACTGATAATTTGCAGCATTAAGGAAAAGGACATTAAAAACAATCTCCTCAGAGGACATCTAGGACTAGGGCTCTTCTTTTCCTAAGAGAAGCCAAAGTTTTAATTATTCAGTTTCACGACTACTGTACTGGATATTACTTACTCTAAGAAAGAAAGGGTGCTCTACAGAGGCCCCCCAACCCCACAAAGAATCAGCATTATTAGCATAATCTGTATCATTCATAGATATGGCAATCTTAGGACTCATTTTAAATGAATAAGGCCAATATTCTGCAAGTCCATGTAGAGGACCGAGTTCCAGGTCTGTAGTTCCCCTGCCAACGGTGCCCCACTGGGTAACTGAATACAAGGGATCGGTTCTTTTTCTTATAGTGCTGTGATCCTTAAATGTTAAAATCAGCATTTTCATGTGATCTCAAGTATTTCAATTACATATGAGCATTTTTTTTTGCAAAACTCAGGTAATAGTTACATACTACTACAATAACATTCCTCTGCTGTACAAATTAAACGATTTAAAAGAAATGAGCATTCTAAGAATTATATACAAAAGAAACCTGTGAGCATTATTGAAATGAAACGTAAGGTGTCGCTGCTAGCGCTACTGTTTTAAAATACCTTCAAAAGTAAAATGAACAAATAGCTTTCTACACATCCAGGTTCACAAGTCTCAAGAAAATCAAATGTCAAAAAGTTCTAGAAAGCTGTGAAAAGCATATATACACTTTCCTTATGACCTTATGAAGCTCCACACTTGAGAAGCTGCTAAGTTTCAGTATCAATTTATTTGCACGTCAACTTTATCCTCCCCAAAGCTCACACTGGGTACAGTTCCCCTCTGTTTCTTCGGCGACAGCGGCTGATCTGGCTCTGGGATGCCAGTGTACCCGTCCATACTGCAGAGATCTGCACAGAGCATTGCTGATGAGCAGGTGTCAGCTGATGTCATCAATGTCTTTTCCCTAGACCACTTTCATCATACATTTGCCTGCATGAACTCAGCCATGTTCAGAACTCCTGTAGCAAATGGAGTCTGTGAGTTCTGAAATGACACAGAGGTCAAGGGAAAGACCACGTGCGCGCTAATGTGTAAGCAGCAGCAGCTACGTTCTCCAACCTGGACTGAAAAACAAAAAGGTAAAATGAAAACCGTTCACTTAACAGCAGATTAGCAGTAATGTTCCTCATGAATCGATAAGAGTGCCTGATGCTGAGTAGCTAACAGCAAGTGCTGAAGTTGGATGGGATATTGTGGTGTTTATTGGAAATTAGGCTTCTTGCTGAGCTGGTCTCTTCAAATCCCTGATCTGTTTGACTAAATAGGTCTTCTCATCGTTGAACTGCTCGTCCTCTGTCCTGTCGTTCTGAAACTTGCTGAGGAACTCGATGAGTTTGGTCTGGTTCTTGAGGAGGATGTCTAGGATAGGCTGTGTCTTGTTGGGGTTGGCCACAAACACCTGCATAAGAGAAAACCGTGTCAGTCAGAGAGGAACCTTATCCGGACAGATAATTGGTTCTTGCTTTAAAAGAGTTTATTTTACAAGGTAAGGGAAATAATGTCATTTGTTCTAGCGCATAGATTGCCAAACTCTCCTGGGGGTGGCGGCGCAGGCCTTTAATCCCAACACTCGAGTGGCAGAGGTAGGCGGATCTCTTTGTGAGGCCAGCCTGGTCTACAGAGCGAGTTCCAGGACAGGTTCCAAAGCTACAGAGAAACCCTGTCTTGAACAAAATCAAAGTGTGTGTGTGTGTGGGGGGGGGGGGGGGCGGATTGCCAAGCTCATTCTGCAAACTCTAAAACTGAGTAGTTAGGACTAAATACTTTTATTTTAGAAACAAATTATTTCTGGGCACAGGAAGTCAGATTAGACCTTAAGACCCCCCTACCCCCAACATCATAAAATACTTTTGGTTTTGCATTGGCCCTCACTTAATCAACTATAGATAGAGGTGAATCAGAGGCCAGCCTAGACGGGGTGGGCGGGGGAGGAGGGCAGCAAGGGAAATCCTTCTCTGAATTACCTCCTGTTCAAGCTGAAAAATAATGACACCCTCTCTCTATTATACTTTCTTATTCTCAAGTCCAAATGGTCTACCCACTTCCAGGTCCCTGCTTTTGTTTAAACACTTGGGCTGAATTGAGTATCACATTGGTTACCGGAAGCTGGCAATATTTTACTAACTGTAACAACAGTTTGGAGGAGAGCACTGTGTCAGCGCAGCCCACCTTGAACACGTGAAAGGCCTCGAACTGGATGTTTCGGCTCTTGTCTCGAAGGAGGTTCATCATCAGCTTGAGGTTCTCAGGTTTACTGATGTATTTTGTCATAATCGTGAAGTTGTGTCTGTCTAACAGCAGTTCACCAAGAAGCTGAGAACACATTCAGATCATCAAATAATAGACTTAAAGCAAATAAAAAAATTAAACAACAACCCACTTTATGGTCATAGAGACTAAAGAGACTGGTTTCAAAAAAACAGCAACAAAAATAAAAATGAACAACATAATAAATAATCATTACCCAAGAAAGTGATCAGAACAAAGGGTGCTAGGAATTTCTGTTCATTAATCTTAACTAAGTCCTCACCACCCCCACCCCATTTTAAAATATATTTAACAAAGCTTTCCAAGATGAAGGTTGGTGTCTGCCTAAAGATGTGCTAAAATTTTAATTTTCCCACATCTGCCTCACAAAGATGTACGTTCAGCAGAGGTTCCTCAAGACAACTGTGACTGTAAAGGGTCCACAGCAGAGAGCTGAGCTGATCTCTGCCTGTTTGAGAGCTTCTCTGATATACCATATAAACTCACAACGTGCAAACGGCTACTGCTCAGCTGAGATTTCCCTCCATGTTGTTTTCATGCTGAGCTCTAGCTGAGGCCCAGTGTGTCCACTGTGTCAGCTATGTACTCTGCTCGGAGCAAGCATCGGCATCCTTGTGGACAGAAGGGCAGACAGTAAGGACTGTCCTGTGCCAGCCTGCCTGGCTTCAGATATGTAATTCAGTGTTACTTGCCTTCGTTGTGAGTACAATGAGGTCGGACGGTACTGACCTCTGGGGAGTGCGGTGAGAAACTCAAGTGTGATCATATGGGGATCATAAGCACAGAACTCTGCCTGATGGCAGCTGCTGGTTCCCAGCTGAGCTCTAGGTATTTGACATTTCTAAACAACAGAGCTCTAGATAAACAGCTTCTCACCATACAAAAACAAACATCAAAAAAAAAAAAAAAAAAAAAAAAAGACCCAAAACCTGTGGGGCTGGAGACATGGTTCAGTGATCAGGAACACTTGTTCTTGCAGAGGTTCACATCACCCATGTGGGCTGCTCATGACTGTCTGTAACCAAAGCTCCAAGGCTCTCATGGCCTCCTCCAGCACCTGCACTCATATCCCAACCCCACAATCTGTTGTTCAGGAAAACAACTATGCTACCTAGTGTTTATAAGGAATTTATAGAAGTTATGTTTCAGGCCAGCAAGATGGCTCAGTGGGCAAAGGTGTTTGCATACCAAGCCAGACAACCTGAGTTCAATCCCCAGGACTCACGTGCTGGAAGGGGAGAACTTGTTTTCCTAACCTTCATGTGTGCCCCATTCCCCACATAAATTAAGTGTAATGTAATCATTCTTTTTTTTTCTAAGACAGGGTTTCTCTGTATAACAGTCCAGAACTCACTCTGTAGACCAGACTGGTCAAGAGATTCACCTGCCTCTGCTTCCTGAGTGTTGGGATTAAAGGCTTGTGCCAGCAATGTAATAATTTTTGTAATTAAAAACTAACTTCAGGCTTCTTATCACTCTGAATCATATAATTACTAATTTTCAAGGTAAGAAGCGGCCTGCTTGCATCGTATGAAGTCTGTAAGTGGTGTAGAGGGTGCAGCTTTCGCTGTGTTCATCCTCTATTACAGACACTGAAGGCATACTGAGGAGAGACTAGCTTCAGTTTAGTTATCTCAAAGAAGATGACTGTGAACTCCAATTCTCTGGACACTGAAAAAGAAGTTGGGGTATAAAGGGATATAAAGTTGCTGCCAGTCAAGAAATGGTGTCACATCAATACAAAATCAGATACTTTTGAGGAATTCTGAGCAAAGTGGAATTTAAAATACATTCAGTAAAACATTTAAATGAGATTCTAAATCACTGGAACTCCACCTCCAGTCCCTGTAGAACTACTTCCTGACAAAACTGGATGTGCTGCTACATACTTAATAACACCATAATAACACACAGAGGCCTGCAGTTATTCTGTACAAGGTCAGAAAGCACATTTTTAACTCTGTAGGCCAAATGGTCTCTGTGACAACCTCTCAGATCTCCTGTTACAGTTTCAAACAGCCAAAGATGATGCATAAATAAATGTCTGTTCCTGTAAAACTTTACAAAACCAATCAGTTGGTTGAGTTTGGATTCTAGGCTATAATTTGCCAGCTGCATGTGCGTGATTTACATGCATGTTTATATGTGTGCAGGCACACATACATGGGTGCATATGTATAAATGTGTGTGTGTGTGTAGGGCAAAGATCAATACCTATGTCCACCATAGCCACTTTTCCACTTGTCATACTGAGTCAGAATGTCTTACCTGAACCTAGAATTTGTTGATTTAGTTTAGCAACTAAATTATAGCTTGACCCTAGCACAGGGTGACTGCGATGGCTGCCCAGCACCCAATGTGGGTATGGGACTCTGACTCTACTCCTCATGCTGCATAGCAGGTACTTGGCCCACTGAGCTACATCTCCAGCTCCTTAGTTTGCCAAAGACTGTTCTAGACTTTCAATCTTACATTTAACGTGTCTAAAGTTCAAATGGAATTGTCCATATCCTTTGTTGATAAAAGCAGGCAAAGCTACGGCATTTCAGTTTCACTGTTCATATGCTGGCCCCAGCCCTCACTGTCACATCTATACCACATGCGGTATACACCCGGAATGCTTTATATAGTTGGCATGAATCCATTTAAAAGTATCTTTCTGCAAGGTATGATGGTTCATGCTTGTCATGGTTTAAACAGGAAGATTCAAGCCCAACTTTAGCTATATAGCAGGACTGTTCCAAAACCAAAACCAACAAATTTTTTTTGAGGGAGGGTTTCATTTTATAGCCCCGGTTGTCCTGGAACTCAGATCCACTTGTTTCTGACTCTGGAATGCTGGGAGTAAGGGTGAATGCCATCACTGGCCAGCCCAATAAAGATTTCAATTCCTACAAAATTATTTCAGAATCTAAAATACTGCACTGTTAGGAGATAAAATCATCTTCCATCTCCTTTTATATTCCCTTTTGATGTCTCAAATCTTACACGTGGGCATTTACTCCATAGAGATCACTAACAAACCTCAAACTGTGCAAAAGCCCTGACCACGCCCAAATCACAAATGTATTTATTGTCTCCTAAAGGTCTACAACCAACATCAGCATGTACCCAAATTCAAGTTGCAAATACACAATAAAGGGAAACGAATGACATGAGAAAGAGAATTTTCCATACCTTCAGTGACTGTCTCTTTGTCACATAATTTTCTGAATGAAGTAGCTTCTCATATTCACTGAAAAACTGAGACCAGAAAACATACATCAAGGCTAAGAAAAAGGAGGCACAATGACATGATAAAGTTTGGGGCTCACTCTCAACATCAGCAAAGTTCTGTGCTTTCTTGCTGACAATGGTGTCAAACCTTCCTTCCTTTGTGCCCCTCCGGTGATGCCAACAACCACCTCTACACACGGAGCTCCTGGGAGTGGTCCCCTCCAGGCTCCAGTGAGATCCAGAGATCGCTCTGACAAAGTCCTTCTCTGCACCTTAAATCAGCTACATAAAGCATTAACACGTTCTCAGTTTCCACACTTGGTGTTACACTGGAAAATTCCTACTTCTTTATATACAGGAACCAACTTGTCTAAACAACAAGAGAAAAACATCCCTGTTCTTTCTAGGTATCAAGCAAGGAGAGAAAACAAAGTTGAGAGGAGAAACCCAGTAGTGTGTTAAGTCATAAAAGAAAACAAAACAAAAAAACCCAAGTGGTCAGGATTACTGGAGCATGTACTCTTTTTTGTTAGGAGTTCACATTCCTTCTGACTATACTTTACACATTTCTGCTAGTTGCCTAATATATGTCTTCCTAATATCTTGATAGCTAATGCCATATTCACTAATAATATGTAGGAAACTATTTTACTTCAACATTAAAACAGACTTTATTACCTAGAGTAAATTTCTTTAAATAAGATAGTCTATATGTGGGAGGCTTTAAATTAAGATAGTAACATATTAGTAAGATAGGTAGCAATTCCTAACTGCTTATGATGTTTTAGTGCTATCTTTGTGAGCTTTAGTATCAGAAAGCTGCACACTCCACACACCATAGGCAGGAGTTACTTTGAGGTTAAAGAAGTCACAAAGAGCAAAGAAAGCAGTTGCCTTTGGTTTTATTAGCACTTGAAACCGGACTCAGGCAGTTTGAAGTTAGAGCAGAGGTTTTCAATCTTCCTAATGCTGAACGCTTTAATACAGTTGCTCATGTTGTGGTGACCCCCAACCATAAAATTATTTTCTTGATACTTCATAACTGTAATTTTCCCACTGTTATGAATCATAATGCAAATATCTGATATGCAGGATACATGGTGACCCAAAGGTTGAGAATCACTGTGTTAAAACCCGTGAGGTCCCTATGTAATGACGGCTGTCACCTTAAACCAGAGACACAAAAGCAAACACCCACGTCCAAACACTAATGGCAGAAATAAAGTGCTGTCAATGTTTAAGCCATCTGAGGTTGCTTACTTGGCTACATGCTATGATGCTGCTGGGAGAGGGGAAGATAAACAGAAGGGACAAGCACGAGGAAGCACAGATTCTGTCTCTAAGAACCTTATAATGCAGTGGAATAGGAAAGCAAATGGTGAAATGTCAACAATATTTAAAACATTAAAGATTTAAACTACTAGTAGAATAGTTAAAAAAAAAGTAAGTCTTGTGGAACAGACAGGAAGTGTAAGTGGATAGTTATTACTCTTAGTCCTCTAAGTGTGCCTATCAGATCTCAGACAGTGTGGAGGGAACTAACGTGGCATTCCAGAGGAAGGCAGATGGGTAGGCATGAAAACAGGCACTGTAGCCCTGCAGTAGCTGTGTAGCCGAGAGGCAGTAGTCATCCAAGCACCAGGATCACCGACAGCTCTCTGGAGGCTATCAGTGCTGGGTTTGACTGACACTGACAGAGCCGGAATCAACGTCCCCATCTAAGCCCCAAGCACTAAGTGCCTTGGCCATGGGCACAAGGAGCAAAGCTGTGGTCCTGCCCACTCTAGGCCTGCACTGCTCAAATCTCACCAGCTACTGCCTCTTTCTTTTGTATGGAGCAACTGATGAAAAAGGAAGAAAGTAAAAAATGTCAGATTAAATTCTCTTTGCATTTTAAATAAAAAAAGATTATCACTCAGGAGCAAAAATGACCACTTCCCTCTTCTAAAATAAGAAAATATACAAGACGCAGATCAAATTTTGCTTCAGACTTAGTAGTACTCCCTGTTGTTTCAGTAAAGAAGTAATTACAGCATCATTTACAAACACCAGAGAGTCAAACATTCTGATACAAAACCTACTTAAACCTCCATTTAAGCTAATTTCATTTCTGTTAAAAGTTTACAGATGTAATACATACTTACTCTATCATAATGCTGTTCCAAAAATTCTGCACTGAGCAATTTATGTCTCGTGAGTAAATCCTAGGAAAAGAAAAAGATGTATTTTTATAGTTGTTCTCCATTAATGTTTTCTTAGAAAAGAAGAATTCTAAAATATTTTTTTGCCAAATTGCCTGATAAACTGTTATTAAATATTAGCAGATAGTACTTAATATTTCATTATGATTTTTTTCTCGGGACTATGAAATGACCTTGGTCTCCCTGGGCAAGAACAGTTTAAACCTCCTCAGGGCTCTCTGAAGCTAGCTCGAGGGTGGCACTGGCCTGGGTCTTGTGCATGGACAGCAGCACACCAGCCTGAGTTCCTTTGAGGAGATACAATGGGACTCCTCATCTGCATAGAACTGACCTGCCACTCACCTCCTGATAACCTCCCTTCACAAAGGCTTTCTGCATGTCCAGTCGTCTGCTCCTGACACCGACCTCTGACTACCTTTCCTGACGGTCACAGCTGTGACCCTACATTTGCTTGTGGGACTATTTAGTAGCCCCTCCCTTCATTAGACTGTCACTTCTACTCATGTTGATTTTTACAAGCTTTGAGTTTTTGGCACTTAAGCACTGTCCAGTCATAGCAAGAACTTAGTAATTAAGTAAATCAGAAGACATGTTTGGGAAAGCATGACATTGAACGTTCTTCACAGTATGCTTTTTAAGGAGGTTTCTAACCCAACCCCAAAGATTTACAGCTGCTCAAACTGCTGGATGGATTTGTGTTAAATTCCCTCATTTAAATAGGAAAGTTTAGGAACCTTTGGTAATTTTTCCCAAGTCTCCTGGGAGAATTAAACAGATAAAATCAAACAGAATTTAGTCTCAGCATCTTTGGAGAGGCAGCAGTCACTTTACATAAACCTTCAGTATATCTGTTGCTCAACCCTACTTTACATACAGGACCTCCACTTGGCAGATACTACAATCTCTCCTGTGACAGGCAGAAAGGAAAGTGATAGTGTGGCCAGTACCTTAGCAAGTATCAATGGTTACAATGCAGAAAAGAACATAAAGACTGATGTATCATAAAGGGAGGTATCAACAGAGAAAGCATTTAAGCCTGCCTATCAAAGAGCATCCCTCAGTCTTTAGCCTGTTACCATTGTTGGTTAAAGGCTGGTCTTCCCATGAGTAGGTACCACAAGGACAGACCTTAAATTAAATGTACAAGCCACTGCTGAATCCCCAGACCTCAGGAACAATGCCTAAAACAAGTCAGACACTTAGAAACTGGATGGATGGACAGATGGATGCAGTAAGAGATTAACATGTCTGTATACAGTGAGTACAACTTCATTCGTGTGGGTAATCTGAGTCAGTGCAGCCAAAGCCCACTGCTCTCTGGTCACAGTCTAAGGAAGACTAAGGGAGAGGGTATCTAAGAGATGTTGACTCTCAACCGAGTCTTGAGCTTCAGAACAGGTCAGCACAAAGCTTTAAGATGGAAAGGCCTATGGTGTAGAGAGGAGTCACATGGCAGAAAGGGAGACCTCCCAACATGTCTTCACTCATATATTATCATCTGGAAATTCAGACTGTGGTCAATCTGGGAAGCAAATTTCTATGGTGTCAGGGTGGATGGGACTGATGGGGGTACTCTGGGCAGCAAAGCAGGAAGGAGTTGGACCTTATGTATAACAGCATGAAAGTCCTCTGTGAAGACATCCAAGGTCTGGGATGGCAGCAGATACGTTGGAAATGAGTACTTGCTAAGAAATAGCAATTAATACACTGGGAAAGGAAAAGATGGAGTCTTTGGCAGTGCCTCCATCTCTGGAACAAGAAAGAAACCTTAAATCGGGGTAAGAGTAGGTGGCAGCAAAAGTGAAGGGTAAAGGACATGTAGCCAGTGTGGGGTCAGTGACTTAGAAAACTTGGTCTAGTCTGAGGTAGACTGAGGGGAGAAAAGGGATACAAAACACATAACAGAATTCCCCAGTACAACTTGGAGGAAAGGCTGTATGGATTGTGTCTGAAGTCTAGCAGAGAGAGCAGCCAACTTATAAGGTGGGCTAAACCACTAAATGTCCCCTAAGTTCAGGAAGCGGGTGAAAGAGGTGATCCTGGAGCTCCTGAAAGAATACTGCTACCTCCCAGAATGGGTGCTTATTTTCAGAGCTTTGGCAAATAAGATGGCTCCAGGTCCCATTTAATGCTTGACTATGGCCAAGGACATTGAGCCCAAATCTACTTGTGCAGTTCACCCCTTGGTGGTCACAGGGCCATAAAGTTCTCTGGGCTAGAGTTAAACCTGTCCAGACCAGGAGGGATGGCTCAGCCGTTAAAGGCTAGGCTCACAACCAAAAATATAAGAGTTCGGTGCCCAGCATCCATGGCTGTCCCTCCAGGTACATTAAATAAACAAAACAAAAAAAACCAAACAAACCTGTCCCTATGTTTCAGAAATGGCTGGAGTAAACAGACTGGGCTTAATCTACTTTCTAGAGGACCTGACTTCAAATACAAGCAGTCTCTGGTATAGGAGGTCCTTCTGTTTGTGTGTTGCTTTCATTGGTTAATTAATAAACTGCTTGGCCTGATAGGGCAGAACTTAGATAGGCAGAGAAGACAGAACTGAATTCTGGGAGGAAGAAAGAGAGTCAGAGAGGGAGAGTTGCCATGGAGCTACCAGAGTCAGACACGCAGAATTTCCAGGTAAGCCACGACCTCATGGTGAACACAGATTATTAGAAATGGGTTAAATCAAGATGTGAGAGTTAACCAATAAGAGGCTAAGATAATGGGCCACGCAGTGATTTAATTAATACAATTTCTGTGTGATTATTCCAGGGGTTAAGCTAGTGGGGCGGCCAGTACAAACAAAGGGGCCCGCTCCCTTTAACAAGTCTTATAGCAGGTACCCATTCTTTTAGCCATTCCTTGAATGACAGGGTTGAGTCTCTAATCACTTTCTGAAAGTTACCTATCTGTCTAAGCACACCTGGCAATAATGTGGAAAGAAACATCTATACATTGTTACTTGAAACTGAGACAAGGGACTGCTCCTGTCATTCTCCTGTGATCACATGGAGCTCTGGGTGCCATCACACTGATTTTACTGAGCATACTCAGAATTTTTAAAGTGGGCTCTACAGTCTGCCTGGGTTCAAATTCTGGCCTCTGCACTCACTGCCTGATTGACTACCACCATCTCCAGGTTCAGTTTTCTCACAAGGATGATAGGACTCTCAAAAAAAGGATAATTATAATCTAGTAATAAATAAATAAATGTACTCAGTAATTATTTCACTTAGAAGTGACTATTACTTCTACGCTTTACCTCTCTGGGCCAAGGAATGAGCAGTATAAACACACTGACGTAGAATGTCAGAAGACATGATAGCAGAGAGCTCTGTGTTTTGTGCTTGCTAGGCACTATTTTTAAATGTTTTTATTTAGTAGGTTGAAATAGCAGGTTTTTTCATAGTTCTGAATCTCTGACTTTTGTAAAATTTGTCTTTGTATTCCTTGGCCCCTCAGCTGGAGCAGAACAACAATTAAGTCATTCACTATTATGCTTTACTTCCTCATCCTGTATTTATTTACTTCTCTCTCTCTCTCTCTCTCCCTCTCTCCCTCCCTCCCTCCCTCCCTCCCTCCCTCCCTCCCTCCCTCCCTCCCTCCCTCCACAGGGTTCTCTGTGCATCTTTGGAGCCTGTCCTGGAACTCACTCTGTAATCAGGCTGGCTCGAACTCACAGAGCTCCTCCTTCCTGCCTTTGCCTTCCAAGTGCTGGGATTAAAGGCATGTACTACCACTGCCTCGATCATATTGTATTTATAAAGTTAGATATTCAAGTTGTCTGCATTTAGTTTCATCCTGTTCTATACGGGCTTCTCGAGATCTTCAGCAAGCTTAGTATCCAATTACCAGTCAGCATCTACATTCTTGATGAGTATACTCAGTTCCCCTTTAGTTGGATGGGAGAACCCTCAGAGATCTGTTACAGAACTCACCCTGCGTGGTAGCACTCAGTTTACCAATGTTATGGATAGGCACTTGTCTCCTGGAGAACATCTGTTAGTAACTATCCACCATGCTCTCAAGCTCTCAGGAAGGAGAGCATCAACTTGCTTGCTGCACAAACTGGGGGCTGTGCTGTGGACTTGTGGACCTGTCTCTTACCTCACTTTAATAAGCAGACACACCCTTAGCATGTCTGACCTGGGGGCTTTTAGGATTAGCAGATAAAACTCCCTCTTAGTGAGCCATGAATGCTGTCGGCAAACAGGTTCTCTCTCTTTTCTCGCTTTTTTAATGAAAAAATTTTTAGAGATTTTATTTATTTTTTATGTATACAGTATTCTGCCTGCATGTCAGAAGAGGGCCCTAGATCTCATTGCAGATAGTTGTGAGTCACCATGTGGTTGGTGGGAATTGAACTCAGGACCTCTGGTAGAGCAGCCAGTGCTCTTTACCACAAAGCCCTAGGTTCCCTTTCAATGCTTACAAATCATCTCTCTGGACCCATCACAACTGTAATATCAAGCTCTAAGCTCTACTGAGTTTTCTGGGTGGAATTTGTTCTTTTATTCCAGAAAATTGCAAATATCTGTCAGTTTTCAAATCTCTCTCTCCACCTCTTTCCATCTCTCAATACAAACCCCCAGTCACTAGCAAGTATTTGGCCACCTGGTTTGCTAGCTCAGTACTCATTCAAGCTCTGGATCCTGGACACTCTTAGAAAGGATGGTTTTAGTGTTCTATAAGCTGCATGTGTCTGAAAACTGTGCAAGAGTATGTTTTCTCAAAGGACAACATGCAGAAAGCCACCTCTGCAGATGGATACCTGCAACAGGAAAGGAGAAGCCCTGCTCACTGCTCACAGGCACCTTTGCTGGGAAACTGTTGGGCTGTCCCTGAGGGTAGTCCTCCTGCTCTGACCAGAGTTTCTGTCAGGGTATAAGGTAGCTTGGATCTATCTGGTATTTAGGTAGTCTGAGATTATTTGGTAGATCTTTCTCTCTTCCTTGACTATGGGCCATGCTCTGTACATTATTGGGAGCCTCTCATGAGCTTCCCCTTTCTGTGTCACCAGGAACACTAGGATCTAGCACCAGACTGGCTCAGAGCTGTCGTCTCAAGCTCACCCTCTGAATCCAAAGTGGGCTTTGAAATTTCTTTTATTCAAGGAGAGACCACCTGCCTGGCTCTGCCAAATCATTCCCTTTCTTGCTACCATAACCCAATGGACTGTGTTACCCACAGTAGCTCCATCACCACCATCTTAAGGAGAGTTAAATGGAAGAAGCAAACCTAACCAAGATGAAAGTATCAGCAAGGCCACACAAGACCATCAGATATCACATTTCCGGCATGTAGCCAGCACACACCTCTCACCTTAGAGCCAGTTTGGCTATCTGTGCCAGGAGCATGTCATCCTCCACGTGGTCAGGGGGCTGGGTGCATTCTCCCATACCACTGCTGCTCAATCCTCTTCCCTCACCCTCCTGCGCCCAGAGTGCTGCCACTCTCAGGATCCTGGCTGTCTTTCCACACAAGGTACTCTCCTTGACATGGGTGCTACTACACCTCCCTTCATGTTGGGCTGTTGTTCCTGAATGGGGCACTCCCTTCCATCGATGCATTATAATTATGAGTCCTATCCCACCACTGTGGTGATACCTAAGACATCATAGTGATCACTCTATGTTATGATCTCAAATTCATTGCATTTGCTTTGTATATGACAGTTACATATATGTATGTGAAGTCTTACCTAAAGTTTCTGTAGAAGTTGTACTGATTCTGGGAGATAAATCCCTGGTACCACTCACACTGTGACATTATTCTCAGGCAAGGTGAAACCCTACTGGCCAGTCCCCATGCCTTCATCCTGTCCTAATGTATTCACCACCCTCACATATGTACTTTACCCAGAGTACAAGTCCTTACCTCAGGGGTTCTTTATTAAAAAGCTGAGCTCTTACTAGGAAAGCGAGCTTTTCTCAATGTATGGCTTCTGAGCGTGAGTGAGCTACATGGAAGTATACGAACCACTAATTCAACAACTTATAAGGTCATTTAAGGGAATGTAATACATCAAGATTTATTCTCATTGGGAAAAAGAAAATACAAGATTACTGCTTCATTTACACACCATAAACAGAAGCTTGCAGCTAAAGAAACTGGTGTGGTCACACATGTGCATTCAGTGTATACAATCCGCAGGGAGGTAAGTGAATCAGATGGGGAGAGGGGACAGCAGAGATGACCCTGTTCCTTTGCTGTGACCAGTTAGCTCTGGGGTGAGGAGGTAAACCCTGCCTTGGTTCTGTCAACAATAGTAGGGTTCTTCATACTGAATGTGGTTTTAGTATTTGATAACATATATTCCAAAGAACATGGCCTCCGAGCAGAGGCAAAGTATATCACCCACCTAGTGCTAACCAAAGGAAGTGCTGCAGAACGTCTCATCACTATAGAGAGCCTAGTTGTTGGGTAGTCTGTCTATTATCTATATCATATTTAGTGGATAATTTAACAAGAAAGTGCACTTTTGACCTTACAGGACTTTCACCTTTCCGATGAGATTTGAGAAATTAATTTTTCTACATTTTAAATACTGTGTGTGTGTGTGTGTGGTTTTAGTCCAAATACCATAAACAGAACAATTCATATAAAATACATCTCTACTCCCACTAGAGGGCAGTCATGTACAGAACAGGGAAACTGCAAAACCGCTCTCACTTGCAAGTGTGTTTAGAATTGGAGTCTTTAAACGTTACCTTGAATGTAGCAAATGCATCTGAAGCTATGTCAAATGTTGACATTTCAACATATCTGAAGAAATCATAAAACTGTTCTGACCATAAAATGATTTTTGCAAGTGGTTCATGTCTGATGCATTCTCTTAACATTATTCCACAATTGAGAGCTATTTCTGGAGATTCATACCTGTAAAAACAAAACATAACAAATAAAAGCCATATAATGATTGGTCTTTCAAAAAGAGTGAAAATGAGCACTTCAAATTTTCTCAATATGAGTTTCAGACACTCCTAACTAAGTGACCACAGTAGATTACAAAAAGTATTTCTCTTAAGAGTATACAGCAGGATCACTTAATCTGGAACTTACAGCTGTGTGCAGAGATGGACAGCTGCCTTCAATAAAAAAATGTGCTATGGTAGAGACCACAAGAGTAGAAGTTCTGAGTCTGAAAACATCTACAAGTACCAGGATAACGCTGTCTGTGAGCTTAGCTTTTACCTACTGTGCTCACAACAACCAGAGGAACCAAAAACCTAAATAGAAGGGTAATACAGGATACTCTTCCCAAATTCAGGAGTTCAGTATAAACATAGTATAAATATAGGTCCATCAAATATACAGCATGTATATACTTCATTGTTTCAACATTCACATCAGTACTTCCAGACTCTTGGAAACATGTAAATCCCATAAAACTGCAAGCCTCATTCTAAGGATTTTACAGAGCATCTCCATCACAGAGAACTTGGGGACCCTAGAGGACACAGAGGAGCCTCCTCAACAACTCTCCAAATCCTTTTTTTTCAGCTCTGTCTCAGCCTTTCTTCCCTTATGATCAAAAAGAAAACCTCACAGTGAGCAGGGCCTTCCCTTCTCAAAGCACCTGTTCAGAAAGGGTGCTCTCATCCCTCCATGTACACACATCAGCTCTATTTCTTTCCCACCGACAAGCTCCCATAGGTTTTTCTGCTTGTTTGTTTTTTGGTAGTCAAACGTTTTCCAATACTCTAGTGAAATAATTATTTGGCCAGCAGAGACTTCCCCTTGGCTACAACAGAACTAATCAAGAGCCATCTGCGCAATGTTCTGATGGGGCTGATCTTTGTTCATCTATCTTGTCTTTCTTTTTTTGGTTCTGGTGACCAAACCAGCCTTGTGAATGCTGGGTAATACCCCACCCAGCACTATCCCCCCTCTTTAAAAATAAGGAAGAAAGAAACCTCCTCCCAGTTCTCCTTTTTATCTTGCTGGTGGTTCCCCTTTCTTTCTGTTGAGGTCTTCACCTGTTAAGGAAAGCCCACAATCTCATGGCCACCAACACCATGACTGAGTTTCCTTCCCTCCATCCACTCCCTGAACTGTGGTTGGGTATTTTCTAATGTCTCTGACAGTTTCAAGTAAAGATTTACATGAAATCTCATCCCTACACTTAAAAAAAAAAAATATATCAAGACCCAACTGCCACGCCCCCTCAGCTCTACATTTTGGCAGTGCTGCTTTGTCTCTGACACCTTGTCTAATAGAACTTCCATGATGGTTAATATTTTGTACACATGCTGTCCATTATGTTGGCTACTGAACATTTGAAATGTGGCTAATGCAAATGAGATGGAATAGCCATAATTTAAAATTAACCACTCTATTAGACAATGAAGTTTAAAAACTTCTCTTCTTCCTATCCTAGCTCCAAATCTTTAACTTTCAAGAGCTTCCATGTTTGGAATCATCTAGGACTTTTCATACTTCTTTTGAAGTCTCTTAGTTTGATTTCCTTCCATCTATTCTCCCACTGCTGCCTTAACTCATGAATGTTCTAACCGGCACATTTGCTCAAGCTTTGCCTTAAACTATCTACCAATCTAACAAGTTCACCACCAGCATTCCTAGCAGTTCAGAACTATAGCCAAACAAACAGACTTCTGAGCTCACTGCTCTGGGTCAAGCCATCTCCTTGCCTGGCATAAAATGCTGTTGATCACATGGTATTCATTCCTGCCCTGGACCTTTACACCAGTGGCATGCCATCAGGACACTTCTTCTTTCTGTATATGTGAATTCTAAGTTCTCTGTAACTCCAATTGTAAGATCCTTTCCTTTTACCAACCCTTGCGGACTCACTTATCCTCTGAAATCCTGCAGTATTCTCTGAAATCCTGCAGTATTAACTTGTTGCCTAGTAACACTACCTTTATCTTTTAATTGTACATATGCTCATTGGATCCTCAACAAGAGCAGGACTGCATTCCTCTGCCTCATTTAGGGCATGGCACTCAGCATGCTGACTGACTCTTATTTGATTAAAATTTCTGTTCACAAGATAGCTGATCACATCATTAATCTTGCTTATCTCTAATAAACTGAAGACTAGCAGGACAAGTGTAAGGCATCTGGTACAAGTTTGGCAGGTTTTGATGAGAGTTTGTCAAGCCTGTCTCAATGATTAAACCATAAGCCAGTGAGTACAAGGCAAACAGTCACGAGGTACAACCTGTTAACACTAGACTGGAGATCACATTCGATTTTAAATAGCCAATAAAATCCTACTGTTTCCAAATCCGGGCAGATGCCAGTACTTCCCATATGCACACTAGAATTAGCAGCACACCTAGCCAACAACAGATATCTTAAAAGGTGGCTTACAGTGCTTCTTAAAGAATGCTACTTTCAGGTCAGACAGGATCATATAAAATGAGTAAGGTAACAGAAGGCAAATAAGCCATCAAAGGACAAAGGAGTCAACCAAAGGAGCACACTGTGGCCTAAGATGGGACAATATAAATTTTAAAAAAGCAATGTTTACAAAAACATGTTTGTGATGGTTAATATACTGACAGTCAACTTGACAGGATAAGAATCAGCACACCTGTAAGGAACCATCTAGACCAGGATGGACTCTAGGCATGCTTATGAAGGAGGATCTTGACTATGTGAAATGGGAAGATTGCAGTAACTGTGGTCAGCACCACTCCATGAGCTACGCCTACAGTCTTGGACTAAAGCATTAATCACTTTTGCTTCCTGACTGTGGTACAATGTGACCAGCTGCTTCAAGCTCCTTCCACTATGGCTCTCCACTATACTCTCCAACTGTGATTACAAGTTAAACCCTTCCTTACATTGTTTGTCAGGATTATTTTAGTATAGCAATAGGAAAAATAACTGATACAGCATCTAGTATCTATTTTGAGTTAATAACAACGCTTAACAACAATATATCCAATGCTTATTCAAGTTAGTGGCTGGAGCACCAACAAATTAAAACAATGGCACTGGCTTTCCCCATATAGATTATAGATAGTGAAGTCATCACTGTGGAGAGGTTCTGCTTTATGGAAGAAAAACATTTAATTAGAAGAAGCAACACAAGAATCTACAGTGAACTCTCATTTATGTATGTATGTATGTATTATGTATGTATGTATGTATGTATGTATGTAAATACTGACTGATTGACTGGAGGCAGGACTTGTACGTAGTCCGAGCTAGCACCAAGCTCATGGAGCTCTAGGATTAAAGGCCTGTGACACCACACCTGACCTAGTAAACTGATATTTTAAATCAGGATAATATCCTTGGTAGGTATAAAAATCATTAGGTGAAAGTTTGATAGCAAATTAAAAATGAACAGACAGACAGGACCTGTATCCCATGATCACTCTCATTTCAGTGGGGCAATGGGTGCCAACAACATGCAACAGGCAGTGCGTGCATCACCCATCAAGAACTCATGCTTTGTTCAAGGTGAATATGAATCTTAACCACCAGCTCCAAGGGATGAGAGTGATGAGACATTCTGAATAAAATCATAGGAATGTAAATTTAAAGTACATGACTAAAATAGTAATTTTTCAGAGACAGTCTCACTATGGAACTCAGGCTGGCCTATTAAATTTTCTATGCAGCACAACAACAAAATGACGGGGACCTTGGGGGAAGCCTTTGCTTCCAAGTGATGGAATACACGTGCCATCACACTCTACTAAAATAACTAAGTAGCTTTCTACAGAACAAATGACCCAGTTGCTTAATAAAAGGCATACACTTTTAGAAAATGAGGACCTATCATAGGTTAGTAGAAAGCTCAGTTTTATCTCTAAAATTCAGTTTGTAACTCTTGTTTAAAAATAAAAATTTAGCTGGGCAGTAGTGGTGCACATCTTTAATCCCAGCACTCAGGAGGCAAAGGCTGGCCGATCTATGCGAATTCAAGGCCAGCCTGGTCTACAGAGCGAGTTCCAGGATAGGCTCCATAGCTACTGAGAAACTCTGTCTTGAAAAACCAAACCAAACAAACAATTCAAACAAACTCATTTTGTTAAAACCAAGGAAATATAAAAGTTGGGCACTAGATTGCCCCAGCAGATGTGTAGAAGAAAGAAACTGTGGTTGTTATAGCCCGCATGGTACACACACTGTATAGACCTGATGGACACGGGTGAACAACACAGTCAGACTGCGTGTAAGGAAGAAAGAATAAGGACCACAGCAAGCAGGAATGGCAAAAGGACAATGACTCTGATGAGGGGTTTGGGTAGGGAAGTAATGTGGGAGTGAGTCTCAAGCCAAGCTCCAGCCTCGGGCTTTCCCTTTTTGCCTTGTGGCTGAGGACTCTGCTCTAACCAGCTCAGATGAGAGCTTTAAACTTTAAATCAAACAATTTTATTTTAGCCTAGAGTGACAGCTCACGTTTTTAATCTTAGCATTCAGAAAGCGGAGGTAGGTGGATCTATGAGTTCCAGGCCAGCAAGGGTTACACAATGAGACACTAGTTTTTTTATTTTATATACCACCTAAAAATATTTATATCAAATCATGAAATAATAGGAAGCATTAACTATTTTGTAGATTTTAATAAACCTCTGGCTTCTATGGCAAGGGAAATTCTGGCTTCAATAACATAGTTCTAAAAACATCCAAATTTCACACTACTCAGCCCGTTTCCACAGGGACAGTGGACTGATACAACAAAAGTTCTGTACAGCAACACATGAAGAAGCAACATGGATGAGTAGAAACAGAAAGGGGGAAGCTGGATGCTGGCATGTGACATGTCATTGCATTGACTCATGCTTTGTTTAAGCAAGTCTGAACTTGGGGGAAATGTTAAACCACAGAGATACAAACCCACACGAGGTAAGCTATAAAGCTAGGGGGAGGGGAGCAAGCTGATTCACGCCAGTAGTCGTGCCAGTAACATGCTTGCCCACCAGTTTAGCAGAAGACCTTGCTAGTCAGGTAAGTTAAGTGCTGAGAAAGATCTTTTCACTTTTGTTAAATTTAGATCTTCGGATTTTTTGTTTGTGCTTTGTTTTTGAAGTGGACAACTACCCAAATCATGAATGCCTGCTTAGTCCAGGAGTAACTCCTGGAAGATGCACAGTGATGGCCCTACAGCGCACGCTCTGCTGAGGGAGGGTGAGGAGCACACACGCCCCACTAGACTGTTTCACTGTTGTGGGGTGTGCAGGTCGGGTGCAGAGGAGGCATCTTTGGACTCACACTTGGCTGTGATTTCAGTGAACTTCAACCGTTTCAATCTTACAGATAGAAATAGGCTATATTTCTTGCTTAAGGGCTCACAATTCACCCAATTTTAAGCTTACATCTATAGGGCGTGTTTGTGTTAGTTTAGCTTACAGGTCAAAACTTTAAAAGGGCAGTATGTTCAAGAGCTACAGAAAAATAAGCTAAAACTATAGAGAGAACTCTTCCCATATTTACCAGCCTGGTTATCTTTTCCCACCCGAACAATTTCTTCTTTTTATTTTCAACTAAGAATATAAACTTTATCGCATTGTACATACCCTTTCAATAACATGAACAAAATATTCTGTTGGGTGCAGATGTATTCAACAGTAGGAGTTCTTGTACCAATTTGTCTTCTGAGAATATTGTTGAAAATTTGAGCCACGTCTTTTTTGCCCTATTAGGAATACAATCATTAAAATATTTACCTGTCTAAATATTAAAATGTCCATCCACTCTTCAATATAAAGTCAAAGAGTCATTGTGTATTAGTTATGCTTGAGTATCTGACTTTACAACATTTGTAGACATTAAAATTCTTAGCTAGTTATAACCCCAAATTTTTGTTTTAATAGTGTATAATTTTTAAATACAATTTTATCAACAAAGTGAAATCTCATTACAATCCACAAGTAATTTCGACCATCACTAATGCTCAGAAGCACACTGACTCAGTATGGAAAGCAGATGTTGATAGCACACTTACAACCTATAGGGCTATGAACCTTACTCAAGTGGATACTTCTGTTACAAATAACACAGAGAGTGCACACTTTCTTCTGCAGAAATGGAAAGGAAGAAGACTGTACTCTCAGTGTAATGGCTTCACAGAATCCTGTAAAAAGGCTGAGCTTTAATAGTAAGCAGATAAACTCCTCATTAAACTCAGTCACTCAGAAAAACTTAAAACATATTAATAACGGAAGCACTAAGTGTCATGAAACAGTATTCAGAGATGAGAACTTTACACCACCACTGCACAAAACAGACAGATCATTTACTGAACCTTAACCATCAGAAAACTGCCTAGGAAATTAATGTTGGCCCCCAAGAGATGCTTCAGAACAGCCATAGTCAGAAGGCTAAGAAAGCCCAGAGGGCACTGAAGCCCCATCTTCCTGGGGCCTGTGTTGGCTCAGGTGCAGTAATGGTAATTTCTCCAAACCAGTCCCATGGCACACACTTTAAAAAAAAAAGAAAGAAAAAACAAACCAAACCATAAAACCCTGATGCTTCTAAAGTCTCAAATGAATATTAAATTCAGTGTTCAGTTTAGAGACAAAGGAGAAGGATCAGATATCCCAAATGTAACCCTCAAGTTAGAGAGAAAATAAGTTGTTAGAATTTGACTTATACATGGAAACAGCTTAGTTCTACCTTCTCTATAGTAGGACAAAAATGTTTATTTTTCTTTACTTTAAGGATTACTGAAGTAGCTACCCTCCCCTTCTTTAAATTATTTCATATTATACCCCTCCCCATCAAAACAGATATCCACTCACTTGGGCTGACAAACACAGACTTAAAGCATACTCAAGAAGCCAAAGAGGGTGCTTGTGACCATGAAGACTTCTTTGTACATGTTTTCCAGGCTGGAATCAAGGGCCATTATCTTCACGAACTCACTAAACAACTAACATATCATGATCCAATTGTATAAGCTGAGGCAACAAAATGGGGTGTGTGTGTGTGTGTGGGGGGGTAAGCAGGCCCCTGGAGAAAAAGCCAAGCTGTGCTGTCTGCAGCTAGACCAAGAATGAATGGCTTGGTGGTTGTGCTGCTTCAGCTGAGAGGTCAACGAGCACAGACACAATATTACCAGAGACAAATTTTATAGAAGTCAGAAATGCAGAATTGTTAATAAAATCTGCTATTTCAACATTATACTAAATAAAAAATTTAAAAGCAGTGTTGAGCAAGCACAGAACACAAAATACATGATCTCTGCTCTCATAGACATTTTTTGGGCTCTTCTAAAATTCTGTGACTTTCTTTGGATTGCTCATTCCTTGAACAAGAGAGAAGCTGCTTATGAAATGCAACCTAAATCAAAGGGCATCACAAACACCCAAGAAAATTTACAAACACTGTGGTGAAATGTGTCAGAAGTCTTTGGGTCAGCAGAGATCTTACAATGTCTCAAAGGATAGAGTGTATGGAAGAGGACCACAAAATATTTTGAAAATTGAGAAACGCATTTCTTACCTCAAAGTCAATGAGCTGTAAATCAGCCACTAGAGTGCTAAGGAGTCCACTATTGTATAGCTCTTGGGCCAGCTGAGCTACGGCTTCTGTCTGAGGTTCTTTTTCATTTGTGCCATACAGAATCTCTTTCATGGCAACCAAATTTTTGGAAACTTCTTCTGTAGCCTGATTTTGGGAGGAAGATGCAGAAGAAAAAAACAATTTACTTCAATAAAAACATACAATCATATCTGTGTAAGCTAAAAATCCATTTTCTACATTATCTACCCTCAGATCTATATACAAGTTCCATCTCTGTACTCAGTAGCTGGATACTACACATGTGTACATGAAAGAAAGCAGCTTGCACTCCCCACAGGAAGGAAGATGTGCACTGAGTGGAAAATGGAAAGCCAATTAATGTATAGTAGAAATAGGAATGACAAGGTTCAGTTCCTCCTCAAGCTCAGAAAAGCACTACGGAAGAAGCATGTGAGCTGGTGGGGGACTGAGTGTGTGTGACTAACAACCAAGTGTCAGGGAACATGAGCAGTACAAGGCAGAGATGAGGGAGGAGGAAAAGTACAGGGTCTAGATAATAGTTTGGCTCTGAAGTATCCCCTGAAAGACTCATGGGTAGAAAGCTTGGTTATAGTTGGTGGGCTCTTGGAAGTGATAACATCGTAAGGGCTCTAGTTCCATAAGTAGATCAACCCACTGATGGCTTAATAATTTGATAGCGTTACTGAGAAACTAAGGTCTATTTGGGGGAAGACGATTACTGGGAATGTGCCTTATCCCTAGACCCCTCTTCTCTTACTGTTTATGATTCCTGGCTGCCACAAGGTAGACAAATTTCCATCAGGCCATGTTTCTGGCTGGCCTCAAGTCTAAAAGCAATAGATCTATGAAATTGTAAACCTGGACTGCTAAGTTTCTTGTCAACCTTATACAAGCTAGAGTCATCTGGGAAGAAGGAATCTTAATTGAGAAAATGTTGCCATTAAACAGGCCCATGGGGACATTTTCTTGATTAATGATTGATGTAGGAGGGCCCACCCACTGTGGGTAGTGCCACCTCTGGGCACATACCTTTGTGTAGCATAAGAAAGTAAACTGAGCAAACCATAAAAGCAAGCCAGGAAGCAGCATTATTCCATAGCCTCTGCTTAAGTTTCTGCTCTGATTTCCCTTCACGACAGACTGTAAACTGCAAGATAAAGTCTTTCCTCTCTAAGTCACAGGGGATCAAGCAGAACCCCCAAGATGGTTTACCTCAGTAGTTATGTGTTCTGCTTTCATCTCACTCAAATCTTAACAGTAAGCTTGGTGAGAGAAATTAGAAATCTAAGTAACCAAAAGAACTAACACTGATAATAGGCTTAAAAAAAAAAATCACTACAACTATATGCCACACATTCAAAAAAATCAGGGGTATTAAATAGAGAAACGGAATACATAAAAGATCTAGAAGCAGAAACTATAATATCTGAGGTTAAAATTATAGTGGATATTAACAGCAGATAAGATATTGCAGAAGAAAACGTTACAAAGATGAGCAGTAATAAGTATCCAAAACTGAATCATGGGAGTGGAATAGAAGGGAATACCACATTTGTAAATGTTAGGGTAACTTTAAGTAAAACACATAACTACAATCCCCAGAGCAGGGCAAAGGGCAGACAGAATATTTGAAAATGTGATGAATGAAAACAATTCTGAATTTGTCAGGTGCACACCTTTAATCTTAGAACTTGGGAGGTAGAGCCAGGTAGGTGTCTGTAAGTTCAAGACCAGTCATCCCTACACAGTTCCAGGAATGTGATGTCAAAACAAACAAACAAAAATCAAAAACTAACAAAACCCTAAACAAACAAAAATGCAAATCTGATTAAAAACTGTAAAAATAAGTACTGATTAAAAAGTAAATAAATCTCAAGTGTAAAAACAGGGATAAGTGGCTGGAGAGATAGCTCAGTAGTTAGGAGCACTGGTTACTCTTCCAGAGGACCCAGGTTTGAGTTCCAGCCCCACATGTGTACTCCCAACAGTCTGGTAACTCCAGTTCTAGGGGATATGATGCCCTCCTCTGGCCTCCCTCCTGGGCACCAGGCATGCATGTGGTACACAGACATACATGCAGGCAAAACACCTATACACATTTAAAAAAGTAAAAAGAAATAAGACTGTATAAAGATTAAGGGTTGAAGAGATGGCTATGGTTAAGAATATTTGTTGTGTAATAATGAGGACTGTAGTTTAGGTCCTACAACCCACATTATGCCTCTAACTCCAACACAGAGGGCTCCAATACCCTTTTCAGGCCTCTGCATGTACAAATGTGCACATGTGTTGTGGGATATTTCCACATTGTGTGAAGATGTATTTGATGTAATTGGCATAATAAAAAGCTGAATGGCTAATAACTGGGCAGGAAGTATAGGTGGGATTTCTGGAGAAAGAAAGAAAAAGGAGATAAATGCAAGATGCCAGTAAAAAAGGAAAAAGCAGTATGGGCAGATTAGTAGAATGAATTAATTTAAGTTGTAAGAGCTAGTTAAAAACAAGCCTAAGATAAGGCCAAGCTTTCACAATCAATATATGTCTTCCTGTTGCTATTTGTGAACTGACGGCTCAAAGAAAAATCTGTCTACACACATGTATTGAGACACAAATAGAGACCCAGAGGAGGGGTGCACACAGATTCTGAATAATGCAACGTTTACATCTGGTGATTAAGAGAAAATCTTAAAAAGTAGCTGTTATGGGGTGTTAGGACCATAGACAAAATCAAAGAATGACAACAGACTTGACAGAAAATATGTAAGTCAAAAGATAGTGGAGAATTGCTTGAACTACTGAGAAAAACATACAATCAAGTAAGTTATCATCCTAGAATTTTATACCCCAATGAAGATATTTCAAAATAAAGATAATTCTATATGGCATGTGCAAAGATGGCCAAAGCTATCTAGAGAGACCCTGTTTCAAAATAAAACAACAACAAAAAAGAACAAGAAAAGTGAGTTTTTGAGATGCATTAAAGCTAAATGATAGAAATGAAGAGAAGAAAATGAGTAAATAAGTTTTCCTTCCCTATTACTTTAAAGAAATTTGGTTGTTTAAAACAAAAATAGTATATTCTAAGGTTACTGCATAGAAGAAAGAAATGCATGACAGCAGTTCAAGAGAGGTAACGGAAATACAGTGTTGCAAGGTGTAACCAATACACTATCGTATTTTCCAAAGACTGACTATTAGAAGTTAAAGATGTTATTAACATATGCCTCAAAGCAATTTTTTTTCCTTTTTATTGAGCTCTACATTTTTCTCTGCTTCCCTCCCTGCCTCTCCTGTCTCCTTCAACCCTCTCCCAAGGTCCCCATTCTCCCAATTTACTCAGGAGATCTTGTCTTTTTCTACCTCCCATGTAGATTAGATCTATGTCAGTCTCTGTTAGTGTCCGCATTGTTGTCTAGGTTCTCTGGGGTTGTGGTTTGTGGGCTGGTTTTCTTTGCTTTATGTTTAAAGACCACTTTTGAGTGAGTACATGTGATAACTGTCTTTCTGGGTCTGGGTTACCTCACTCAAAATGATGTTTTCTAACTCCATCCATTTGCCTGCAAAATTCAAGACGTCATTATTTTTTTCTGCTGTGTAGTACTCCATTGTATAAATGTAACACATTTTCCTTATTCATTCTTCAGTCGAGGGGCATTTAGGTTCTTTCCAGGTTCTGGCTATGACAAACAATGCTGCTATGAACATAGTTGAGCATATGTTCTTGTGGCACGGTTGAGCATCCTTTGGATATATACCCAAAAGTGGTATTGCTGGGTCTTGAGGAAGATTGTTTCCTAATTTTCTGAGAAATTGCCAGACTGACATCCAAAGGGGCTATACCAGCTTGCATTCCCACAATTGCAATGCAGGAGTGTTCCCTTTTCCCCATAACCTCTCCAGTATAAGTTGTCATTAGTGTTTTTGATCTTGGCCATTCTTACAGGTGTAAGATGGAATCTCAACGTTGTTCTAGTTTGCACTTCTCTGATGGCTAAGGATATTGAGCATTTCCTTAAGTGTCTTTCAGCCATTTTAGATTCCTTTGTTGAGAGTTCTCTGTTTAGGTGTGTACTCCATTTTTAAATTGGATTACTTGTTCTTTTGATGGCCAATTTCTTGAGTTCTTTGTATATTTTGGAGATCAGACCTCTGTCTGATGTGGGGTTAGTGAAGATCTTTTCCCATTCTGTAGGCTGTCATTTTGTCTTGTTGACCGTGTCCTTTGCTTTACAGAAGTAAAGCAAATATTTAAAGAAAAACTTTACACAGAAAAAGGTGGCAGCAAATGCTTATGATCTACCACTTGGGAATCCAAGCAGGAGAATTGAGAGTTCAAGACCAGTATGAGCTACACAGTGAATTCAGGGCTAGCTTATATTATTACGTTGTGTGAAGCTGTCTCAGAAAAACAAACAAGCAAACAAACAAAAACCAAACCCATCAAAATATAGAAGGTTTGGTATAGATCAACAAAGGCACCTTGAATGGAATGAATAGTAAAACCTAAAAGCTGTAAAAATCTACCTTAAAAGAAATAAGAAATAAACCTCAAAGGTCGAGTTAACTCAGATTTATAGGACACCAGCCTGTGACAGTATTCAGAATTATCCAGTCCATAGAAATCCCATTATGACCAATCATGGAAGCCTCTTACCAAATGATCACACAAGATCTCTTTGCATATTCCCTGGCTCCAGTACTGCTGTATTAGCAGCTCTCAGAATCACACGTGGCTTCACTATATTGTCTGATGTCCCATGCAGTAACTCCTCTTCCACCCAAAGGTCTACTTGCAGGTAGTATGCCCATTTTCCTTTAAATTACCATCTCCAGAAAACCCCTTCTCAACTTTGTGAATTACTCTTCTAAGAAAGGGAGGGCAACCCTGTCCCAACCCTGCCCCAGATGGAATGATACAGAAGATTCTGCACATGACACAGTATTGCTTCCCTGACAGAAGGCGACACAGCTTAAGGGTATCTTTAAGAATCTGAGCAATCATAAAATGCAGAGAGAAAGAACTTAGGATGGAGTGAATCTCTTTACCTTTCATGGGCCAACTGGAGTGCATGAGACTGCACTGTAAGGTTTTCACTCTCCCTACATCACCATTCAATTGTATTATCACCAGCACAACACCTGGCAGCACAGACATCTTTGTGTTCTGAAGATCCCCAGTAAATTGCCTATTACATTATTTTTAGAATTGAATCAT
This sequence comes from Myodes glareolus, assembly GCF_982192425.1. Classification (NCBI taxonomy): domain Eukaryota; kingdom Metazoa; phylum Chordata; class Mammalia; order Rodentia; family Cricetidae; genus Myodes; species Myodes glareolus. The sequence goes on along the minus strand of NC_142026.1, from coordinate 27,693,559 downwards.
CCATCTAGTTATACCCCTGTGGCCTGCCTAAATTGCTAACTAAAACACCTAACAGGATAGAACCACAACTGGGCCTATCATCCTATCTTTGAACTACTCTTTTCAGTAATGATCTAATAATTTTGGGGTGTAGTTACTCACACTACTTGCAAATCATATTTGTAAAGATTTTTGTTGAATATCTTGATAAGCATTATTTCATATTTTCTGACTATTAGAAAAATAAAATGAAGTCAATTTAGTAAAATCTTTTCACTAAACCAATTTGACCAGGTGCAGTAGTGCATGTCTTTAATCCTGGCAGAGAGAGGCAGTTTAGTTTACACAGCAAGCTTTGGCTATTCAGGGTTATATGGTGAGACTCTGACCTAAAAAACAGCAATCAAACCTGTTTGACTTTAATTTGTCCTCCATCAATCACACTCTGACACCTTAAGAATCTTTGTTCAGAAGAGTTTACCTTTCTTGATCCAGTATCTACCTTATTATCTACAGTACTTAAATTTCTGAGTAGTTCAGCATCTCATATGCAATTAGGAGCATCAAATATAATTTTTCTGGACCAAGAGGAAATCATTTAACAGTAGGATTGATTCTATTATAATCTGTTTACATGCACTGCCTTTTCAGTTCTATCTCATTAACCTTTATTCCAAGTGATTCTCACTGAGAAGAAAAAATATCTGACATTAGGGTTTTTGAGTGTGTTATCTGGTGGTTTTATGCCTATGATCCTAAAGGGTGTGTGCCCTTTGGCCTCCTTTGTTTTCTGGTCAGACTCAGGTTTTAACACTCTTAGAAACTCTTAGTTTATCCATTTTGAAATCATTATGATTTAAAAATTTGATGTGAGGTCAAATCCAATACTTTCTTCTGCTAGCAACAGGTTCCTAAGAAAGGAGTAACTCCTTAAGGGCAAGGGTTTCATTTTGAGGTGTGAAATGCTCTAGAATTGACTGTAGTTATGTCACATATATCCATGAAGAAACTGAAAGGACATGAAATTACACACTTTAAGAAGATGCACTTCCTGCTATATTATGGGTGGGGAGACAATGGCAATGAAATTACACTCACCTACTTCTCACTGTTTTTAGATTTTGATGTCCTCCTGACCTTTTGGGAACCCCAGGTTTCATCTCTTCTCCTTTTCATATAGCCAATTCCCAACTCCCCCGATGTTCAGTTTTTACACATGGTCAAGATTGCCCTTAATAGAACCAAGCTCTTCCTGAACACCACAAACCCCTCCCAGCTACACTTCACCCATAATTAAATCTCTCAAATATTTGCCTGTGTTTGCCACAATCCACATCTCTTTCCTTATTCACTGCTCATCCCAATCCCACATGGCTCCTACACCTAATACTTTATTGCTTTTGGATAACCTTACAGTGATTTATATGCCTCTAAAAGCAATTACCCATCTTCATTATGCCTGGGCACCTGTAGCATTTGTACTTGTTGCTCACTGCACTCTTCCCTATCCTAATTTTCACCCTTCCTACCTCTCTACTTGCTTCTTGGTCTCCTTTTCAGTTTGTCCTACTTAACTAAACCTTTAAATATCAAGCATTCCACAGGCCAGGTATGAAGTAGCAATGAAATAATTTTATGGTTGGAGGTCACTATAACATGAAGAACTATATGAAAGGGTCTCAGCATTGGGAACGTTGAAAGCCACTGGTTTAAAGAAACACACACCAAATTGAGTACAGTTGCTTTTTTAGTTTTTCTCCCTCCCTCTTTTACTTTCAGATTTGATTGTTCTGTCAATTTATCACTTGTTTATTTATTTGCTTATCTATGAATTGATTGATTATTCATTTATGCAGTGGGGATCAAGACCAGGGTTCTTTAATTATTTCAACTACTTGTATGATTTCTGATTCTTGTTACTTGACCTATTTGCGACTGATTAAACAAACAGCAAGCTAATCAGTGAAAAAGGTGATACTCCCCCTGCAATGGGGTGGTGGTGTTTACAAGGTTAGGTAATTCAGCAGCATTTACTGACTTAAGATGCCACAGAGAAAGCTGGGCAGTGGTGGCACACACCTTTAATATCAGCACTCAGGAGAACTAAGAGGCAGGTGGATCTGAGTTCAAGACCAGTCTAGTCTACAGAGTGAGTTCCAGAACAGCCAGGGCTACAGAGAAATACCCTGGGGGTGATGCCACAGAGAGATTGGTTGGCTGTGTTTGATCTGTTTTCCTTCCATGTTCTTGTTGGGGTCAGGCAACAAGTTGCTCTTGTTCTTGTTGTGGTTCTCTGGAGGCTTTCCACTTGTCAGTGTGTATTCTGGTCCTCACACCCACTGAGTAGCTTCACACTTGCAGCACCTCTAAACACCCCTCCCCCTTCAAGCTGCTGAAATCCCCTAATCCACTGGTCCTTACTGACCACATCTGCCCCCAACAAGAGGTCAATGCTTCTGGATCCCTTACACTCCTGGATAATTTACCCACAACTTTTTTGCCCCAGCTCCCAGAGTTGTAATTGTTTGTAAAGGTGATGGAACCCATGCATACTTAGTTTAATGATTTGTGCTGCTTGTCTGACTTCAATCCAGCTCAAGTAATCCTGTCAGCTGGACTGATTTCCAAGTAGTTAACTCCTAGGAGTAGGCATTTCAAAATGGCTGCACTTTCCTCCAAAATTTTATTTAATATCCTACTATAGATATGTACACCTAGCTTTACTCCTCTCTGATGAGACCTGCCCGTAGTGAATTCTTTCTAAACTGTTCCATATTGAGACACTCCTTTTTACCCAGTCCTGGAATACATGCTCTGTTCCTCCAAAACTCTTTCTTGTTTTGAGACATGGCTTCTCTCTGTAGCGTGACTGACCTGGAACTCAGTATACTGGAACAAACTATGCAGTTTGAATTAACTTAAAACTGATAGCAATCTCCTGCCTCATCCTCCTGGGATCACAGGCATATACCCACCATGTTTGGCCTAAAAGACAACTCCACCTCTAGTATGAGGGTTGAACCTAAGGTTTTGAACATGCTAGTTAAGTACTCTGCCACTGAACTTACAACCCCAGGTCCCAAGACACTAACCACAAAAACAAAATAGTAGTTTTACAGTGTGATAGCGCTTTGAGTAAGTGCTTGTTATGAACATTACCAGTAATAAAATATATTGAATCAAGTATCTACTGATAGGATGTCCCTCAACAGGGTACTGTGGAGCTCTTGCCAAACTGTCCCACCTACACCAGACCATGAAGAAACACCAGCAAGACCAAAATCAGAGATTATTCTATAAAACCTTCAAATATTTAGGTCACTAAGATAAAAGACTGAAGCAGCTAGGGGAGAAACAATTAAATGGAGCACGTGACCGTGAACTGGCCTGTGGTCCGGAAGGTCATCTGAAGACTGCATCCATTAACAGCAGTGTATCATGTCACTCTGGGCTTCTGTCTCCTCTGGGGTGATGTTAATGTAATCTTCGTGGAAGTGAGGTAGAGTCTGACAGGGTTACCATCCCTCTTATTTTGCCTTTTCTTCTCAGGTAGGTAGGGGCAGCTCATTTCAGTACCAAAGTCTATGGCTCTATCTCTATCTCTGTTGCAGAAACAGCTTTTAAACAAGGGGCCTCAGGTATATCCTTGGTGTCTTAAGAGGGTCATCTGATCCCTCAACTGACTTCCAATCTCAAATAAAGATCTTCAATCCTTTTTAAATATATAATTTATTTTTATTTTATGTTCATTGGTGTTTTGCCTGCATGTATATCTGTGCAAGGATGTCAGAAGCCCTGGAACTGGAGCTACAGTCAGGGATAAATGGCCATGTGGGTGCTGGGAATTGAATCCTGGTCATCTGGAAGCAGCCCCCTAGGTCTTCAATTCTTTTGTTCTGCCATCTATTTTCATGCTCACCTTGGACATCTTGAACTCTTCTCCAGGTAAAAGCCTGAGTGTTCACATTTCTCCTTTTGTCATTTAGGTATGCTCCAACCCTGCCCTTCCCTCCCGGGTACCCATCCTCCTCTGGTATCTATCAGCAGTCTTCAGTTGCCAACATTGCAGGGCAGTACCTTCTCACGTGCCTCTCATTTCTTTATCATGCTCAACATTTTGGAAAGGGTTTACTCACACTCCTATCTCTACTTGCTACTCTAGTGTACGACAGCAATTTACACATGGAATGATCTCATGATTTTGCTAGCTTTTGGAACACTCTTCAAATGCTTGTCAGTTGGACATGGTGTTCCAAAGCACAGATGCTACTCCTGCATGGCCAGGGAGCCTCATATTAGGTTTCACAGGCAGACTGTTTTATTAACAGTCGCCAACCGTTTATAAATACTTAGTCAAGAATATCCCTTAGACAAGCTACTCATTTGACTGGAAAACGAAGTCACACGCCCCTCATTACTTCTTCTGTGGAGTGAGAGGGAAAAAATTTTGTTTAAGGTCTTAGCTATTTCCTTAGGACTTTTGAGAAATGACCTATGAAATAGCTGCACATAGCCTCGAACAGAGTCTAGGCATGGTAGTTTCCTGGAATTCAAGCTCTTAGGTAGAAGAGCAGAGCTAAGTCCCTTGGGAGGTAGGTAAGTGACTCCTGAAGTAGGAAGGTTCCCTAGCATCTACAAACAACCAAATAAGAACTTTATTTAGCTTTAAGAACTATTTTTTAAATATTTAAGTTATTGAATCAATGTAAACAGAACTAGTATCTCAAAATTCATATCTAATGCTTGTATTACTGCGAATGCTTGTATCAAGGGCAACAGTATTAGAATAAGGCTTCCTTTCTACCTAGGGTAGGAAGGTAGGGATGTTCTTCAACCTCAGTATAACTTTTCAAGGTGGCATCCAGGCTATGAGACTTTTCCCTTAAAATGAAGTTGGGACGCCAAGGAAAAAGGCTGAAGAGTGGAAGGCCAGACCGGTGACAGAGTGATGTCTCAGGGTGTATGGATGGGTATATAAAGTGGAACTTCAGTCTTCAGGAAATTAAACTTTGGTGCAACTACCTATCTCAGGACCCCTCCAAACCAGAAAGCCTCTCGCCTTAAACCTGACATCCTCATAACACTCATCTCTGTGCTGCTGCAACACAGGCCACACTGTGCTCAGAGCTGATACCACACTAGCACCAAACAGACGGAAGATAGAATAAGGTCATACTGTCCGCTGGGCGAAAGCAGGAAGAGGTGCTAATTTATTTTTATGAATTAGCAAGTTCAAAATAAATTATTTAAAACAAAATGGAGTAGGGTGTGGGGTTGAGTGCCTTTAATCCCAGCCCTCAGGAGGTGGAAGCAGACAGAATTTTGTATATCTGAAACCACTCTTGTCTACATGGCAAGTTCCAGAACAGCTAGACCCACATAGTAAGACCCTGTATAAAAACAGAAGGGGCGGGGGCAATCAAAGTTCTTATATAGAAAGATATGAAGACAAGACAAAGATGTAAGATGGGATCTAGAAGTAAACTAAGGTCAGCAAGATGGCTCATCACGTAGAGAAGCCTGTATCCAGGCGTAAGAACCTGAGTTAGAGCCCTGGATTCCACAATGTGGCAAAAGAACTGACTTCTGAGACTTTTCCTCTGATCCTCATGGCACGTGCCTACGTGCCTTCTCTCTCTTCTCTCCCTCCCCTCCACACTTGGTAGATGGTCACAGGCTATTATTACACATAAAACTTATATGAACATTCTCAAGTTTTTGTATGAATATCTAAAGCTCTGATCACTAATTTTTCTTTGGCACTTGATTTCATTCATCCATAATTTTCTGTTCTCCTTGTTAATCAAATTACTAGTTACAGTTTTGATTTCCCCCAGATAAATTAAACAATGTAAGTTCAAGGTTGAGGGCTGTATCTTGCAGTAGATCACAAGAACCTTTAGACTGAACTCTCTGATTCAAAGTTATTAGTCATATTATTCTATTCATCTAAAGATGAAAAATATTTTGTGATCATCCTTAACTATAGGAGGAGAAATGGACACTGCAGTGGTTTGAATGAAAATGGTCCTCAGAGACTCATGTATTTGCATGCCTAGTCTCTAGTTAATGGAAGTGTTTGGGAAGGATTAGAATGTGTGACCTTATTGGAGGAGGTGTGTCACTGTAGCTGTCTTTAACATTTCAGAAACCTCAAGCAATTCCTAGTGTTCTCTCTGCTCCTGCTTGGGGATCAAGATGTGAGCTCTTAGCTCACCATGCTTTCATCCCACCATTATAGACTAATTCTCTAGACCCATGAGTCCAGTTCAACATTCTCTTTTTTGTAAGTTGACTGTGGTGTTTCGTCACAGCAACAGTGAAGCAATAAAGACAGATATATAACTTCACAATGACACTAGCACAGGACAGAGCTCTAGGTGGCAGCATAAAAACTACCCTTTGCGGGGCTGGAGTGATGGCTTAGTGGTTAAGAGCACTGACTGCTCTTCAAGAGTCCCTGAGTTCAATTCCCAGCAACCACATGGTGGCTCACAGCCATCTATAATGTAGACCTGGCGCCCCCTTCTGGCATGCGGGCACACATGGAAGGAATGATGTACACATAATAAATAAATCTTTAAAAAAAAAAAAAAAAACTACCCTTTGTTCAAAAGTCTTACAAAAATAGACCGTGACAAGATTTGGCTGCAGAAAGTAATTTAGGCCCATGTAAGGACTTAATTTAAAATAAATATCATTTGGCTTGCTTTGAAAAGATCACAACAGTTATAGACACTGCAAAAATCTAAGCAGAGTAAAGGATGACTTAGATCAAAGACAGGATTAGATTCTGAGCTTAAAAATTATTTTCTTCTTTGGGGCTAGAGAGATGGCTCAGTGATTAAGCGCACTGGATGTTCTTCCAGAGGACCCGGGTTCAAATCCCAGCACCAACACTGCAGCTCACACCTGTCTATAACTACAATTCCAGGGGATATGACACTCATACAAAGACAGACATGCAGGCAAAACACCAATGAACATAAAATATGAATCAATAATCATTAAAAATTAAAGCAAACAAATAAATCAACAAAACCCAACTATTTAAAAATTATTTTCTTCAAAGAATTGATTTGGGAATTTCATTGGTGTTTTTTGACCCATGCCTACAAGAATGGAGTCATGTACAAGGACTGTGAAGACCAAACAGACGAGGGTTGGGAGCATGCTTTCTGTCAGAGTGGAGTCTCTATTTGTCAAGTCCCCAAAGATTCTGTTATGACCTGAATAGAACTGTTTAAGATTTAAAAATGATATAGGGAAGAAATGGCATCTGAAGCACATCTCACCTCCTTATCTGTAACATGGATCCAGCATTCTGTGCTCCTGAATAGGGTTCAGCATACTTTCTGATTAAAGTATTCCTGGACAGTCTGTACTTTCTGTTATAGTGAACGAGACAGATGACACTGATATGGACACAGACACACTACTTTCTACAGCTGACATTTAAAGAAGGCTGGATATTCTATTCATTCAGCAGTCCTAACTTTTCCTATCATCTCTTGAATTTTGTTTATTTGTTTGAGACAGAATCTCTCTATATAACTGCCTCTTTCCTCCACTTTCATGTCTCAGTTCTCTCTCTTCCACCATGTGCACTAGTCACCATTTCCTTTTAGATATTGACAAATCAGTCAGAATCTCAGGTGTTTTCTATTCTTAATCTGTTTCAGAATAACTAAATTACATGGAGTTATTCTTCAGAAATTTCTATGTTTGTTTTACACTCATAGCAGGTCTATTCTTGTGTAATACTTGCTTAGAGTGGGAGTTCTCAACCTCCAGACTAATGACATTTTTGCTGGGTAATTCTTTGTTGCAGTTCTAATTTTAGCATCCTGGGCTTTTCTAACTAACTGAATGCCAGTAGCAGCCTTCCCCTAGTGCTATCACCAAAAATGATCCTGGCATTCCAACTTATCATCTAAGAGAACAAAACAGCTTGCGGATCAAAAAGTCATCGACTCAGTCAAGTAGATAGAGAATGTGGATTCCATTACTTTCTTCTGCCACTTCCATCAAACCACAGTCTTAGTTAAGATTTTTCTCTGTAACCTTATCCACATTAGGATATTCCTCCACCTCTGTAGTCAGTTCCCTCCCTGCCATGATTCACATTAACTACCACGACTCTTGGGACTCCTCTAGACCCTTCCAAAGAGCCTGAGGTTTTCACAATTACAAAGACATTATTTGCCTTCCCCCACAGCACTGCTAATCATACTAAAAGGGCTGATATTCCAGCACACAGCAAGGAGTGCCAGCAAATTATAGCAGCAGTTACTTAAACCTGCTGACTTTTTTGACTACATACTTAGTCAAAAAAAGGCTGCTGATTTCACCCAAGAATGCCCAGGAGACCTGTGCACAGTGGCACATACTTGTAATCTCAGGACTAATGAAGTCTGAGGGTAGAGGATCACAAGTTTGAGAAAAGTCTAGGCTAAGGAGGAGGGTGGAAGGAGGGAAGGAAGAAAAGCATACTTAAGAAGTAGTAGAAAGTCATTAATGCTATTAAATTTTGTCTTGTAAGTACACAATTTGGTATGAAAGATGGGGAATGTGTTTGGTTCCTTATAAACATGATTGAGTGTTAAAAGGAAAAGTATCTAATTGCCAATTATCAAATTCTCATGTGGTATCAAACATTCAAAATTATCTGAAATGCTATTAAAAGTTTTTTTCTTAAAATTTCTCTTTAAAAACATGTGTATGTACCTGAGTTTATCATATGCATGCAAGAGTCCACAGCAGAGATCTAGAGAGGGTGTCAAATCCTCCTGGAACTGGAATTACAGATGGTTCTGAGATGCCATGTGAGTGTTGGGAATGGATCCCAGATCTTCCGCAAGAGCTGCAAAGGTTGAGCCATCTCTCTAACCCTAGCCCTCTCTTTCTCATAAAAGGTTTTATACCTATGTCGTCTATAAAGGGCTAGATTTTCTTCACATATTTAAACCAATACAACGTGTAAGAGAGTGATGCCAGTGTGCGGATCCAATAGCCTTCTGTCAGCACAGTGAAAGATTTAAAAAATGGCTTCAAAACAATGCTCCTCTTCTCCCTGAATTTTTCATTTTGGATGATAAAGTTATTTTCCATAAAAATGTTATTTGTTGCTGGGTGGTGGTGGTGCATGCCTTTAATCCCAGCACTCAGGAGGCAGAGGTAGGAGGATCTCTGTGAGTTTGAGGTTAGCCTGGTCTACAGAGCTAGTTCCTAGTACCAAAGATGAAATAAGTTCAATGACAGGCTGTAGTATAGCTCAGTGGTAGAGTTACTTGCTCAGCATTTGCAAAAGTCTGCCTCAATCCCCAGCATATCTCCCCCCACCACATACACACACACACACTGATAAACAGAATGAGCCATTGAGGCAATTCCTACAAGTATGAATCACTCTTTTGTGGGGTCTGTTCTTCTTCACATTGCCTTTGAAGACAAGCTTGTTGGTTCATGTGCCAGCCATAGGCATCAGCTCTGCTTCTTCTTAACTGTAGTTACTCTATCTCAAGTTAGACCCTGTGGACTATCAGGACTGTTGGCTGTTTTGTACAGGTGTAAGATACTTAATAGTGAGAAGGAGGTCAGGGTATGCAAGCTTACCCTCTTGCCTTCTGAGTTGCAAGTGTTGCTGTGATTCTGCTAACTGCCACCTCTAATTTCCTGAGGATACATGATTCCATTGTCTGGAAATAGACGCCTCCTATTTTTACATCTTATGAACCACTTTAATAAGATTGGATTTTTCTTCTCTCTCTCTCTCTCTCTCTCTCTCTCTCTCTCTCTCTCTCTCTCTCTCTCTTGACAGGGTTTCTGTGTTGCTTTGAAGCCTGTCCTGGAACTAGCTCTTGTAGACCAGGCTGGCCTCAAACTCGCAGAGATCTGCCTGCCTCTGCCTCCCGAGTGCTGGGATTAAAGGCGTGTGCCACCACTGCCCAGCAAGATTGGGTACTTCTACATTCTGTGTTCATGCTAACACTTACCTTATCCAGTAGTACTTTTAGACAGACAGACAAGCAGACAGAGACACTGACACTCTTTACAACTTTAAATCAGTTTGGTTTCCTGGTTCAAAGGGCATTAAAAATATTAAATAGAATGAGAAAACAAAAGGAGATAGGATAAGGCTAAGGATAGTCAGTTAAACACCAAAAGACACTGGTAGAGCTACAGAGGAAAACAGAGCAGAAATGATGGTTCACAGCCAAAAATTCTGGGGCTACTTAAGATTTGTGTTATTTTTTATTTATGTGTTTCTATGTGTAGGTATGTACATGTTTGAGTGTAGGTGCCTACAGAAGTCCAGGAGGGACTTCAAAACCCCTGAAGCTGGAGTTACAGGCAATTGTGGGTGGTCAGATGTGGATCCAGCAAGTGTTCTTCGACACTGAGCCAACTCAGCCTCTCTGGAACCATTCAGAATAGGAAGAATTAGCCACACATTCTCCAGATTTACTTAACTGTGACATAATATTTGAGAGTAAGGAACTCAAAATCAAACAATGATTACATCATTCTATCTAAAAATAAAGATAATCTCTAAAGTCTTACTGCCTTTTTTTTTTTAAAAAAAAAAAATGAGCCGTGCAGTTGTAGCAAACACCTTTAATCCCAGTACTCGGGAGGCAGAGGCAGGCAGATCTCTGTGAGTTTGAAGCCAGCCTAGTCTATAAGAGCTAGTTCCAGAAAAGTTAGGGCTGTTACACAAAGAAACCCTGTCTTGAAATACCACACACACAGAGAAGTAGCAGTAGGTAAGTAACCTAACTTTCATCCCTAGACAGGAAATAATTTCTTAAAGGTGAAAAAATTTCATCCTATAACTTATTCACAAACGATGGGTATTTTGGCCATTAGAGAAAGGCATCCTATAGAGCACTAACAAGCTGAAGGTAGTGGCAGTTTAGATGTTTCAAGACAGATGCCCAAATGATGGAGATTTGTCTTATGTGTGCAGGAGTGGGATAAAGAAGGAAGATTCTGAGACTCTCTATTCTAAGAAAAGAAATACACGTGAGCGTTCTGAAAGAGAAAAGGGGCTTTAGTGAAAATAAATGAGGCGAACACCATTCCCAAAGGACGAGGGAAAAGACAACAAGACTAAGACATTATAGTCTATTTGATTATCTAACCTTGAAGACTAAGGTTCATGACATAGAATATAAGGATTGTCCTCAAGAAAAAGTGGAACTCACAGGTTCTATTCTAAGCCCTTTCAGGAGCAAAACACACATGACTCTTCTGAGAAGAGTGGGTAAGACCTGACCAGGATCAAAGCCAGGCTTTAGACTGTAGTGATTAGGTAGATGGGGATGCTATGTGTTGAGAGGAAAGCAAAGCAAAACAAAAAACCTAGGAAACCAGGAGCAGAAAATGTGATTCAGTGGTAGAACACTGCCCAGCATGCAGAGGTAGCTGCTGTCTAGTGCCCAGTCCTGGCTAGTGGAAAGACTGCTTTCAAGAATCAGATCACTGATACTTCACGAGTGGAGTAAATGAACACTTGGTGCCATGGCTCACACTGGCAATCACATCCCAGCACTCAGAAAACTGTCCCACATTCCAAAGCAGCTTGAACTATAGAGTGAAACCCTATTTAAAATAATAAACCCAACTACATCCAAATGGAAATTTACTGGTTTTTAAAAGTTACCTCATAGTCTATCTTTGGTCCTTAATAAATGAGTTAAACCCAGGTGCATACCTTTTCTGCTTTTTTGTCAGAAATGTCTTGCTTTTCCAAAACAGCCATGCTCTCCTTCAGGTTCTTCACAATATCTGCCGGAGACTTGTGAGACTTTCCAAACGGGAACGGCATGACGGCAGCAACAGAGGCTTCCACTGCACTCTACCTGCTAGACCTGCAACAGAGCACAAGGATCATGAGAGAGAAGTAGGGCGAACAGAAGACACACCTCATACTCTAACCTGTGAAGAAAGCCCTCTTGGGGGCTGGAGACAGCTCAGCACTTAAGAGTACTTGGTCTTCCAGAGGACAAGGTTTGGTTCCTAGTACTCATAACTATCTGATGCCCGCTCTATTCTGGCCTCCTCAGACACATGGTATATAGATATATGTGCAAGCAAAACCCCATACACATAAAAATTTTTTAAACTTAAGTTTTGGTAACCTGGTAAGCTCACTAAAGCATGTGAAAATATTGTTACAGAGAGGTCTTCTGAAACACTCTTAATTTTTAAGCACCATTTTATTTCCCCCATCTCTTCTTCCAATCATTCAAACAGGTGCCTGAGGGTGCTTCTGACAAATACAGCAGCAGGATGTACCTCTCACAGGGCAACTACTACTCTCGGACCCAATGCTAAGTTCTCTACTCATTCAAACAACCCTGGCAGTCATTACTGCTTCCTTACAGATGATGTTAAGAAGGTTGACAATGTGGCTCAAGGTAAAAACAAGCTCCAGTTCCTACTGACCTGTTCTTAGTTATAATACTATGACTCCAATTGACAGTGTCTGTTCTACAGCTGAGGACAGTAAGGCAAAAAGCCAGAGATGAATCTCAACTAAATAGCATCATCATCAGCAACATGCTCTTATCCCAGAAGTTATGTTGCTCCCCACAACACCTCAGTAGGCTTGTCTTATATGTGTGTACTTCCTTGGCATCTGAGTATTTCAGAGCTGGAGGGAACCTTGACAACACCTTGGATCAATCTCCCAAGATATCCTTAAGGTTGCTACTCACGGACTTCCTATTCTCCTAGTGCAGATGTAAATATCACTGATCAAACTCCTTCAGGAATGCTAACAATGCTCTTAACTTTCTGTGGCAGTGGTTTGTGGTAGTGGAAAATAACATTCAACTACACAAATCACAGAATTACTTTATCTGAATAAAGACTACAGCTACCTAAAAGCTACTATAATAAACTCAGGAGGACAACCAGACCCACACATAATTTCAGCACCTGGGAGGCAAGGCAGAAGCGACCAGCCTGATTCTCACAAAAGCTCCAGGCAGCCAGGGTTACAGAATGAGCTGGCTGCTGTCACAAACTTAACAGGACAACAATGGAAGCAACTGACATAGTAGCATGTTGGAGGTCACAAGTTTTTTGTTTTCTCCATTAAAAGGACTGAAAAGAAGAACCGGGAGTGGGTATAGCTCAGTAAGTGGGTCTAATATTTGCAAAACCCTGCATTTGATTCCCAGCAATGGGAAAGATTAATAAAAATTTCAAAGTTGGAACCAAAGGCATTAATGGACATTAAATAACTTCATATCAAATTTAAAAAGGTAACACTTTTCTGAAGACTATCTCTTAGTGGCTTTCAAACTAAATTTCAATTTCATATTTTTAGTTGCACCAGGTATCCTCCTACCTCTCAACCTTGCACCAAATCAGGAAGAGAGGGGTCTAGAATACTGCATCCCAGTTCTGTGTTTTCCTTTGTATGCATGCATATTACATTAATACCGCCACTGCACAGTATCTTAACACTTCTTTGACCTTTGAAAATTCATCTGAAAAATTTTGAACTTTCCCCCTAATATGATATAGAGAAATGCATGGTTTTTGCAAAGAACAAATGGGAAAGAACATGTAGATTTACTGGTAATGTTAAACCTATATAATGAAATCATAACTACATTATTTCTCAACAATTTTTGATGCAATTTCTTCTGACCAATCTATTCCCCGTCTCAGTTTCTGTTATCTTACAAATCGATCTCTGAGCTGGGTGGTGGTGGAGCACAGCTTTAGTCCTAGCACTGGGGAGGCAGAGACAGGTGGATCTCTTAAGTTTGAGGCCAGCCTGGTCTACATAGCAAGTTCCAGGAAAGCCAGGGCTACACAGAGAAACCCTATTTTGGGGAAAAACAAAACAAAACAAATAACAATCCCTCCAAAACCCCCCAAATATGTAGCATGAATTCTAACTGACCTTAATAATAAAAACCTGGAGTCTGATATTAGGGGGTGAAAGCTGAAAGATCAGAGAAGCAGAGCAGCCAGCCACTGGTTCTTACCTCTATGAAATCCTCAGACCAAATGGGGTATTCAGTCCATCTCAGGTAAGAACTCTAGGGGTTGGCTGCTTTGTTTCTCTGATTTTTCAGCATTTACCACTATTTTTAACTGTCTTTTTTTTTTTATTTATTAAGGCCAATTAGAATTTGCGCTACACAGATCCTATTTTGATCAAATTAAAATGACATCTTCAGCTGGGTGATCACTTCATGCTACAACGAATACTTAGAGCCCTGAAAGCTCAACTTGTGACTGTATTGCTACTTCTTGCTTTGCCTTGTTGTTTGCCACCAGTTGCCTTCCTCTGCATTTATTACTTTTCTGAAATTAATTCAGTGACTCATCTTTGCTCTGATGTTAATGTCCTTCAAGGTTTTGGCTGTCTCCCTTGCCCTCTATTTGCACTGTCAGCCTCATCTATAGTTACAGTAACTGATATCCTAACACCCAAATCTCATCCAAGTCCTACTTCTTCCTTGTGTCTCACCCTCCCGCCCCATTCCATCCCAACACTTGGCCATGACAGATGGCGCCACTTGCTTAACTCTCCCATACGATCAGTTCACAATTTTGAGTCAATTCTATTCTTTAGGACATTTGGCATTCTCCATATAGGCCAGAGGTTGCAATGGAATCAACAGTACTTATAGGACATGATATGAAAATTCATATGCTGCAAACTTAATCCTCAATACATGTAGAAGGCCATAGCCACATTCTCCATCACAAGATGGCGCTGACATCCGGCTTCACCGCCAGGTGAACGCACACGTGTTGGTAATTTTCCACTACTGTGTCCCCGCCTACTCCCGAGGCATCACCTTGGACTGGGAGCAGCGGACCAATCCAAGAGTGACACATCCGAAGCAGGGTCTGTTTCCTATATAAGGGATGGGTTCCATCATATCTGGGTCTCCGCCATGTTGGCTGATGCTCGCTCTCCCAAGGGGCATTAAAGCTATTTCTGCAGAAATATCCTATGTGTCCCGCATGGTTCTTACAGGCGAGGTCGAGCACAGGACAAATACACAACTGAGAGGCTGAGATTTAAACAGGAGGTTTTCATGTCATGAGAATGGAACCTCATGGATGGATTGATTAATGCTGCCTTTTTATAAGCCATTTTAAGAGTGTATTCACTTTCTTTTGCTTGTTTTATCTAGAAACTTGTTTTGGGATTTAGCCTCCAGAACTGTTACATAGTGCTAAGTATTTTGTCATAGCAGTACACAAGAGAGCAAGACAAGAATGATTAGAGAGTGTTGGATGTCAACAATGAGTGAGGGATTACCTGGCCAATGAAGAGTACCACCATCACTGAAAAGGGAGCACTGCTTTTCAGTTGGTATCTGCATAAGCTTAATCCTATAAATTTAAACATTCTTAAGTGGGGTGTAAATCAAATAATGAGTATTTTCCTTCTGTTTCTATACCTAAGTCCATCACTGAGAAACAAATACCCAGCTTTTCAAGAAAAGGTTCTCCTGTTCATTCTGAGAAATTCAAACATAAAGGTTTACTAAGGAGCAGTGAGAACTGATGAGAATTAGTGGGTCAATGTATTCTCTTAATTTCTTGCTTTTATATTTGTCCTTGTTTACATTGGGACCCACTCTCTTCCCCAAAATAGACGGGGAGACCAGAGGATGCTAGAAACAATCAACTTCGGTTTAAAACTTTACCGAAAGAATAACCACACCACTAAAGTTAGGACCATTAGATACTACCACCTTGACAAGTGGATTGCTCTGGCTTATGTACCATACTCCTATACTCACATGCTAAATACTGAAAAAAAAATCAAGAAAACCCATTAAGTCAGTAACAGGACACAGTCATTCATTCAATAATATATGCTACAAACTTAAGGTATCTAGTGCTTGCTTTCCAGACAAAATTCTGGTGTGCATGGATGTGGGTGTATGTTTAGAGACAATAATGAAAACTGCTAAATGACAACACATTCCTAGACAGCTGACTTCACAAAACTGTATATTAACATAGGTTAGATCTGACTCATCAACTTGGTGGTTAAATGCAAATAGTAAAAATGAACAAAAAGCCCATACAATGTAAGGTGATTGCACCCAAGGGCCATTAGGGTCCTGATTAAGTATGCAGTCATAGAAAGTGCGAATGCAATGCATACAAACTCTATGACCCAATGCTATCCTACCACTGTTAATACTACTTAATTCACACAATTACCAAATAAGCAAATAGTTTCTAAGTATTAAACTATTTAATAGTATACGGTAAGTACTGAAGGTATAGTGACTAATTACATGGATTTTAAAGACAGTCTGAGACTAGATTCAAATCAATTTCACCAGACCTCAACTTAGACTAAGCCCCTTTCCTTTATATATGAAACGTGAAAAACAACAGTTATTAACATGATGTACAACTTGATACCCTTGGCCTGTCAGCATGTGCACACCTGTGCATATATGCACACATGCACACGTGCACACGCACAAAAGAGGCATACATATAATTTTAAAAGTAACAAAAAATTTAATTTGTACATCACATTGTAAAGTAGTTATTGTTTGAAACACATAAAAAATTTTTAATAGAAGGAACTAGCTACCCACCCCTGCCTCTAAACTCTGATTCAAGACTATTAATTTCAGAATAAAAACAAATAGGTGATTATCTATCTATCTAGATACTATATAGTACAATAAAGTAAGAGTGTATATTCTTCCCTTTTGTGTCTGTAACTAAAAAAACTCCATTCAGCTTTTAGATGGAAGGGAAGTCTCTCCTCAAATATTTGAATACTCAGCTTCATTTAAATTAAACCAGGAGGACTGTTAAGAAGCCAGCTGAAGCCTTAGTTAATTACCAAAGTCACCATAAATATAACTCTAAACTAACTATGCCAAAGTAAGCTCAGGATATACTGGATAGAGTGAGTTTTGCGATTAACAGAGACTTTCAGGCCCAGGTGGGGTAACTTGTCAACTTACACCATTAATCCTATCACTTAAAAGGTAGACCTAGTGACTTTGAGGCCAGTCTTTCTCTCTCTCTCTCTCTCTCTCTCTCACACACACACACACACACACACACACACACACACACACTCACACACACACACACACACACACACACACACACACAGAGAGAGAGAGAGAGAGAGACAGACAGACAGACAGAGAGAGACAGACAGACAGACAGACACACACACACACAGAAGGGTGAGGGCAGGGGAGGGTTCTTTCCTGGCCAATGCTAACCACAGATAGTGAAATTTTACAGCCTATATAAGAACCTAGACTGTCATAGGAATGGTAACAGTAGCAGGAATATTTAAAACAATGTAGCACCTCTCCTAAACAGTTTAAAAGTATTGTTGCTTCTCTGTTCAACCTCCATCTCCACCCAATGACTTATCATTTTATTCAGTAAAACTGACTCTTCAATAAAGTTACAAGACTCCTGTGATCTGTTCCTCTCTAGGCTCATCTCCCTTACTCTAGGTTTTAGTTACAATCAACTTGACATTTCTAGACTGGACCCAGACATACTTCCCATATTTTACATATAAATGCTTAGCCCCCCAAAAATCTTCGTTTTTTTTTCTCCACATGCCTGTACAAATGACACCCAATAACAAAGGCCTACACCAGGGTGTGTGGCTGTACACACCTGCAATCCCAACAGTCAGGAGGAAGCAGCAGGATCATGAGTTTGAAGTCATCCAAGGCTACAGAGCAAGACCTTGTCCCAAAAAATAAACACTGGGACTGGAGAGATGGCTCAGCGGCTGAGAGCACTAACTGCTCTTCCAGAGGGCCCAGGTTCAATTTGCAGCACCCACCCCAGCAGCTCTAACTTCAATATCTGATATCCTCACATAGACATACATATAGGAAAAACAATGCACATAAAATAAAAATAAATTATATTAAAAACATGGTGCTGGGAGTGCTTTTTTTTTCTGTTAGTGGGAACACTAACAGAGTGCTTGTTTGGTTTGCATAAAGTCCTACACTCAAATCCCAGGGTTAAAATGATAAACAAATAACTGCAAGAACACACACACACAAAAACTTTGTTTCCAAACAGAGCCATATCTCCTTATCTTTCCAGATCTTATACAACCTGACATCAATTTATCTCTCTTCTCTATTTTCCTAGGTCCCACAAAAATCAAGGGCTTTGTTGATTTCACTGCTTCATTCAATTGTTTGTCCCCTATGATCTGACACTTACAAGCTATTGATTTTTTTCCTTTTAGTGTGTGTTTGTTGACATACAAATCATGTATGTTTACCCTGTTTGACTGTGGTGGGTACATGTGTGTGCATTCACAAAGGCCTGAGGTTGATGTAGGGAATCATATTTGATGCTCTTCAACCTATCCACAAAAGCAATGTCTCATCAAAACCCAGAGATCACTGAGAAGGCTAGTCTTACTAGCTAGCCTGCTCTGGGAAGCTCCTGTCTCAGTAACCCAGATCAGGAATTACAGTAGGCTGCCTCACCCACTCAGCATTTATGTGGAGTGTGGGGTCTGAATGCCAGTCCTCATACTGTGCTTACATGGCAAGCCCTTTAACCACTGAGCCATCTCCCTAGTCCTTGAATATTTACAAACGAGAATATTTCTTTTAATTCTCAAAAAAATCAAAGTAGTGTTCTGACACTTTGTTCCTAAGATAATCCTTTTTTATTTCTATTCCATTCTATTTATGAGTAAGAAGGCTCAAAAGTACTAGATGAAGCTGAGACGTGGTACATATCTGTAATCCTAGCTTTTGGAAGCAGAAGCAGGGGGACTGCTACCAGCTGAAGGCTAGTTGCTCTGTATATGGAGTTCCGGGCCAGCCAGGATTATATGGCAAAACTCTGTTCTTTCCCACTCCCCAACAAAAAGATAAAGAAAATTTTCAATGACTCTCAGTCAGTAAAGGAGACCTGGGCGTAAGAATTAGGTCTTGATCAATTTCTTATACAGTATTTATCAGTGTATCCAGTAACTTTCATGTTATAATGATCTACTCATTATTTATCAATAATCTTAAGAATATCCCTCTCAAAACTAAAACTCAACTTCACCAATGTGTCCTAATAACGGCTTCTCTACAGTGAAAGTAGAAATATAGCCGAATGCTGGAAAATCTAAAATTACCTGTGAAAACTGACATGAAGAAAACTATCCGCAATTTCTCTTAAATGAAAATATCTGCAGCTTTGTCATAGCCAGAACCTAAATGCCCCTTGACCGAAGAATGGATAATGAAAATGTGGTACATTTATGCAATGGAGTACTACACAGCAGAAAAAAAAAAAAACCCGACATCTTGAATTTTGCAGGCAAATGGATGGAGTTAGAAAACATCATTTTGAGTGAGGTAACCCAGACACAGAAAGACAATTATCACATGTACTCACTCATAGGTGGTTTTTAAACATAAAGCAAAGAAAACCAGCTTATAAACCACAACCCCAGAGAACCCAGACAACAATGAGGACACTGAGAGAGACTGACATAGATCTAATCTACATGGGAGGTAGAAAAAGACAAGATCTCCTGAGTAAATTGGGAGCATGGGGACCTTGGGGGAGGGTTGAGGGGGAACAGGAGAGGCAGGGAGGGGAGCAGAGAAAAATGTAGAGCTCAATAAAAACCAATAAAAAAAAGAAGAAGAAGAAAATATTTCTGGGTGGTGGTGGCATATGCCTTTAATCCCAGCACTCAGAGGCAGAGGTAGAGGCAGGTGAAATCTCTGAGTTTGAGACCAGCCTGATCTACAGAGTGAGTTCCAGAATGGCCAGGGCTACACAGAAAAATCCTGTCTCAAAACAAAACACCCTGCCCCCCCCCAAAAAAAAACCCAGAAACCACAAGTTTAAAATATAAAACTGGACATATACTATAATCCTACTTGTGATCTTTATGTGTGGGAAGAGGAATGCATGGGGACACCATAGTACACATGTGTACAGGTCAGAGGACAACTTCAAGGAGAAAATTCTTTCCATCATATGGGTCCTGGCCTGGCAGCCAAGTGATCCCACCGGTTGATCTATCCTGCCAGCCCTCAATCTGTGGTCTTTACATTCAGAGGCATATGCTGGCTGAAAATAATAATAATAATAATAATAACAAACTACCCATTTTCATTAAATTAAAAATTTACCATGTACAATGTAACATCTATATTTTCATATATATATATATATCAATCACGTGTATAAAGGTAGCCATGGAAGCCAGAAGAGGGAGTCTGATCCCCTGGAGCTGGAGTTACAGATGGGTGACTGATGGGTGCTGTGAAGTGAATGTGTGCCCTCTAGAAGACCAATGAGTCATCTTTCTAACCTAGATGTAACATTGATATAGTAATTATTCCAAAATTGTCTTCCACTAGAAGGAACTAGGGAAATACTTATGATAGAGTGGGAAATTCATAATAATGAGCCTGGGCATGCCATAATAGACATACAGGCCTAGGATTTTACAGGCCATTTTGAGTGTAAAAATAAAATGACTATAATGCACTGATATGCAAATTAAACACCTACATATATAACATACATTTAAAAGCAATACAAGCATAACAGTGAAGTTCCTTATAAGTAAGTCTAGGGAAGTAACTCAGTGAGTAGAAGAACCGGCAGCTGAAATCCAGTGAGATGCCTGAGGTACAAATAAAAGCTGGACCCTGAGAACAATGAGGTGGAGTAGGAAGTGGAGGCAGGAGAAGCCCCTGTGAGTCCTGGCATAAGCAACCCTCATACATGAATACATACAAACTGTAAACATAGAGAAACAACAGTAACTCTTTTTTTTTTTTTAAAGTAGCATCCGGGCATGGGGGCACATGCCTTTAATTCAGGACTTGGGAGGCAGAAGCAGGGAGATCTCTGAGTTCAAGGCCAGCCTGGTCTACAGAGTGAATTCCAGGACAACTAGGGCTATATAGAGAAACCCTGTTTCAAAAAACAAAAAAAGAGGGAGAAAAAATAAAATAAAATAAAAGGGAAGCAATAGCACATTTATTCTACCTTTTTGTACATAGTCCATTACTTGAGGGTATGTGGCTGGCAAGAAAGTTCTTTAAAGACAATTCATAGCTAATAAACTACAGTAATCTTTGATGGGTTACATCAACACGATGGATCTAACAATACTTACCAGGGTCATTAAGACCCAGCCAACTGTACTGTGTCTAGGTAGTACAGTCTCCCTGAAGATCCTGATTGTGTGGAGAGAAGAATCTGAAACCCCATCCTCTTCACAGCCAGCTCCCTCTAGAGTCACTGAGCTGATGTCAGCTTCCTGGTCTTCATAAAAATTGAGGAAATGATTCCTGACCTGCCCTCCTAGAAATCTGTTCCTAAGAAATGAGTAAACAAAGGGCTGTTTTGGCCAGAGAACAAGTTCTGCAGACCAGCTGAAGTCATGGAGTGTGTGAGAGTGATTCAGATAAGCAGCAGTTTGAGACTATCAAACTAGGAAGGTTATGACTATAATCCCAGCACCCGATGGACTGAGGCAGGAGATCACAAGTTCAAGCCAGTCTGGGCTAGAGTAAATTCCAGGCCTACAGATCTATAGCATGAGACTCTGTCTCAACAAAACCAACAAAAGCCTTGATCTTCCACTTGTTTCTACCCCTTTAACCAATTCTTTTTACTAACTTTGTTTTTGTATTTTTTTTCAATCCCTATTACCCACTGTCTTTTTCTTATGGATCTGTGAAATACTGTACACTTCCCCTTTTGTTTTTACAAATATGCTCTCATTAGCTGGGTGTTGGTGGTGCATGTCTTTAATCTCATCACTCAGGAGGTAGAGGCAAGCAGATCTCTGTGAGTTCAAGAGTGCAGATCTCTGTGAGTTCAAGAGTGCAGATCTCTGTGAGTTCAAGAGCAGTCTGGACTGCAGAGTGAGTTCTGAGACAGAATCGAAAGCTACAGAGAAACACTATCTCAAAACAAAACAAAACAAACAAACAAACATTTCAGTTGGAGAGATGGCTCAGCGATTAAATTACCTCCTCTTCCAAGGTACTGAGTTCAATTCCCAGCACCCACATCGTGGCTCATAATCATCTCTAATGATCTGGCCTGCAGGCATAGATGTAGGCAGAACATTGTATACAGAATAAATAAATCTTTAAAACAACAACAACAAAACACAAATATGTTCTCCTTGTCCATCATCTGTACATCGATTTAATGTCACCTAACGTACAAAGTTTTCATTTTCTTTAAAATTTCATCTATATGTGAATGTGAGTGAGTTTGAGCAGTGCCCATGGAGGCCAGAAGAGGCCATTAGATCCCCGGACATGGAGCTAAGGAGGGTAAAAGCTCCTCAGTGTTAGTACTGAGAACCAAACTCAGGTTCTCTGCAAGAACAGCAAGCACTCTTATCTGCTGAGCCATTTCTCCAGACTCAGCTTTCATTTTTTTTAGTCTTACCTATAAATCTTTAAAATAAATAAGTAAATAAGTTTGGATTTCCTATTAGACTTACAACAGCATGCTGAATATGAAAGATTTTTATGTATACAGATATCAAACATTTATAATTAATGGTATCTTTTTAACAAATATACCATTCTAATGGATTCCCATTTAAATTTCATTTTATTGTTCAGTTTGATTTCTTCCATTAAAGCACTGCTTAGTTGTAAAGAAAAATAATCAACTAAGGAATTTACTATGTCATATAAATTGTGGGCTTTTATTCAGTTAGTCATCTAATTAAGTTACTTTGGGGTGTATAGTGTATTTCCACATGAACTAGCTATACTTAATACATATTAAGTATGATGGTAAGCAAAATCATTTACATCTTAAGCATTTTTTTTCAAAATCAAAGCCTCTGATTTGAGGCTATTTAAAAATTCAAACAACACATAGCTTTTGTAAAGGAATTCTAATGATTAAACAAACAAAGAAAGAAACAAAAAACTCATCCCATTTCTAGACTTCATTCCAGTTTAGGACAAGGAGTAAGTCCTACAAGTTATCAAAAGTTTGGGCAGCTGCCAGGCCAGGTGGCACATGCCTTTAATTCCGGCCCTGGGGAGACAGACTTCTGAGCTAGAGGCCAGTCTGGCCTACAGAGTGAGCTCCAGGTTAGTAGACTGCAACGAGACATGGGATAGAGAAGACCTGTATCCTAGCATCCTAGGATGTGGGAGTGCAGGATTATAGGAAACGAGATGAAAGATGTCATGAAGACAGCACTTTGAACAGTCAAATCAGACATGTTAATGTACACACTACCACTCTCCACGTTAGCCTGTGAGTTACCTGCACAAGATTTATCACGTTAGCAACAGAATTCTTGTATGGTTCATCCGACTGAAGTCTGGTTACAGATAAAAATGATGAGCACTGGTGAAAATAAGATTCCTTGATTATTCTCCAGGCATTCCAGGTCTTCAGGTTTGTCTCAGAATGTGGTAGTCTAACCTGAACTTTCAACTCCACATGTGATCAAGACTTGATCAACAAGACTTGATCAATATAATTTTTAAATTTAGTCTTGAACCCCACTGAATAGTCAAAAGATACAGTGGACAAACTTCTGAGCAACTCCATCAATTCCAGTCTTTCATGTATACTTTTTTTTGTTTTTGTTTTTCAAGACAGGGTTTCTCTGTATAACTATCTTGGAACTCGATTTGTAGACCAGGCTGGCCCAGAACTCACTAGATCTGCCCGCCTCTTCCTCTCAAGTGCTGGGATTAAAGGCCTGCGCCACCATTGCCCGCTCATGTTTTCTTACTGCAAGCTACATTTTCACTTGTTTGCTACAACATTTTGGAATAAGTTTGTAGGAATGAACATATTTCTATAAATTTCTTCTGATTTAGATCCAATATACAGTATATTTTAAATTGAACGGTGGGAGAAGAGCAATGAGATGGCTCAGCAGGTAAAAGCATCTGCTGTCAAATGTGACAAACTGAGCTGGTGGAAGGACAGAATCGACTTCCAGAAAAACCAACCAACCGACAAAACCAACAAAGGTCAAAGAGTACTTATTGTGAACAGGTAAAACTATATGATTTTGCTATTTTATCATAATTTTATATTTTTACTCTGTATTCTGTTCTATTCCATTCTAGTCCCTCTGCCAAAAGGCTGGTAACTCATTAAAATTATTTCTCAACCTATTGATGAGACCTGAAATAAGTAAAACAAAGATCAGAAATTCATTTGAAGTGTCTAAAAGATGGCTCACTGCTCCCCCAGAGAACCCAAGCTCAGTTCTTTATACTCATGTCAGGAGGCTCACAATCTCATGTAACTCTGGCTCTAGGAGATATGGCACTTTCTGGCCTCAGCAGACACTGAAACACACACATGCACACTACAAATGTGTGCACACATGTATACACACACCAAGTAAATAAGTAAAAATAAAACAATTCCTTAAAAGTCAATCTGAAAAGTCCTGACAGCTTTCTTATTCATATGCTGGACTTCTCAAACTACTAAAAAGATTTCTTATACTTTGAGACTGAAAATATATATTAAAAGCATTATTTATAAACAACTGTAATACATGACTGCTTTCTGACTTTTCAATGTCAATAAAAATGATTCATAGATATATTAAGGAATTGAAAATTACAGTATCATAATTTTAGAACTAATTTTAAAAATGTGAATTTTAACTATTTCTTTTTGTTTGTGTCTTGGTTTTTGAGACAGAGTTTCTCTGTAGCTTTGGAGCCTGTCCTGGAACTCACTTTGTAGACCAGGCTAGCCTTGAACTCAAGAAATCTGCCTGCCTCTGCCTCCCGAGTGCTGGGATTAAAGGCATGCACCACCACTGCCTGGTTCATTTCAACTATTTCTAAATACAAATCCGTGGTGCACTTTTAGTAAGAAAAGCTAACCAACACCCACATTTAAGAATGGAAGAGAGAGAAAGAGAGAGAGAGAGAAGGCAAAATGAAAAGCTGGGTCTTGGTGATGCATACCTTTAATTCCAGCACTCAGGAGGATCTCTGTGAATTTGAGGCCAGCCTGGTCTACAAAGTGAGTTCCAGTACAGCCAGAGCAACACCACAGAGAAACTCTGTTTCCAAAACAAAACAAAGAATGAGAAACCTGGGGCTGGAGAGATGGCCCAGCAGTTAAGATCACTTGCTGCTCTTGCAGATGGTTCAGGTTCAGTTACCAGCACCCATATTGTAGGTCACAACCATCTGCAACTTCAGTTCCAGGGAATCTAACACCTTCTTTTGATGTCAAGAGACACCATACACCCACATAGTTCATACATACACATGGAGGCAAAATACTCACACACATGAAATAAAAAAAAAAAAGAATGAGAAATTGGGCCAATGAGATGACTCAGTGGGTAAAGGCACTTGCCACCAAGTCTGAGTTTAACACATGGAACCCTCATGGTAGAAAAAAAACTCACTCCTGCAAGCTGTTCTCTGACCTCTGCATGTGCAAAGTGAGATGTACACACACATAATAAAGTAGTGAAGAAATATTTAAGAAAACGAGAAAGTATCAATTTTTAAGAAAGGAACTACAACTACTTTTCTTCAGAGTAAACGTTTTGCTTGCTCTGCCACAAGGCTGTGCAAACACAGTCCATATGATCATGGGCAAACATGTCTTGCCCACATTTTTGTAAATATGAAAAGCAAATAGCCAACCCTGCCCTTTAGAAAGCAAATTCCTGAAGGATGCAACATTCAAACTTGAACTGTAAACAGATGAGAAAAAACATCAGACAAAACTACCTTTCAGAAGGTTTTTTAGGCTGAAGAATTAATAGTATATTAGAAATGTGTGACTAAAAAGTCACACTTGCAAAGGCAATTTCTAAGCTTGCTTTTAGTCATGCTGGTAAAAAACTGTATTTTGAAAAAAACTTTAAACTCACAGCTTTAAATGTCTACAGAAACAGATACGAATGAATCTGGGAAATCACTCTCCTTCAAGATCTGGCATTACTATTTTTATTCTGGCCAAATGCCCACAAAAGCACAAACATACTGCAAAACCTGCCCAAACTGCACCACCATAGTTGGAGATTTGCAGGTTTGTTTTCTTTTTAACTACCTGAAGGCTGTCAAATTGTGGTATTTAGTGTAAATAAGCGTTCTTCAGCAAAAATATATGGAGAAAGATTGCTCAACTGCATGGTGGTTCTCAATCTTCCTAATGCTGTGACCCTTTAACACGGTTCTTCATGTTGTGGTGACCCCCAATCATAAAATGATGATGATAATAATAATAATAATTACTATTATTATTATTTATCTTTTTTTGGTTTTTCAAGACAGGGCTTCTCTGTGTAGCTAAAAGAACTAGCTCTTGTATACCAGGCTGGCTTCGAACTCACAAGAGATCTGCCTGCCTCTGCCTTGCAAGTGCTGGGATTTAAAGGCATGCACCACCACTGCCCAGCTCATAAAATCATTTTATTTTTTTATTTTTTTCATAAAATCATTTTAATTGTTACTTTATAACTGCAATTTTGCTATTGTTATGAAACATAATGCAAATATCTGATATGCCACCCCAAGGGGTCACAACCCAGACTGAGAGCCACTTAGGTAAAACTACATTCTACTTAAGACGACCTTTCTCCTACCCAGACACAGCACATCCTTTCTATCCTCCAAGACATATTAACTGGCATATGAAGGCTTGATTCTAGGTTGAGAAAAGAGTTCTCAATAAAAATAATGAGGCTAAATAGTGCTTAACATCAAAGGAAGCAACTAAATCTCACAGCTGTCACTAGCTGGCAGGATCACATAAAAGTTGTTGGTTGTTTGTGCTTTTTTTGAGAAAATAAAAGTTTCTACCACATACAGACAACTCAGTTCAGGGATCTAGAAAGATGAAGTCATGATATGAAGTACAACAAGAGAGGTACACACAGAGCAGACACCAACAAACACCCCATTACTATATCTTAGATGAAAACCCTTACCAGTACCAAGTTCAGAGGACAGGCAAGGTACATTGCACACTAAAGGCAGGATGCTCCCTGAACTGGCTCTTGGACACTGACACTTTTGGATGAAAGCCAGAAGTCAGCTAGAGAGCTGCATGCTACAATCTAAAGTCTGATATGGAAACAAAATTATTTTTGTCCTTTTGTCAAGCTCTGTGGGCAATAAAAGTATGGAGTGGAAAGGAAGGCAAAAGTTGAAATGCTCTGTGCTGTTTACAGAATGGCCACATGCCTTCTTTTATTGCTCAAAGAACATTCCACTCCTGATGTGTTGACAGCACAATACAGTCAAACTGGAAAATCTGCCTTTTCATCTGAAATCTCTATCTCAAATGTAAGAAACAATAACTTCTTACAGTCAAGAGAGCATAAGATGTTAAGCTGAGAGACACTCGAACCAGGAAATGCTTCTTACATTGAAAACTTGTTTTCCTCTGTAAGTTTTCAACATAGAATTTTATTTTTCCTTCACTTTTTCCAGAGTGGAATGCTACTACCCCAAGTATCTACAATGACTAAATATCTGAGAGTGTTGTTGCACACAAAGGAACGAATCAAACATATAGATTATCATTCTCATACATCATTCTCGTATGTGGATACTCCACATTTCTCATTTTTTTAAAAAAATTTTCTTTTGTTTTAATTTTTAGTTTTTTTGAGACATTCTCACAATTTAGCCCCAGAACTCAGAGATCTGTTTGCTTCTGTCTCCTGTAATTAAAGGTATGCACCACCATGTCCAGCATTTCTTTGATTTATTATTTTTTAAACTCTTCCAAATATTGTTAACTGCAGTGTCAGAATCATGGTGGTTTGAACAGGAAGTTACACTGATTAAAACTGGATTCCCACAGGTGTTCTAGGAGTGAAGCAAATAGGGTTGTTTGAACTTGGTTCAAACTAATGGGAGATGAATGATGTGAGCTCAGAAATGCCTTCAGATTGAAATGGTATTAGCTACGGTGCTGACGGCAGCTGTTGGCTGAGTTCTGGAATAAGAGGTTAATTTATTCCAGACTAAACACTTTATTCCTATTGGTTTTATATAATGGACTTCTAGATCATGAACAATCTTTTTTGAAACCAAAGTCCTATGTACCTGAACTCAAACTCATTATCCCTTACCTCTGCCTCCCAAGTACTGGAATTACGGGCATATAGACCTGGCCCTCCAAGTCAATGTAGGCACCTAATTTGAACTCAAGCGCTGGGGAAGCTCTTTTCTTTCCAGAGGTAGCTGTGAGTACTGTCCACTAGGACTAGCTGACTGTTAAAGCCAGGGCAGTTACTCGAGATTATAACCTTGAACCTTTCTGGTACCTAACTTTAGTAAGATTTTCAGAGGCCTGATTGCAAGGCCGCTATGACAGTTCCAGAGCATCATAAAACCAATGACTTTAACATGGTGTAGTGGTGGAAGCTTACTACAACCCCAGAACTCCAGGGGCTGAGATGGAAGAATCACAAGTGGGCCTGGGTCAGCTAGAAAAATACTGATTTAACAATACTGCACTCCAGGTCAATATTATCTTTTCGGTTTTAAACTAAAATATGTTACACTTAAGCCCGAATAGCTCATTTATAAATACTATACTGACGTTCTTAATTTCTGGAGGAGTCATGCTTCCTTTTCTCTTGCTCTCAGGGTTTCTCTCTCTCTCTCTCTCTGTGCTGGATTAAAGGCGAGTGCTGCCACTACCACACAGCTCCACGTTTCTCTTAGGTGACCAGTGTGTTGTGCCTTACATATAGTCTGCTTGGAACTGACTCCTTATTCTAGCTACCCAACTCAAAGTCAAATGTGAGATTTCACCTAACAACACTAAAAATTTGTGTTTATTTGGGGTATTAACCCTGACCCAAAAGAGTCAATTTGTCCTGTTTTTCTGTTCCTTATCCTGTTTCTATGGATAGTAGTCAGTAAAGAGAGAGAAGGAAAAATACTCCTAATTTTCCCCATTTTCTTAAAATGGCGATAGGTGTCTGGACACCTTTTCATCACTGTAACAAAGTGCCAGAGTCAGGCTAACTTAAGAACTATGTTTCTTTAGCTCAGCTTTAGAGGTTCAAGGGCTTAGCACCTGCATCAGTGCACCTCTAATGAGGGCCTTCTCAGTGGTGTCACTCACTCGCTGTCTTAGGTAACAATGACAGGAACAGCAGTTATTGGTGACATTTCGAACAGAAAACAAAAAAGAAAAGGGGGCCCTCTAACAAGAATTTCACTCCCAATGACCTAGGAGCACTAGGCCCACTTCTTGGTGGTCTGACCATTATCCATTGAGGATCAAGACTTCAACATGTGGATAGATGACTAAATCAAATCCAATCACAGCAGTGAGGGACACTTAAAAGAGTCTAAGTTTAGCATATGAGTACAAACAGAAGCTTTTAATCTTAGCACCATTACAAATTTGCTTACTACTGCATAATTCAGTGTGTTAGTTATCTACCTGAGGTGAAATTAGGAAAACAATGCTAAGAAGATCCTATGCCAAAAAAGAGAAAAGAAAGTACATTAAGGCAATCGATATATATGGTTTACAGAAAAATCAAAATAAGGGACTTTGTTTTCTTAAGAGTCAGACTCTAGGGGCTGGAGAGATGGCACACTGGCTACTCTTCCAAAGCTCCTGAGTTCAATTCCCAGCGCTCACATGGTGGCTCACAGCCATTTGGAATGAGATATGGTGCCCTCTTCTGGTATAACAGGCATACATGCAGATAGAGCACCCCTATCTAAAAATAAATAAATAAATAAATAAATAAATAAATAAATAAATAAATAAATAAAAAAAGTCAAATTCTAGCTCTGACAGTGGTCCAGCCTCCTCAGCAGTATAAAAGGACAGCCCCTGCTCGTTTTACTGTGTACACTGTCTACGTATTTGTACATTTATTTAGTTCCCATCAATTTCCTTTCTGGTTAAGAAAAACACAAGTATTTCCAAGCTTATGCAACATATTGTTTAAGTTGCTGTTAGTGGAAATTGAGTTTTAAATGTCTTCTTTCATAGAAAATTATTTTTTTACCAGGTATACAAAATATATTTTATTCAAGCAGTACAAAAATTTCCATTCATAAATTAAAATAATAGCTAAACTGAATTTGCTTATCATTTTCATAGTCTAGTCTCATTTCATCAAGGACATTAAGAAAGTACCAAGAATATAAGAGATGAGGGTAGCAAGCAACAGGCAAAACCACAATGTAAATGGGAAACAATATACAAATGGTGAGGTAAACAAAAACACTATCAATCAACAAATACTGGTTTCGACCAAAGCCAAACAGTTTATCTTCCAGTCTCTCCTTCTACGCTCCAGGAACACTGAGTAAAAATGTAAGTACTGTGACTTTTTAGTGGTGGTGGCAGAGAGGGGACTGAGTGCCTGTGATTACATACAGTTCACTCTTTGCATACTCCCCAGGTACCTTGAAGATATGTATACTAAATTTAAAAAGTCTGTTTTTAATGCTAAAATCGGAGATAAAGGTGAAGAAGCAAATAGGAACAAGTCGTCTGGAGAAGATAAATAACCAAGAAATCTATTACACTATTATCCTAGACACCCAAACAAGCCAGACTAACACACCAATAATCCTCTGCTAGAAAGGTCATAGGTCCCTATTTTTATCATTACCAATATTATTTGTTTGTTTCCAAAATAGGGTTTCTCTGTATAGAGAATTGGTTGTTCTGGAAGTCATTCTGTAGACCAGGCTGGCCATGAACTCAGAGACCCACCTGCCTTTGCCTCGTGGGTGCTGAGATTAAAGGCATGTACCACTATTCCTGGTTCATAGGTCATTCTATATTACCCTCTTATGTTCTTCTATCAATCCCTACCCTGTCATGTACCACTCACACAGCTCGAATGGCATGTGTAGCAGTCTATATGAATCAATTCACTGCTGACCTGCATGGTAGCTGAAAGAGGCAAACTAGACATTTAACCTGGAAGACCAGTACCTAGCCAGAAACCACTTATAAAATGCAGGTGGCCAGGTGAGAACTCTGTGCAAGATGGAATAAGCAGAGAAATGCAGTAAGAACAAACTACCTTAATGTTTATGGCCTGGTTCCAGCTGTTTGTGGGATCCAGGTACATCTGGTTTTTCCCATGCCCTAAGTATTTCAGTTATTTCCCAAGATAAAATCTTACTAAAATCCCTGCTTTATGGAGGGAGTTGGGTAACACACGCGTGCATGCACACGCGTACAAACACACACACACACACACACACACACACACACACACACACACACACATCTGGATTTCACTGCTATGGATATCCTTCCTGACAAGAGCAGTTCTAAGCACAAGTTTGGCATTTCTCCTCTGAACCTCAAAGGGAAACAAACCGGCCTAGTGGTAACAGTGGCATCATCTTTGGCTTTCCCATATAATCTGCATACCCACAATTGGGGTCTAAAGATGTGCCATTAAAAGATTGAGAAACATTGAGCTTGAAGCTCTGTGGTAGTGTTTGTCGGGCATATTCAAGGTCCTGGGTTCAAGTGCCAGTGCTGAACCGCTAAAAATTAACAAACAAAAAACTACTGTCTGCTTATTTTCACAAAGTAAAAGAATATTGTACAAGACGATAAAACAAAATGCAGTTTTTCTCTCATGATCATCCTAAACTTAACTCCTAAAATGGCCCTGCAAATATATAACCTTTGGATACATTTGCTTGTAGATCAGATGATATAGACAAATCAACTAAAATTATATAAATATGTAGGTAGGTGAATACAGGCACAAGCAATTACTTGTAAGAGTTACAAGGTAGCAATATCAACCATTTGAAAACTGGCACTACACTTGCCACTTGGGAAGCTGAGGAAAGAAGTATCATGAGTTTAAGACTAGCTCAAGGCTCCATAGGAAAAATCTAAACACAAGGCCCAAATAAAACAAACCATAAATTGGGGAGATGGCTCTTTCAGTAAAGTTGAGCTCAGAGGCTCAGTGTAGTCTTTTTCTCAAAACAAAGCGAAATGAAGCCAGTCTGCTCTAAATAGTGAGGCCAGGAAGGACTATATATAGTGAGACTCTATCTTAAAAAAACAATAACAGTAAAAATCTCCACTCTACCCTACTCCCAAAATACAATGCACACCAACTGAGGAAGACACCTAAAAATGACACATGCCCCCCAACCCTCTGAACACATGTACACACATGCACTAGCACACATACCTTACACACACACACACACACACACACACACACTCAGGAGCTCACACATATTCTACACACATACACAAAATTACATAAGATAAACAAAAGTTATCAACAACAAAACACCGTTAACTCCAAATTCTCTTTGTAACAATTCCTGAGAAGGATGTAATACCAAAAGAAGAGAGAATGTAAGCAGAATTTTAGAATTTTTTTCTTTCAAGCCTGAAAGGGCTAGGCAGAACATTTTATAGTTAGACATACTGTAACATCACAGCTTTCATTCTGAGAAACAAATCTCTTTAAAATTGCTTTGGTTTCAAAGTACCTGTGAGTTGGATGACTCCTTAGAGTCAAACTAGGTACAGACAGCAGTACTCTAGCATCATTTAATGATAGAATTTATATTGTCTTCTAAACCAGAACAATCTGGTGAACCAAGAGAGATTAGCTGGGCAGCTGCTGAGGACAAACACTAAGGCATACTTTCCCTGAGAAATTAGGGCATTTGTTTATCACCTGCCATTTTGGTCTAGTCAATTTTTCCATTCTGTTTCCATTCACATTCTGATCTAGCAAGAGCAAAGAAGTGCCCTCCACAGGGTCACCTGTGCCTACATATTTCTTAGTGATGAAAACAAGTCTCTCTTGGCAAATATTAACAAGTCCTTACGTTTCCAGAATATGCTCATGCCAACTCTTTAATCTTCCTTCCTTCCTTCCTTCCATCCATCCATCCATCCATCCATCCATCCATCCATCCATCCATCCATCCGTCTATCCTGATGGTAGACTGGATGACATTTTCCCCGAGGAACATGACCCAATGCTTCAATCTCCCATCAGCAGCCATCCATTCCAGATGGTGGACTGAATGCCATTTTCCCCTTCAAGGACACACCATCATTTTCATCTTTCTCGTGGAACTTGCTCTTTTCTGGTGGTACCGGTGAGAGAATCCAGGGTCTCATGCATGCTAAGCAAGCACTCTCCTTGTGAACCCTCGGATCTACACCGACTTGACTGCATTTTCCTAAAAGTCCAGTGTCTTCACATGATCTCTTTTCTACTCCAAACTGAGCTATTTTACTATGGCTTACGAACCTCTGTGCTTGCTTTTCACAACATGGAAGACTACATAAAAGCCAACAATGGGACATGGTGTCTATGTGTACAGCATCGGATGATACCAAGTGTCTTGAACCCAATGTTCTGGAACTCACTATTCAAGAGATGACTTCACTTCTCCTTTATCACTAAGGTAGTAACGCAAACTTCACCATCCACATGTGACACTGCACCAAATACCAACACACCAACAGAACAAGGGTAACACAAGATGAAAAACCATTTTTCAAATACCTTTAACAACGGAAAGATTGCCAGGCGGTGGTGGCGCACGCCTTTAATCCCAGCACTCGGGAGGCAGAGGCAGGTGGATCTCTGTGAGTTTGAGGTCAGCCTGGTCTACAAGGGCTAGTTCTAGGACAGGCTCTAAAACTACAGCAACCCCCCCAAACAACAACAACAACAACAAAAAAGGTTTAAAGAGTCAAACCATCTTCTTCCACTTAGCAGCTAAAATAGACTTCGAAATAACAATTTTACTGAGATATAATTCACAATTTACCCATTTAAAACATACGATTCAGTAATTTTCAGCATATTCAGAGTGAAACTAATCACATAACCAGTAAGAACCTTTTTAAATTGGCAATAATTTCTAGTAAGAAGGAAAAATAAAATGTATTTTTACTGGTTTACATGAAATAAACATCTTAACAACCTGTATATAAACTAGGCCATAGTATTTCCCAGAAAAAAAAGCCTTACTGTTAACTGTATGCATTTACCCTGTGTTTTCAAGCCAACTAGCCTTGAACATTACCACTTCTCAAAATATCAACTTAATGCCTCCTACCAAGTCCACCTGCATTTATTTATTTAGATACTACATTTCCCCAGTGTTCTAGAACATAACTTATCTGAAAAGTATTTAACAGCACTGTCCCAACAATAACCCACCAATATCCTGCTCAGTTTGCTCATTCAAGAACACAAAGCTAACAGTGTATGTTCTCATCACACCAAGTCCCCATCAGGCCCCGTTGTTTGTTAGAAGTGTTCAACAAAACTCTAGGGCAAACTTTCTAGTCTCAATTTAACATAAATAGAATACCAGGGACATTAAAAACAAAAAGAAAAGTTGGCATGCAAGTGGCAGTGATCAACTTCTCAGCACTTTTACCAGATTGAGGTAAATATCAACCTTTTATTATCACTCAACATTGTCACACACTTCCCACCCCCTTTAAATCATTTGAAAGAAATAGGAAGAAGTGTATTTTGTCATTCAAAAGTCTGATTAAGTAACCACATAAATTATCTTATTAACCTTATTCTTCTACCCAGAATAGTCCCATACAAAATGTACCTTATCTATCGAAACTGATTTCCCGAAATGGGTATGTAGTTGGGTGGCAGAGTGCTTCCCTGGCATATGCAAGTACCCGAGTCGAATTCCCAACACTATATGTGGATAAGGAAAAAAACCTCCTCAATGGTCTAAAAGTTTCTTACTAAAATAACCTTTTCTCAGAGCCAGGCGGTGCTGGTGCACCCCTTTAATCCCAGCACTTGGGAGGCGAAGGCAGGTGGATTTCTTGAGTTCAAAGTCAGCCTAGACTAAATAGTGAGTTTCAATACAGCTAGGGCTATAGAGATACCATTTCTCCCCTTCCCCCTTATGAGTGTGACTGCACTCATTAAGTAGGTTCTTAAATATCTTGAGGTTTATGAGTGGGTTTTACTGAGATGGCTCAGCATGGAAAGGCCCTGCTGTCGATCCGCAGGACCCACACACTGAAAGGAAAGAACCAACTCTTCCAAGCTGTCCTCTCATCTCCATAGGCATACCATGGTATGTGTATGTTCAAGCACTTACACATATACTGCAAGTGCATGCACACTAAATACAATTTAATATACTAATATGAGGGATTATTTCGTTGCTTAGTCTTCCCACTTTTTATGACTGTACAGTTTCTTAAAAGTTTAAGTTTTTGGTCTGGAGAGACGGCTCAGTGGTTAAAAGCACTACCTGCTCTTCCAAAGGTCCTGAGTTCAATTCCCAGCAACCACGTGGTGACTCACAACCATCTGTAATGACTGATGCCCTCTTCTGGCCTGCAGGTATAGATGCAGGCAGAACACTGTACACATAATAAACAAATCCTTTTAAAAAAGCTTAGTTTTTTTTCAGTGATCCCAAATATTTTAGACATTTATCTTTTTTCATAGCCAGAATATTTCTGTCCTGACATTTGTAATACTGCTAGCAAGAAATCAAGCATCTTTCTATAAAATATGGCTACTGGGCTGAACTCTTTAGCTCTTTAACTGAGTGTATGTGTAAGTTTAAATTATAACCGGCTAGGTGCAGTGAAACATCATGCTGATAATCCCCACACTTTCCAAAATGGCTCTAGAAACTATAAAATACCAGCAAGAGTAGATAAACAGGGACATGTTAAAGAGGGTTACAGCTGCTGGTTGCTGTGTGCTCAGTTCTACTCTACTCACGTCACCTGCACTGTCTCACAGACAGCCTGGGAAGACTATTATTCTAGTAACACAAACAGAGCAACGCGGAGTAAGGGGCTGAGGGTGTGAGCCGCGGAGCCTGGGTCTGGCACTGGTGGACATTTAACCTTGGGCTTTCTTGGTTTAGTATTCTCCAAAAAGGGAGTGCCAACTAGACCATTCTTCCTGAGCACAAGCTCTTAGAAAACAAAGTAAGGATACAAGGGACACAGCTGGTACCTAGTACTGTTCTGCTGTCCTGGACAGAATAAAAACATGCTAAGTAAAGGGAGAAAATAGCAATATTGGAAGATTTTCCTTTTAAAGGTAAAATCTCACTATAACCCAGGCTGGCCTCAATCCTGTGATCCTCCTGCCTCAGTCTCCCAAGTGCTGGGATGGAGAGAAAATGCCTCGCAGATTTGAATAAAGGACAAACTTATTTACGAGGGCATTTTCTCAGCTGAGGCTTCTTTTTCCCAGATTAACTCTAGCTTGTGTCAAGACGACTAAATAAACAAACACACAAAAACAAACAAAAAACTCCAAACCAAAAACCTAACTAGCAAAATAGAATTATTTCGTAGAAACATCAAAAATATTTCAATTTAAAACGGCATGAATGTACCAGGGGTGGGGTGGCAGCGGTGCACGCCTTTAACCCCGGGTAGCAGATGCAGACAGATCTCCATGAGTTCAAGGCTACAGAGCGAGTTCCAGGTCAGACTCCAAAGTTTCAGAGAAACTCTGCGTGTGTGTGTGTGTGTGTGTGTGTGTGTTGGGGGACGGGGTGTGTATGAATGCTTTCCTTACTTAGAATCCTGAAAGAAAGGAAATAGCTAATAAATGGTCTGGAGCTTCTAGAAATAAACACCTGGCTGTGGTGCATGGCAATCGTACCAATTTCTAGATGTGTGATTTGTAGATTTTAACTCTCCACTCTGTGGAAGAACAGCACTTGAACTTCCCTGAGTCTTCCTGTAAAACTCCATTTCTTCTCAGCTTCTTAATCCGCACTCATGGTAATTCACCGCCTGAACAGAAGGCTTGGTGTGGCTATGTTCCAGAATGTGTCTTTTAATCCAGTCTTGTCAAGACAAAAAGCTATGTCATGTACAAGGTTAAGCTCTGCACTAGAGTTCTGAATGTAGGACCCTTTCTAATTTATAACTGAGGGAACTGTTTCATTTATTGAACACATGAAAACACTGGGTTCTTATAAATGGGCTGAATACTTATATAGGTCTTGACAACATATCAGCAACTGGTGTTCATGTATAGGTTGGCCATTATTTATTTTTTATCTCAGACTTCATGCTTACACCAGCACAGAATTCCTGTGCTATTTTCATACTGAGCTGGCATGTGCAGAGGATGCTGTCTACAGTCTTATTTTAGTCCAGACTAGTGACCCCACTGACTATTCGCTTTACTGATCAGAGAAGTCCTTCCCAGGTACATCAGAACTCCCATAAAACATCTTCACCAGGGGTCTGGAGAGATGGCTTAGTAGTTAAGAGTGCCTGCTGCTCTTGAAGAGGACCTGAATTCAGTTCTCAGCACCATGTTGGGTGGCTACAACCTCTGGTAACTCTGGCTCCAAGCATTTCTTCACCCCTGTCTCAGGAAGGCACCTAAACTTATGTGAACACACCGACATTTAAATACACTACACAAACACACACCACACACACACACACATTTCTGAGACAAGGGTCTCACTATGCAGCTTTGGCTGTCTTGGCACTCTATGTAGACCAGGCTGACCCCAAACTCAGAGATTCACCTACCTCCCAAGTGCTGAGATGAAAGATATATGCTACCACACCTGACCTTTGCGGGGGCAGGCAGGGGATTATGAAACATAACTTTATTTTAAAGTCTTGAAAAAAAAAAGTCAAGTGAGGAAGAATTTATTCCTGGGCCAGAATACTCATATGTGCTATGGGTCACATAGATACATTACATGAAGTAGTAGGCTACGTTTAAGACAATAGTTGATTTGACCTCCACCATTACTGACCTCCTCTTTTCTTGGGTTAAAGCCCCAGTGATAGTAGAAATATTAAGAATAGGAGAACTAAAAATAACCTATAGAAATGGGGATAAAATAAGAAATATCAACTTTTATTTTTGTTTTAGTGAATTAGAACTATAAGAAACAGGGTTGGGGATAGCTTGATGGTTAATACTGGCTGCTCTTCCAGAGGACCAACATGGCAGCTACAACTGTAACTCCAGTTCCAAAGGATCCTAGCTTCAGGGGATCTGACACCCTCTTCTGGCCTCCCTGGCACCTGCAGACACATGCACAAATATGATTCAACTACTACCTGCCACATGGCTGGAACCATCACACTTTCATGAAATCCTATCAATTAAGCTGGAGTGGGGGGGCACACACCCTCACACAGACATACATGCAGGCAAAAAAACAATGCACATAAGATAAAAATAGATAAATCATTAAAAAGAGAGAAAGAACTATAAGAAACTAATCACTGTTGCAAACATGCACACTGTTTGGCTAGACAGGGTCTCACTATGCAACCCAGTCTAAATTCAAATGTGTGAACCTGTCTCCTGCTTCAATATCTTGAGAGCTAGGATTACATGCAAGCACCATGACGCTGGGTTAGTATGGATACGTTTGTATTTAATTACCTGCCTACTCAAGGAACTGTGTAAAAGAAAAACTTTTTAGTTGTGCAATACTGTACCATAAAGCTCCTAACTAGGAGGTAAAACTTTTAAGTGTGTCCTTTCTGCTTGACATCACAACAAATGACACATTCAACTACAGATCAAAGAGTAGGCTTACTTAAAGAATTTCCATAGTCATCAAATATTTCTGAAAGTACATATGGCATAGAAAAAGAGCTCTGAGAGCCTCAGTCACCATAACAGCTACTATGTACTAGGAACCTGGAACATGCCAGATACTGTGCACATTTTCTTATTGAACCTTCACAGCTTCTTTACATACAGCAGTCTACTCTTAGTATCTCACCAACAAGAAAACAGGGAAGAATGGGCCTACAATATGATCCCCAGGAGCATATAACTTTCTCAAGGCCTTGAGCTTTTGAATTGTTTCACTACAGAACTGTCTATAGTATAGCCTCATTCTTTTCTATTGGCTGTGTTTATAACCCATGTAACTTAAAAATGTATCTCAAACTGCATAGTAAATTGTTTCTAATAGTTTTAACAAGCATTAACAAGTCTAGAATACTGGAAAGCATCATATAGAGTAAGTTTTAAAAAAGAGCTCTGCTTCATGGGCTGCAGATATAGCACAGTCTTCTTCCAGAGAACCAGGCCTTGGTTTCCAGCATCCGCATGTATCTTTGGTTCTAAGGGATCTGATACCTTCTTCTGGCCTCCACGTGTAATAGCATGCATGTGGTAGACATAAAAGCAGGCAAAATACTCATTTCAAAACAAAAATTTTAATTCTGGTAAAAAGTAATCATCTCCCAGCTGGGTGTGGTAGCACACACCTGTAAAGCTCCCTCAGGAAGTAAGAAACAAAAACTGCCAAAGTTCTGGGCCAGCCTAGTCTACCTAACAAGCTTCAGGTCAGCCAGAGTTACAAAGCAAGATTGCCACTAAAAAACAAAACAAAACAAAAAAGTTAACATCTTTACCAGGAAATAATGCTATGAAAATCATACCATTAAGTGTGCAAAGAGAACATTTCTCAAACTATTTCAATGGAACCTCTTTTTTAAGGTCTTTGTGGGTCTTCCCAGGGAAAGGGACACTATGATCAAGTAACCTCAGCAAGCTGGGAAGTGCTGCCCATTATGGTGCCTTTGGAAAGGGTCATAATGTGCACTATTTTGCTCTGACACGCTCTACAGAAAAGATAATCAATGTTAAAATAAAAAACCTGGGGCTAAGAATTAAAGCCTGGTGGTAGAGCATCCACCTGGAATGCATGAAGCCCTGGGATCAATCATTAAAACAAAACAAAATAAACTGTGATACATGCCTAAAACCAACACTTGGGAAACAGCAGCAGAAAAATGGAGACTGTAAAGTCATCCTCAGTTATATAGGAAATTCATGGCCAGCCTGGACATGAGACTTTGCCTCCCTCCCCTAAAAAGACCCAAATTACAGAGCTACTATCAAAAATTAATAATACTCCACAAAACACAACTTAATAAGCTTACCAGGAAAGAGGGATCCTTTACCTTTCTACTACAATCTTTTCTATGATGTAAATCACTTTCCAGTGCAAATACAGCAGGGACAGGTGAACAGGAAAATGTCCTTTGGTTAAGCAGTTCATCTCAGCTGACTACAAATATTATCACACTAGCATATGCCTGGATCATTCATTATTTACAGAAATGTCTTCTTCCCTAAAAATACAAAGGGAAGCAAGAAGATACCTTAAAGTTTTTCAAGCCAGACATGGTGGCACATGCCTTTAAACCCAGCACTTGGGAGGCAGATGAGGAGGATCTCTGTGGGGCCTACATGTTCTACATAGTGAGTTCCAGGACAACTAGGGCTGTTATACAGAGAATTCCTGTCTCAAATAAAATAAAATAAAAAAACAAAACAAACAAAACAAAAAATCAGTTTTCAAAAGTGAGAACAAACCCCAAAACTTTCACCAAACAACTTATATACCTAATATAACTCATAAAGGCTGAACAAAGGATAAAGGGATCTTGTAATGGGGCGAGAACGATAAGATCTGCATAGATTGTACTGGTGAGCCAATTCCTGCCTGCCTGTCAGGAATACTATCTAGAAGATAGTTTGCCATTACAGCAGAAAAGAGTTGATTAGATAGATCAACAATTTCTTGAAGCCAGCATTTAAAGACAGTATTTAGCAGAAAGTTTATAGTATGTGAATCAAACAAAAGCTACCTGAGGAGTTGTTACTCACGTGTCACCTTGTCTTTGGCCACTGTTGTAATCCTAGATAGGCAAGGAATGGTAGCTCAGATGGTGCAGAAGCTTAGTGCAGGTAGAGCATCAGGAGACATCTGCTAGGAACTGCTATCTCCAACCTGACTCTCCAGGTCTGGTCCTTCCTTCCACTCACTGCCTTTGGTTCATGTTTTTCCCTTTCCCCAAACGGCTCATAGGACTTCACAATTGTGACAAAGCAACTCATGGGAGGGAGGCTTTGAGAACTTGTTAATCATTATCTGACTTATTAAACTTGTACTTTACTACCATTTAACATTAGTTCTCAACATTTTGTAACTGCAAAGGTAGAGAATTACAAAATAGACTTTTTTGTTGTTCACCTTTACCCTACGCAGAGTACTTAAACAGTGTGAAATAACTCCAGGCACCTGACCAACTGGGAGAAAAAATGTGCAAGTGCAGTCAGTCACATGCTTTCAAGTTCTCATAAAGAAAACACCCTTCACCACCACAAACAAAACCCTACAGGAAAAAAGGTAAGCCAAACCCCCACAACACGATTACAGAAAATAGGG
Source organism: Myodes glareolus (assembly GCF_982192425.1). Classification (NCBI taxonomy): domain Eukaryota; kingdom Metazoa; phylum Chordata; class Mammalia; order Rodentia; family Cricetidae; genus Myodes; species Myodes glareolus. The sequence continues at coordinate 27,652,346 of NC_142026.1, read as the reverse complement.
GCAATATAGACTGGACGAGTTTCCAACCTAGGCCTCTTAGAAGAATCAAGAATGACTGACCCAGAGTGACAACATCATTAGTCATCCCATCAGAACCCAGCCCTGCCTACTGCCCACATGCTTCTCATCCTCACAGTAGGAGTAACATAAAAAATAAACGCTATCCACTGGCCTAACTAAACTATACACTACTGAGCAATTATGACTATACAACTAAAGCATTTAAAACAAACCATCATTTTTGGGATTATAACATGTGGCTATTGTTTAGAAATCAATTAAAAATCCTCAACTGCCTTTATAAACCATTTTAGAATACTAACACAAAAATGCTCAACAAGAAACCAAAGCCTTTCTGAGCAAAACAAGTTCAGATGATGAAGTAATGCTCAGTCCAGAGAATTCCTGTTTTGAAGTGGGGTGGACCTGGTTTCCAGTCCCAGCTTAGCTGCAGTATTTGTATGTTCTTAGGTAAGTCTCCACTTTGGTTCCCCATCTGTAATGATGGAGACAACACTACCCACCTTAGAGGTTTGTTCAATATGTCAACAGGTAACAGTAGCCATGTGAAGTTTATCTAGTAATCTTTGCTCATCTCCCCTGGTTCTCTATTTCACCTTTAATCTTCATACCGTCACCCCAAACAAAATTATGAACCCTTCTATGCTAAAACAAAAAAAAAATGCAAAAGCCATTTAACATATACTGAATACAATTATTGTCATTTAAAATAATGAGGTTCAAAAAAGATATTACTGCATAAAGTACAAAAATTTCACTCACACAATCTACATGAAGAACAAAGATACCTAGCTCCAGTTCCAACTCCACAGCTCATAAGCTGTAGAGCAATCCTGGGCAAATGGCTGGATTTTGCAGAAAACCCTATCGGCAAAATTAACCAAATACTGCCTCCAGTTAGAGCAGGCTTCAGTGTTTCCATCCGCAGAAAGAACCATTCTGAGTAGATTGTTTCTGAAGTTCTAAAGTTTCCTCTATTATTAGCATCACAAAACTTATGCTGTCTGGATAGTTAGTATGTGCCAGGGACACTATCCCTACAACTCTCAGATGTAGTCCTACCATTCCTATCTGAGGAATCTAAGCTAAAGGGGAGTTCAGGAACTTGCCTGGAGTAATAGAACCCACTGAAGGAGAGGTAAGGATCCCAATCCAAGCACAACACTTTTAACCCTGAGATTAGTCCTGTCCTCCAAATCCCAGAGACCAAGAGTGGGCTAACATAGATTTATAAACCACAACCTGTTTAGGCTGTTTTCCTGTGCTTAATACAGCAGGCTTGGGGGAAGAACTATGACCAATATAACTAACAGCACCTTGTTAGAGGGCAAGCTATGGGCCATTAGACAAAGCTATAAAGTATCAACCAATTCACAAAACCTGTTTTGTTTCTCAGGCAAAGATTTTATCAAAATTATAAAATTAATCAATGTTTTAACATTACTGTACTTTCTTAGTCAACAATATAGCCACTGAATAATGTACCAAAGAATAAATGCTCAAAAAACCCAGGGTGCCACTAAACACTGGTTAACTAGGTTTCCTCTCTTTGTAATATGCACTGAAAATGTGTGTGTGTGTGGCGGTGCATGCCTGTAAGCCAGCCAGTACCTAAGAAACTGAGGAAGATCATACACTGGAAGCTAGACTGGTTTATAACAGTGAACTGGAGGCCAACCTAGTTCACAATGAGACCCTGTCCCCCACTCCTCCCAAAACATATACATATAAACAAGTAAACATAAACCTATAGCTTAAAACAATCCACTGGGTATGGGACTCAAGAGTGACAAGGTCTCAAGTTAGAAGAAATACTCAAGGAATAGGTATGTGATGGATACAGTCACCATAAATGGCCTGGGCAGGCCTTACCACTCTCCTTTGGGGCTACTTCACACCTGACTGACCTCTTGCAATTCTCTGCATGCCATTCCCCCTTCCTCTGCCAGTTTAAATTGACAGCTGCTATAGACCACAAGTCTATCTTCCTCTGCCCTTCCTTTCTGGGGAAAGTTAAAATGACAGCAAAAACTTAAGTTCTCTAAGATAAAAATGGCAGAGGACTATACACACCAACACATACGCCTGTGCACACACGATGCTGATGGCAACGAGCCATTAACCTTCAATCTAAACTCTGTTTCCAAGGATCTCAATAACTCTTCTCATAATCTTGGATAGTCTGAGAAGCAGAAACCAAACATTTTTTTTTTTATTCCTAGTCTAGTCTATAAGTAATGCCATGTGTTCTCTTCATCACAACCACTAGACTGAGACAGTGAAAAAAACCAGGTGTGGTGGTTCCTGCACTCACTTTAGTCTCAGCCCTAGAGAGGAAGAGGCAGGAGGATCTCTGTTGAGTTTGAGGCCAGGCTGGTCTAGAGTTCCAAAACAGCAAGGGCTACATACAGAAACCCATTCTCAAAAGAACAAACGAAACTAAATATAGTTCCATATGAGATTACCCTAGTTAGGCACTATACCATACCGGTAACGTGTCTATAACCCAAACACTCAAATGAGGATGAAGCACAAGGATCATTTGAGGCTCTTATGGGCTACATACCTGGACCCCAGATAAAACAAACAAAAAACACAAAAATAAAACCACACAAGTTTATCACACGGTTTCTCTGTGTAACAGTGCTGGCTCTCCTGGAACTTGCTCTGTAGACCAGGTTGGCCTGGTCTCACAGAGATCTGCCTGCCTCTGCCTCCCAAGTGCTGAGATTAAAAGTGTGCACCACCACCAGCACCGCCTGACTCACACATTTTTTTACTAAAGGTTTGACTATCAGTCTTCTCTGACAAAAAACAGAGTAATTATACCCTTGTGAAAATTCAGCTACTTGGTTTGCTCTGCACAGACACAAATACAGTACCTTCACACCTCTGGAATAAAACATCCAAAGTCAGAAGTAACCTAGTTCAGGGATCCATGGAGATTTCATTTTCCCAAACTTTATCACATGGAGAAATTTTGTCTACAAAAATAAAAATTTTGCTACTATTCATATTATCTATGACAAAAAGCAAACACCTTATTAAAATGACCCATGAAAAGAAGGCAAATGGATTTTTTTTAAGAGGTAAGATTTAAAACATCAGTAATGGTACCCCAAAAATGACACCTGAAATTCTGGTCTATCACTAGATTTTATCTCTTTTATCTTGTGGGGAGGGGAGTGTGATTTTGTCTGTCTACATCTATACATTTATTTATACAGCCAGCAGGACAAGTATCAACAGTAAGCGACCAACTTCTCAGGAAAATTATGCCCTTGGTAGAATACAGCAAATGCTACAAAAATCTATACTTAACAAAAGTTGAACAAAAGAAAATTTTTGAGTATTAGAAAATAACAAGGATGCTATATAGCATATACATTTTGCAATATACAATAAAGATTCACATAAGACAAATTATAAAACCAAACCCAGTAAATAACTGGACTATTCAAACTATTACATATTAATCTTATAAAAACTCAAGTCTGTAGTGGTGGTACACATCTGTAATCCCAGCATCTGGCTGAGGCAGAAAGATCACCACAAATCCTAGCCCAGCCTAAACTACAAAGTTAAGTTCAGGCCAGTATGAAGTACTGAATGAGACTCTGTCTCAAAAAAAAAAAAACCAGAACAAAGCTGGGTGGTGGTGTATTCCTTTAATTCCAGCACTTGGTAGGCAGAGGTAGGTAAATCTGAGCTCAAAGCCAGTCCGGAATAAAAATCACAACAAAAAACATAAGTCTAGTTCATCATCTCATTTTCTACATTGTTCAAAAAAGAAACAGTAAAACACAAAAGGAATAATAGCTGATTTAATACAAGGCCCTACAGTCTAAAATGCCAATAAACTAAACTAAGCTACATTAACATGAAAAAAATGCTCCCTTGTAATGACAGCATATCATTTCACTAAATTTTGTGTGCCAGCAAAGAAATATATTCAGCCTGAATCTTTCTAACGGCATGATTAAAAAGCATATCCCTGTAGACAGCCCTAGTACAGAGACCATATCTTAGTAGTAGGTAGAGGGTAGGAAGGGTCACAACATGATAGTGTACGGGAGACAATATATCAGCTATGAATGTAATCTTTTCACAGTGCCCTTCATTTAATTTTCTTTTTAATTGTGTACACATGTGGGTATGTGAACAGTGGAAGACAGGCGTGTGTGGAGTTGCTGGAGCTGTACAGAACCGAACTGGATTCTGAAAACACAACGGGAATAGAACTCAGGTCCTCTCCAAGAGCAATATGCACTCTCCAGTTATCTCTCCAGCCCCTCAGTGCCCTTCTAAAAGCACCTGCTGTGTGCTCTCCTCCATCCCTCATAATCAGATACATGCACTCTGCCAAATAAAAACACATTCAGTATAAGCAGCAATGTGCCCAAACCTTGAAGAGTAGCTAATAAATATACTCCCAACAAGAAACTGTAAATAACAATGCAACTTTTCAGGTAAAAGGGAAACAAAACACGTAGGAAAACTTCCATACTGGTGCTGTTGGCTCATGCCTGCAATTCCAGCATTTAGGAGGCTAAGTCGGGAAAACTATCTGGAGTTTTGAAGTTAGCCTGGCCTCCACAGCAAGGTCCAGGACAGCTTGAACCAGAGAACATTCTGTCTCAAAACGCCAATAAACAAATAAATAAATAAATGTACATAGTATATCTCTTTATGTAAAGAAAATAGACATAGAAAATGGACAAAAAGGAAATATGTAAAAATGCTGACAGCAACAAAATCTAAGAGGTAAGATTAAAAAGATAACTTTAAAAAAAAAATCTAGTTGTTTTTGTAATCCTAGTACTTGGACGCCCAAAACAGGAGGATGACAAATTGGAGAAGAACCTGAGCTACACAGTGAGACCCTGTTTCAAAAGATGGGGGCAGGGTGGGGGAGAGGAGGGAAGTAGAGAAAGGAGAGATGGACTCCTACTTCCACATTTCAAAGAGCATATCTTAAAAAAGAAAACAAAACAAACAAAAAAACAAGGTCTCAATGTGTATCTTATCTGGTCTGGAGTTCCTTATGCAGATGGGGCTGGCCTCAAGCTCACAGAGATTCAGCCTATGCCTCCCAAGTCTTGCTGAACTAAAAGTGTACACCACCACCATCAGCTAGATCATGTCTTACTTTGGTAAAGAAAAATGTAAAATTGAAAAAAGTAGGTATTCCCTTGTTCATACAAGAGTTTACAAAATCAATATTAGGTTCTAAGTCAATTCCACAAGTCATATTCTGTAGGCTTCTAGCAGTTACTAATTACTTGCTGTTTTTCTTTTTTTTTAACCTATGAAATAGAGCTTAAAAACTTTCAATTCTGGCTATCCAATATTTTCATAACTAAAAACTAACAAAAACTTACCCTTTCAGCAAAGGGTGTATGTCCAACTGTCTGTCTAGACAATTGCTAACAGTTTTTTTTTTAATTTTTATAAATTAGCAGTTTAAAATTCAATTCCAACACGGAGGCCCAGAAGTTCTGAAGCAATTTTAAAGAACTCACCAACACAAACTCCTTGTGTGCGAAGAAGAGGTAAATTTAGGGGCCTTTTTCCATAACTTCTACCAAGTGTGTATCTAGTGACACTTTTCAGCAAAAGGTATTTTCCTTGGCTTGGACACAGATGTACTTAAAGACCTCGGAAGCTGTCAAAAATCCATCTCAAACTGCCTAATACTTAAGGAACAATATCAACGACTGTGGCCTTCTCTACTCGCCTGTCTTTTATGAGAGCGCCTTTAATATGCCCTAACATACATTTCCGGCTTCATGAGTCACTGAAAAATGAGTTCTAAGTTTGCCGTGGAAGGTCGCTCAAACAGCTCCTCCACGCCATTCAAAGATCTGACCCCTAACTGCCTCTTCAGACTACCCCACCTACCGTGGCACTCGGTGATGGAATTAGTAACATTCCCATGCTCTTTGTACCTTTGTCCTCTATGGCTTGGTTGCCCCTCCACGCCCTTCTCCGCAACCTCCTTCTCCTCCCAAATCCAATCGAGTCTTCTAGACCCGGTTTAGCACCGCCTCACCCAGGCAACCTCCCAGATTCGTGGGAAGGCGGAAACAAACGATCGACAGGTCAGGTCTTCCCCGAGCACCGTTCCAGCAATCGGTAGTTCTTAAAGAGGACTTATCTATCTCCTCCTGCCTGGTGTCGTGGTTATTTGTGTACCCGTCTTATCTCTCACATCACAACGTTAAAGCTCCCCGGGGGAGGTCACCTCCTGGCTTGGTTCACCTCGAAATCGCTAAGGCACCGGCACGCAGTCGGCGCTTTGGGTTGCTCCAACCGAACCCGGGAACGCGCCGAGCGCACAATTCCTAGCCAGAAATCAGTTAAGCATTTTCCTGCAAGGGTCCCTAGGAAGACAGTGCCTGCGTCCCGCTAACAGGGAGGGTGTGTGGGGCTCGGGGGCTAAGTGCCCGAAGTCCCCGGCACGGCGGGAGTGACAGCTGGCCGGACCAGCTCTCCCCGGGTTAGTCGCAGCCCCGGCCGGCAGGTCCCGGGAACCTAGTACCGGCTAGGACAGGGGCGGTGCCCGGGACTCGGGCTGACCCGGGCCGCTCCCGCCGCCGCCGCCACCACCCGGGAAAATGGAGGCGGGCCGGGCGGAAGCCGGCGGGCGTCCGCGTCGCGAGCAGGGCCGGGCCGGAGGGTCACTCACGGGGCTGGGCCGGGCCAGGGAGCTCCCTCTCCGTGTCGTCGCCGTCCCCGTCCTCGGCCGCCGCCGCCTCGGGCTGCTCGCTCGGTCCCCGCGGCGCGGTTCGGGCGCTCCGGCCCTCCGTTGTCCTCCGCCCGCAGCTGCTCCCGGCGACGGGCTCCCGCGGCGGCGGCGGCTGCGCGGGCGGACGGTGGCCCAGGGGGTTCCCGCGGTGGCCGCCGCGCTTGCTGCGCTTGGGCTGGCTGCGGCTGTGGCTTTGAGGCCCGGCACCGCCTTCGCCTCTGAGGTCTCCTCAGCCTTCGCGCGGCTACTGAAGCCTCGGAGTCTCTCAGGCCGCGCGGCTCCTGGCGCCCCGCGCCCAGCTCCGGCTCGAGCCCGGCTTTGACGTGCGCACTGCGCAGCCGCCGAAGGTGCGACGTCGGGCGGCGTCGCAACGCCCTCTGCAGCCTAGGGCGCCGCCGGGCGTCCTGGCGGACTCAAGACGCCTGAATCGCAGGACAGGGAAGAGGTTGGGGCATAGAAAAAAGCAGATGCTAAACTGGAGTCAACGTGCCCCCTACTTGCTGTTTGGCACTCAGTCCCTCTTGGGCATCTGAGTCCTTTTCCTGAAGAAACACACGCCCGCTTCCTCAAGTCTTAAAACTTTATTCATGCTTGCGAAGAGCCTGCAATTACATTTTAACATCTCCAGACAGAAAAAAAAAAAAAAAAAAAAAGGATTCAACCAGGGTACGAATCCTACTTCCAGAGAGGAGTGTAGTAGTGCATGCTGGTAATCCCAGCACTTGGAAGTGAACTCAGGAGGATTTGGAGTTCAAGGTCATCCTTTGCGACACAGGTCCAGGCCAGCCTGGGCTGCGTGTATTCCCTGCCTCAATAAATAGATGGATGGATAGATGGGTGAATAGCTGGACAGATAAATAGATAGATGAACAAATAAATAGATAAGTAAATAAATGAATGAATAAGTAAAAATATAAACGCAGTGATACAATAGCAACTGCTGTAGTATACTCAAGAGGAATAAAATTGTAAGAGTCTGGTGACAAGGTCACAAAATGCCACAAGTATGCTTCTTTGCTTTAGATCTGTGATTTAACAGGATATTTGAACAGATCCAGTGAGGGAGAGGGAGGATGGACCTTAAGCAGTCCTTGTAAGCTCCTGTGAGAAAGTGCAAATAAACAAAGCAATGATGTGTACCAATGAATAGTGTAAGACGCTGGATGAGGAGGGAAGATGGTGTGTGTTACTATTTCCAGTGGCCCCCTAAAGAAAGCAAGGTGATGGGAGCCTCCTGTGAGGACTTCTGTACCCGAGAAAGGGAAGCTATCCGTAGGATTTGACCTTGTAAAGGGTTTTCTGAGCACTGTCACTGTGGTATGAAGACCAGTGTGAAGGGCCTGAGGAATTCCACAAAGACAGCAGTTAGAGGCTGCTGAGCCCTCTAGCAGGGCTGGTGGTGCTTCTCTTGTCTGTTATGGGGTAGGTTCAAAGAGAGCCGAGATGGAGCTGAGAGAGACTAAGAGGGTGACACATGCCCATTGTTGTGATGTATCTGCCAGCAAATACCACTCAAACGTGGGTTCAAGCCGGTAAAAAAAATCTCTATTCAGAGCCAGTGACTGCATTGGGTGTTCAGGACCCAAGCACAGTCCCAACCCTTTCTCAGGATGGGCTTTTAAGCACAAAACTTAAATCTGGGCTGACACACCTCAGTTCACAAGAACAGTTAGCCAGAAGCAGAGCTACAGAAGTCAAAAGGCAAGGTTAATACAGTTACCGACTTTCCCAGAACTATGGATGTTGATGGATTAGGGTCTTTGTTCTCATTTTGGCAGATGTTGCTACCTGTATCCTGGATTTCAAGGCCTGAATAGTACTTCCATTGTGGTGTCAGTTGTGCTAAGGTCTGGGGACATGACTAACTAGAATCCCAGTTCTAGGGAAGCAGAGATTGCACATTTGAGGCCAACCTGATCTACATAGTGAATCCCAGAGTTCAAGATCGCATAGCAAGATCTTGTCTCAACTCTCTCCGTGTGTGTGTGTGTGTGTGTGTGTGTGTGTGTGTGTGTGTAAGTCAGGTATAATAGGGAACACCTGTGATCATAGCACTTGAGGGTGGTGGGGGAGAAGGTTATTCTTGGCGTTGCAGGGTGGCCATGTCTCAAAAAAAAACAAACAACAACAACAACAACAAAAAAATCAGCATCTTCACACTTAAAATCCATCCAACCAATCATAGTTAATCTCAAATGCCCTAAAAGCTCCAAGGGAAAACTAGCCAGACTCTAAGTTCTTCAAGTTTGGGAAGGCAGCTAGCAAGAACTGTCCCGTGCCTTCCCTCTATATATAACTGTGGAAGGGTGGAGAGTGAGTGCAGCCTCTGACCCTTTGCAAAGTGAAATCCAAGGGAGAGCAAATGTTAGCTAATTCTGAAACTCAGTTCGCCAGACTTTGGCTCTCACACGGTTCTGGATATGTTGTTGCTGGTGATAAGGCTTTTGTTGGTGGTGTTTGTTTGTTGTGTCTTATTCCACAGCCCTAGCTGATTTGAAATTTACTAGACTAGGCTGGCCTTGATCTGGTAGAAATTATTGCCTCTGCCTTCTGAGTGCTGGGATCACAAAATACACCAACCTACTGGACTCTCTTTGGTTTTGTTTGCTTGTTTGAGACAGGGTTTCCCTATGTAGTCCTGGCTGCCCTAGAACTCACTCTGTAGATCAGGCTGACCTTGAACTCACAGAAATTCGCCTGCCTTTGCCTCCCAGGATTAAAGGCCCCTGCTGTCACCACCACCTGGCTTGACTGTCTTTGTTTTAAGATGAGAATTCTTTTTCATCTCTGTTATATCCATAAAAATACACCTAATTTCCCACAGTCTCAAAGAATGTGTAGGCTGGATAATTCCATGTACAGAGTTGTAACTCCTCTGTTTGAGGGTTCAGATTAACATTCCTTATTTACTCTTAACTTGGATAAACCTACAACAGTTTAGAACCATACCAGCAAAACAGTAGAAATTTCCAGAACAGGGATTGTTAACAAATTCTAGTTTGAACCTGGCCACTTGAATTTACACTGGAAAGATATTTTCCATACTCTGCTGGGAGTACCTGGTAAGCTGTTTCTACTACACTATTTCCCTGTGCATGCCACCACTTTCTGGAAAGTTCCCCGTTTTCATCTTGAAACTTTCTCAGGAGCCCTTGGTTTTCCTGTGCCAAGTCCGCAGAGCACAGGGTCATCAGGCTGTGTTGTTGTTATTGTCTCCCTAGAGTCAGTGCTGGTCCTGTGTAAATCTTCCTTTACCCTATCTCTTTTTCTTCCTCTCTGAGGCTGGGCTGCAGGATGGAGGTGTTTCCCTGCCTTAATTAGACTATCTAGGAAAGGACTTTGGAGCCTGACTCACAGCTTCCCTCCCACCCCACCCAGTGCCTCCATTCACCTGGCTATATCATGGCAACTCATCTTATTGGGTACAGTCTCCTCTAGGCTGCCCCAATGACCTTCCCTTCCATGCCACTTCTGCAGCCAGCAGGCTAGCCCCGCCCTGACACTCCAGTTTCCAGAGTGGCTCCGCTCCTCAAGTTTGAACTCCACAGCACTCCTGTTTGCTTCTCTTCTCCTCCGCCCACCTGTCCACACCCTCAGACTCACCAAACCTGCTCTAAATCTCATTAGAATTTGTGTATTTGACACTTGCTTCTTGAGAGTAAATGACAACCTCCGATGATGGGAGTGAAGCATTGGCTGATACATCGTTCCACTCAGCGTCCAGCAGAGACACTCGCGGCAATTATAGGGGAGCGAGACACAGAGTCTATAAGAGAGCTAGTAAGTTAAATGATAGGGTTAATGTTCAAGGGAAAGCATGCAAGTAGTTCTAAAAGCATGGTAAGTTCGAGGACCTGCTGATGTACAAGTAGCTTAGAGTTGGGGATGGAGAAGATAGGAATAGACAAAATGGAAATGATATGCAGTTGTAATCATGAAAAGCCATGTCTTTCATGCTAAGGAAGCTGGACTTGAGTGTGGATATACTGGGAGGGTGGATAGGTACGCATTAAAACTTTATGCCATTGAGTGCCACATCCATATGTGGTTTTTTTTTTTTTTTTGAGGGGTTATTGTTTTTGTTTGTTTGTTTTTGCCTCCAGTGCAGTATTTGGGAATGTAATCCAAGGCATTGTTCATTCTGGGCAAGCAGTCTGCCGCTGAGATACATCCCCAAAGCGTTCAGATTTGTATTTTGGAATTCCAAACACCCCTCTAATCAGATATACACAGAGGAGGGCCAGATTACAAAGGATGAGACCAGTAAGAAGCTACTCTCATTCACTCATTCAAACAGTCACGAGGGTCTGAGCTGGGCTGGATATTTTTACAGGGTGGTAAGTAATGATTTGGGGAAGATAAGAAAGAGTGAAGACTCCAGGAAGAAAATTGGTTTTGGTTTGGAAAACTGTTTGAATAATAGGGCTATTTACTTAGAAGGCCATTATCTGAGAGCAATTAGAAGCCAGGAGGAAAACCAGGAAAGCATTGTTTCACACTGGGGTGACTCAGGCCAAGACTAAAGCTGCTAGAAGGGTCCTCTGGTGGAGCGGTAGGGCGCTCTACCCCCTGAGCCGTCTCTCTGAGACTTTTAGAAAGCTTTAGGGGCTGAATAGATGGCTCAGCCATTAAGACCACTTGCTGCTCTTGCAGTGTTAAATCTTAAACTGGGACAAAAGGCTGAGTTGTCTATTTAACATATCAAATGGGACCTGGCCTCCCAGTTCTTCCAGGATTCTTCAGTGGCCACTGTGATAGGGTAGGGACTGTTATAGGGCGTGGCTGGCATACCCTTCTCCTTGCCCTGAACTCTCCAATCCAGGGACTTGGCTGCCCTTCCCTATATAATCCAACCATTTTGGTTACCAGTCCCTTTACTTCCCTGGCCTCTTGGTCTCTTGGTCTCCTGGCTCTCCCTTCTTACCCTGCTCTCCTCACATGCCCTGGCTCAGGGTCATGATCACTCTGGAGTCTCCCAGATGTCTCTACCTCTGGCTGTGCTCTCCCTCATACCTTCAATAAACCTTCTCTTCCACCATACCTAGGAGCAGTCATGTCCTCCCTTTTTTTATTTCTTTTTTTTTTTCCATTCACAGAGGACCTGGGCTTAATTCCCAGCAACCATATAGTGACTCATAACCATCATAACTCCAGTTCCAAGGGATCCAATTGTCCTCTTCTGACTTCTGGGGCCACCAGGCATGCACATGGTCCACATACATACTCTCAGGCAAAACATTCATCCACATAAACCAAAAATGTAAAATGAGCTTTAGTCTCATATCTGCTGAGGCAAAATCAACATTTGGATGTCTCTGTTAAAATAAGAACATCTGGTCCTCCCTAGACGTGATCCTCCCTAGAGTGGTCCTCCAAAGATGTCCAAGCCCTCAGGTCTAGAATCTTTTTACTTTATACAGTAAAAAGAAACTTTGTAGCCGTTAAGGACGTGAGGTGCCTCCTCTTCTTAAGTCCACAGAAGAAATGTCCTGCCGCTTGCTACATATTGTGCTCAGGGGAGCTGATTTTGGTCACCTGGTCTCCATTCACTCTTATGTAGTCAGTGTGTGTTGTTTGAAGCCTGGAGGTACCTAGCGATTTGGAACATCAGCAACAGGAAATGAACGGTGTTTATGAAAGGCTATTTATTTATTTATTTTTCTCTGTGCAGTTTACCTGAATGACAAAAATTCTGTGTTTTATCTGAATGAAGTTTTTACTAACTTGGTGGTTTTCTTTGTTAGTTAAGGGAACAAAACCATCTCAGAAAAAAAAAAAAACCCGGGAGATTCTTTGACATGTTGTCTCCCACATTTATTTAAAAGTGTTGTATCCTGACTTGAAATAGTCAAGTATTGGTTTGAAGAAACTGGCGATCTTGCCTGACTCAGGAGTCCATTCATGTCACCTGGTAATTTCTGGTACTTTATATTCTTCAAATTGATTGTTTATTTTTGAGACAAGATTTCACTTTATAGCTCTGATTGTCCTGGAACTCACTCTGTAGTCCAGGCTGGCTCCAAAGTCACGGAGCTCTGCCTGCCTCTGTCTCCCAAGTGCTGGGATTGAGGGAGTGCTCCACCACCACCCAGCTCCATATTAATCTTAAATGATATCTTTTACATCTAAAACTTCTTTTGAGATTGTTTTTCTGGTGAAAAAGCTGCAAAAGATTTGTTCTTTCACTGCCTAGAAAGAGAAATGCCACAAGTTGGAGAGATGGCTCAGCAGTTAGGAACACTTATTGCTTTTGCAGGGGACTCACTTGGCTACAGAGGACCCACATGGGGGTTCGCAGCCATCCTAACTCCAGGTCCAGGGGAAAGAATGCCTTCTTCTGACCTTCAAGGGCACCAGGCATGCACAGAAATACATGCAGGCAAAAACGCTTGTACACATAAAATAAATCTGAAGAAACTTTTTCAAAGGAAAAAAGTGCTACAAAGAATTTGGTTTGGTTGATATGTTGCTGTGAATAGGGTCTAAAGAAAGAGCTGTCAGTTCTAGGTACCAGCATTACCCAGCTAGCTATGTAGATTGTACAGTGAGGAGCTCTGAGGAAAAAAAAAAAGATACCTGAGGAATTATTTGCTCTCTGAGAAATTCCTGGGGCTTTGTTAAACATCTTTATTGCCCTTGATACATTTTTTTTCTGTTTGCTTTTATATTTGTTTTGGAATGGGCTCTCCTTCTGTAGCCCAGGCTGCCTAGAAATCAATGTGTAGCCCAGAGTGGCCTCAAATTCACAGCAATTCTCCTGCCTCAGCCTCCTGATTGCTGAGAGTACAGGTATGAGACATCACACTGAGCTCATAACAGGCTTATTGATTCTGCTTCTCTTGGTGTTAGACACCGCAGCATGGTGCTATGATGGCAGTTTCCACCATTTCTTACTCCAATTTATTTTAACCCAGTGTTTATTAATACTGGGTCATTCACTTTCAATTGGGAGCTTACATCATCCACCTATGGAGTTATATGGTTAGGGCCTATCCCAGATCTGTAGAATCTCATTTCTTGACGTTCTTTATATATGCTTAATATATTTTCACAATATATTTGGTCAGATGACAGTACTTACTGGATGTTATAATTGAACATTTTCCTCTGTGAAGATTGTGTTCCTTCATTTTAGTAAATGAGAACTAACATTTGTTGTTCTTCTTTGGAAATAGGGCTTTTTCCTATGTTTATTGGCATTTTGTCTAAAACATTAAAAACAATTTTTTTTTTTTTTGAGATAGGTTTCTCCGTGAAACAGTCCTGGCTGTCCTGAAACTCACTTTGTAGAACTGGCTGACCTCAAACTCACAAAGATCTGCCTGCCTCTGCCTCCTGAGTGCTGGGATTAAAGGTGTGTGTCACCACTGCCCAGCTTGTTTTTGAGACAGTAAGTATCTCATTGTCTTGTCCTGGCTGACCTGGAACTCACTAAGTAAACTGGGCTGGCCTTGAACTCATAAAGATCTTCCTGCTTCTGCCTCCTTAGTGCCAGGACTAAAGGTGTGCACTATGATGCCCTGATATTTAGTGTGTGTGTGTGTGTGTGTGTGTGTGTGTGTGTGATTGTGGGTTGGCAGAGGACAGGAATACGTGCAGAGACAGGAATTTTAGGAATTTGACTTTATCTTCAACTTCATAAAGAGCTTGAGGCCAGCGTGGACTCCATGAAACTTAAAAGCTCAAATTAGAAAGTCCAGTTTGAGACTGTTTATTGACTTTGCCCAACAAATTAACCTTAAGACTGTATGATAAATTCCTGTGCTTCCTATTTCTGGGAAACATAAACAAAAACTAAGGATAATGGCCTTAGCTTGTGATCAAGAAGAGTCTTTCAGATGACCTGCATCAGAAGGAAAAAGGTGTTTCGATGTATTGTACACTCTTCCCAGTCACGGGACACTGGTGCTGTTCCTGCATCTTGGAGTTTCCTGTTTTTCTTCACACACTGCAGGTAGCTGATGATGGACTGTCTTGTCTGATGAGATTTCATTGATTCCTTCCCCTACTCCTCCAGGAAAAACCTGTTTTTTCTCCCTTGAAATTGGACTGCATCCTGTTTCCTAGCCCAAATTGTCCATCTGTACCAAATTTTCCATTTCTCCAGTTTTCTCTCACATTTCACTACCACCCCCTAACTCAATATTTTACTTTCCCTCCCCCTAGCCTGGCCTAGTCTGGCATCATCAGGAATTAAAACCCAGACCCCTAGCAGGCGTTTAGGTTGCCTTGCAGCTGGCCCGTCTCCCAGAGCCTATGGAGGTTGTGCAAATGGAAACTCTGACCCGGCGTTAACCTTAATAGATGAACCACCCCAGCAGACCGTGAATTCTCCCTGGACAAGTCACTGTCTGTCCCTCTAAGGAGTCCAGCCAAAATCTCAGGTCATGTATGCCCTCATATGGCAGGAGCGTGATTAGGGACATTGCCTTGGACATCACATCTCAGCTTCAGGGAACTCAAGGAATGCTATTGGGATTTTTTTTCTTCTGCTGATTAGTACTCATTCTCTGCTAGCACTACTAAATCTCAGGGTCCAACGACTGGATTTGTATTGTAAAGGGCCTCTTTTAAAATTATTTTTTTTATCATTATAATTGCGAGTGTATATGTCCACCTGTCTGTCTGTCTGTGTTTATATGCCACAGTGCATGTCAGAAGGTTAGAGGACAACCTTTGGACATCAGGTCTCTTGCTTCTGTGGGTCTCAGGACTCGAACTTGGACCGCCAGGCTTGCACAGCCGGTACTTGCATCCTCACAGCCATCTCACCATCTGGGAAATCGACTCTTTGTGTTATCATGTATCTATCTCAGGCATCCCTCTTCAATTTTTTTTTATTATGTGTTTATTTTGAGACTGTGTCTAACCCAGGCTGCTGTTAAACTCGTAATGATCCTCCTGCCTCAGTGTCCTACGTCCTGGGATTCCCAGACAGGAATCCATCTCTAAATCCTTAAAACAACTCACTTCTCAATGGGTGGCTCGACTGGTCTTGAAGGAGACACACGACAGAGAGATCGCTGGATATGATGGTGCATTCTTGCAATGTCAGCGCTTGGGAAGATGAGGCAGGAAGCGTGCAAGCTCCAAGGGCTGGGGATATAGTTTAGAGATAGAGTACTTTCTGAGCGTGTATGCAATCCTGAATTCAGTCCTTGGAATTGAAATCAAACAAACACATGGACTCACCGAGAGGCTGTTTCTTAGGCCCACTCAGTCCTTGAACATAAGCAGGAGGTTTATGTTCACTGGAGATGTTCACTGGCGGAAGGCACTCGCCTTGAACAGAGGTGGTGCATGTCAGTGTTTTACTTTATAGGAGTCTTACGCAATTTCAGCAGTCATGGTTAAGAAATGCCTCTGCTCTTGTATATTTCAGAAATGATGCACTATCTGACTACAGAGGGCCATATAGGACTCACAGTTCTAGTCAGAAATCCCACTTCCGACCTTCCTCTTGACTCCTATAGCCTGGGGGGCGGTGCCTTTCTATGAGTGACCTCTACAAACCCTGGGCTCTCTTTGCGCTACTCCTCAATAAAGAAAGGTGTCTGATCATCCTAGCCTGAATAAAATAATCTCCTTAATTATCAGTACAGTACCATTGAGGACTGCTTCCAAGGGCAGCCAATATGTCATCCCGACTGTCTGGCTGGAGTGACAACCATCTGTGCCCTGACGCCCATTTTTAGTCATCCTGTGGTTTAACCTTGTGGACTACAGTCTCTTCGTCATCCCCAGGGTCAAGCAGGCTAGAGAAGGAAGGAACTGGCGCTATGGAGATGCTCCGCTGGAAAAGTGCTGGCTGTTCAAGCACGAGGAGCTGGCTTTGGCTCCTCGACATTCACATAAAAAGCTGAGCACATTGGTGCATACCTGTAATCACAGTACTAGGGAATGCAGAGACAGAAGGATCCCTGAAGCTTGCTGGCCAAGCCAGTCTAGCCAAACGGAGGAAGTTCAAGTTCAGTAAGAGACCCTGTAACAAAAAGAGAGAGTGGAAGGGTTCTGGGGATGCAGCTCAGTGGTTAGACTGCTGCTTAGTATGTAGGAAATACTGGGTTTGAGACCTAAAATGATATACAACTTTGTGTATTGGTGCACATCTATAATTTAAGCACATGGGAGGTAGAGGCAGGGGAGTCTGCAGCTCAAGGTTACCCTTGACTACATGGAGAATTTGAGTCTGGTTGTAGCTACACGAGACCCTGTCTGTGTCTCAGTGTTCTATTGCTGTGAAGAGGTACCATGCCCATGGCAACTCTTATAAAGAAGAGCATCTAATTGGGGGCTGGCTTATAGTTCAGAGGTTTAGTTCGTTATCCTCACGGTGCCACATGGTGGCACGAAGGCCGGCTTGGTGCTGGAGAAGGAACTGAGAGTTTTATATCCAGCACTTGGGGGGTGCAGGTAGCAGAGAGAGTAACACTGGGCCTGACTTGAGCTTCTGAAACCTCAAACACACACACACACACACACACACACACACACACACACACACACACACACTTCCTCCAACAATGCCTCACCTCCTTCAACAAGGCCAGGGCTCCTGATAGTGCCACTCCCTATGAGCCTATGGAAGCTATTTTTATTCAAAGCGCCACACTTTGGCAAAACAAAAGTTAGAGGAAGACTATGTTGATGTCTGGCTTAACACAATTATGCACATGCACATCTCATACATGTCCATACAAATGAATCTGTATGTATGTACACAAACACACGGGGGGGGGGTGTAAGTGGGGAGAAGGGAGAGAAAGGAAGGAAAATCTGCCTCTCTCAGCAGAAGGGGAGGAGTGGGTGGGGCTTGTCTCTTAAAGGGACAGGACAGACCAGACCATTACAGTTAGGACTGCTACACAGAGAAACCATCTTGAAAAATGAAAGAGAGAGAGAGGGAGGGCAAAGGGGAGAGAGAGAGAGAGAGAGAGAGAGAGAGAGAGAGAGAGAGAGAGAGAGAGGAATCTCTGTAGTCTGTTGGGGGCTGAGATATCTTTGACCTGAAATGGTGTTAAACATGTAGCTATATTCTTCTATTAGAAGGGGGAAGTAATATCCAGGCCTCCGAAGTCTGGCCTGGGCAGGCACTGGGCAGAAGGCAGGCTGGGGCAGAACTGCCTAGGAGTAGGGGTCACTCAGGCGGCTTAGGGACCATCATGAAGAACAAGGGTGAGCCTTGAGCTGGCTCTAAATTCCTGGGGGGGGGCATAAAGGGCCAAATGTACAACTTTAACCTGACTCCACCTCCTTGCTTTTCTTGGCAGGGCAGTGAGAGTTGGCAAAGAAGGTCCCGTGGGACAGAATGTGTGCAGTCAGAAATGTTTGCAGGCAGCGAGTGACGGGAGACAGCATCTGCAACTGTCCTGGGATCCGTCTTCTCGTGGTCAAATAAGAGCGTTCGGAGCTGGTTCCCAGGGACTAGACGAACCCTTGAGAATTCTCAGCACCCTTGGATAGCCTGTGTGGTGCGCTCTCAGGCCTAGCACAGTGCCGGTAGCAAGGTTTTCATGGTGACTGAGAATCTGAACTCACTGTGGAAAGTGTTTTCTGGACCATAAAAGAATGACAAAGCAGGAAGACTGGACAGGAGGGTAGGGGAATGGGTCACGCTGATTGTGTGTCATGTTGCCAGGGGTGATATTGAAAATATTTTTTCAAAAGTTACTAACTAGGGCAATGCAGACAACTGCTGAGCAGAGAATTCTGGCTGAAAAGGAGCAGCTTTTGGCAAGGGCGGAAGATCTTAGGAACCCGGGTCGCTTGTTATTTTAGTAAAACAGAGATATAAAGAGGCAGATTAGTACACAGTAAGCCATGGAATATGATTCTAGAATTGGGGTGCTAACCAAGGCCACTGCAGAGTTGATGACTTAGGCACCCCCTTGACGGGTAGGAATAAGGTGGCTGGAAATGAGCCTGTGTCACGGAGGGGTCCCACAGTGTCTCTAAGTGCTTGCCTCGAGTGTGCATGGAAGGGTTTCTTCACCGGCCAGCAGACCCTCACCTGAGCTCTCTGCTCTCAGAAGCTCAGTTTCATTAATAAACTGGACCGTCAGTGTTGATGTTACGAATTGAAAGTTTTCATCAGCAAGTGACAGTCTTTTACAGTGATGGGTCTGATTAGGGTAACAAGATGAGTTCTGGACTCTGGGGACAAAAATGATGGTTCTGGCTTGCTGCTGTTATTATTTAAAGTGCATTGGTGTTTTGCCTACATATATATATCTGTGTGAGGGTGTTCAGGATCCCCTGGAACCGGAATTACCAATAGTTGTGAGCTGCCGTGTAGGTGCTGGAAATTGAACCCATGTTCTCTGGAAGAGCAGTCAGTGAGCTTAACCACGGAGATATCTCTCCTACCCCCTGTTGTTGTTCTTGAGACAACAACAAGGTGTTTCAAAACAGCTAGCTGGTCTGGAACTCACTATGTAGATCAAGTTGGCTTTTGAACTCATAGAGATTCTCCTACATCTGCCACCTGAGTGCTGGGATCTAAGAATCTACATGGGGTTTGATGAGTGGACCCTAGTTTCCCTTCCAAACAGCCTTCTCTTATCTTGGGGTGCCCCTTTTCTGATTCTAGGCAGTTAAGATTTAGATGAAGTTTTCTGTTTTTTTTTCTTTACAAAGACACCAATACCTGCTGGGTATGTTCACACACTAGTTAATTCCTCTAGTAAGGTTCCCCCCCCCCAACTGTCTTGGATGGAAGATCTGAACTTCAAGAGATGGATATGACTGTTTAGCTAGCCTGGTATAATCAGGACAGAGCACACCTACCTCAGATGACGCTGACCGTCGGAAGTCACATGATGCTTCCTATCCGTAAGTAAGGGTGTGACCAAGAGCTTCTGCCCAGATGACACCAGCAGCAGTGAGAGGTCCATCAGGAGATGCGCACCTCAGAGCAGGGACTCAACTGTGCTATCTATTGGTCCTTACTAGGGGGACACAGGGTTCTGAAATCTCCCCAACACCATTGATTGTGACAAAGATCACAGCTTCACAGACAGCTGGATCTTCTCTGCTCTGGGTCTCGGGGATGAACTTTGATAACTGTTAAGCAGAACAATATATCCTAGTGCTCTTAGATGCTGGCCCATTCGGATAGTTTGCCCATTGTTATGGCTTTGATCTTAAAAGTCCCTCAGAGG
The DNA here is from genome assembly GCF_982192425.1 of Myodes glareolus. NCBI lineage: Eukaryota > Metazoa > Chordata > Mammalia > Rodentia > Cricetidae > Myodes > Myodes glareolus. The sequence goes on along the minus strand of NC_142026.1, from coordinate 27,632,417 downwards.
CCCTGACACTATTTAAAGGTGGTAGAACCTTTAGAAAGGGGACCTAGTGGGAGAAACTTAGGTCATTGAGATCAGAGCCCCCCAAAAATCTTTCCTCTTTTTACATTGATTATTCTCAAGCATTTTGTCACAGCAGTGGAAAGGTAACACACCTGTTTAGGTGGTACAGTGGTTGGTCTTGATGTCAACTGGAAGGAATTTAGAATCACCAGAACACATATCCCTGGGCATGTCTGAAGGGGTACCACCAAGGAGGATTGTCTGAAGGGGAGATCAGCAAAGTAGGAAGCACCTTCCACGGAATGGCTCTGCTGGAGACACCCGAGGAAAAAGCAGCCCGCATTCGCCAGTCTTTACAGCTTTCTGGAGCGCATGCGCTTATCCTTCCTGCTGCTGTTGCTGCTGCTGCTCTCTTTGGCTGGCGTAAGAGCCGGCTTCTTCAGCCTAACTCTGTGGATTCATTGCCAGCTACTCTTCAGGGAGCATCAGGCAGGGTTCGGGCTGCTGAGGCATCCAGCCTTATAGACTGAGAAGCTACTGGGTTCTCTCTCACTCCAGGGTGCAGACAGTTACTGTTGCCTTCCTACTGCCTATTGCGTAAGCCGATCTCAGAAACCTTCTTTTAAGTTGGGCACCATGGTGCATGCTTGCAATTTTAGTGCTGGGAAGCAGAAACAGCAGGATGCTAGGATCTTTCTGACTGCCCAATTTAACACAATTGGTGAGCTCCAGATCTGGTGAGATACCCTGTCTCAAAAAATTAGGATAGAGACACCCACCATCAACCTCTGCCCTCTGTTCATGTACACTACAGACACATACACAGATACAGACACACGCGCGCGCGCGCGCGCACACACACACACACACACACACACTTTTATAGCATACTAATGTGGGATGTCCTTCTTGGGAGACACGAGGAGGTGAGCTAGGTGAGCTGCTTGTTACTCAGTCTCTCTGAAGAACAGGATTCTACTTCGACCTTTAAATCTTGAGTTTTTTAGCGGGACAGAGATTTAGATGACTTCTCTTAGTAGCTTTGAAAGAGTCGGTGCCTGAGGGAACAGAATTTCCTCGGGCTGTGGCTCTTGCTGCGTAGCCGCTGCTGGGAGCCACAGACTTGCAGTTGCTGACAAGGCTAGTCAGAGCTTAAAAGGCAGCAATCGTTAAAAAAGAGCAATCAGCGTCATACAATGGTATATCATGATTCTATTAGTTCTGTTCCAGTAGAGAACCCTGGTGGTACAAGTAAGTAGTTTGCCCCTTTGGTGAGGGCGTGTCCTGGGGGAGCCACACAGGTGAACGAATGTGCATGACAGAGAGCATGGTGTATGAGAGAGGTCCAGCAAGATGAAGCCCACAGCATGTAGACAGAAAGTTCTCCAGCCTATGCTATGCCAGTGTTTGCTAGGCTAGTCAGGAAAGGAAACGGAGGTAAAACTCCATGAGTCTGTATCTTCCACTCACTTTATTCCCCACTGAGGAAAAAAAAAAAATCACGAGAGACATTGAATCAGGTCTTCCAGGTCGGATAAGCCCCAGTGCAGGCACACCTGGTGATCAGTGGCCTCTGCCAGCGTGTATGGTGGCTCCCCTTCTAGAAGGAGGCAGCCCAGGGATCAGGACCCTGCAGGGAATGGGATGGAGATGTCATGCCATGACGCTCGAGCAGCAGCTGTGGCTTGGAGTCCGGCCATCTCATGATTAAGCTACAGTGGAAGAAAGCCCAGGGAAGCTGCCAGCCACTGTGATTTAGCCCCGCTGCTTCCAGAAAAGATAGTTCAGACCTACCTGGAGGTGCAGGCAGGCTCTCTCTCGTCCAGGCATGGTCTGGGCAGACAGCATGCAATGACTCATGCCTGGACTGGTGCAGTGAGGATGCGGCGAATGGGCATGGTATTAGCCTCTCCTTGCCAGCAGGGCATAAGAAGGAAGAGCAATGTCTAGCTATTTTAGGCTCGATGCAGAAGATATAATTTGTATTGTCACAGTGTCTGAGGGGGCAGTATGCTACAGAACGCAAGTACATAAAGTATGCCGGAGGTGGCCCAGAACAAACCCTTGAAAATGAAGTTTGATTTCACTCAGGTTGGGGAATCACATGTTCGGTCAGTGTCAGCATAAGTTCTGCAAAGCCCAGAGCCTCCAGCCGTACCCATCCTGCCTCCACTGCATGTTTTACACCATCCATGGGATCATTTACAATAAATCCCCAGCCATTTCTGAAGCCAGCCTAGAGACAGAGTGACTATTCAATAAACGAGCTGCAGATTAAAAGAGGTAAAAATCACTTTGGTGAGGTATAAAGTATTAACAATATAACGTCTTCATTAAAGTTATAGCCTGTTTTCATATCTGAGTTGGTCACTGGTGTGCATTGGCCCAGGCTTATTTTATGATGATTACGCCACAAATCACCCCAGAGTGCAAAGCTAGATTATGAATAGCTAAAACGCTTAAAAACGAAACCCATAAAACCCCAAAGAATTCACCAATAAGCATTGTGTGCCCTGGTTAAAATTACCAAGCAAATTAACCTTAATAGCGTGGAATGTTTCCAATTAATATTACGCTAAAAGAGCTTAGTTTTGAACTCAGCATTTCAAATTAAGTTCCATTACCAATTGCTTCAACAAAATTCTTCTCTACAGGAATCTTGATTGAATTAAAGGACAAATTACATCATAGATATTTATAAACCTATGAGCATTTGCAAAGCTTTCATTTGTTTTGTTCTTTGAAATGGGGTCTTATGCAGCTCAAGCTGATCTTGAACTTGGTTTGTAGCTAAGGATGACTTTGAATTCCTGATCCTCCTGCCTCCACCTCCCAAAGGCTATTATTACCTTCATTTACCACTGTGCCCAGTTTTTGCAAAGTTATTTTATGATAAAAATATCAGTTCTGCATTTTTGTACTATGACTTACATTCTGACTGTAAGACTTTCATTTAGCTTTGAATGCTTAGCAGAATTAGGCACACTAATTCACAGAATCGTATGTGGAACAGTATACAAAACCAAGGAATTTCGCATTTGATTTATCCTGTCATAAGGGTAACATGTTGTGGAATACTCCTTTACACTGTGAAGATGTATCACTGTGATTGGTTTAATAAAGAGCTGAGCGGTCAATAGTTAGGCAGGAAGGAGTTAGACTGAACTTCTGGGGACAGAGCGGTCTTGGGGAAGAAGAAAGAAAGAGTTGCCAGCCAGACGCAGTGGAAACAAGATGCAGGAGGAGAGGTAAAAGCCATGAGCCATACGACAGCACATAGATGAATAGAAATGGCTTAATTTAAGTAAAAAGAGCTAGTTAGAAACTAGCCTAAGCTAAGGTCAAGCTTTAAAAACTAGTAATAAATTTCTGTGTCATGATTTGAGGGATGGTGGTCCAAAAAAGCTTGCAACACACATAATTGAAAATTCTATCTAAAAGTAATTCATTGATGTTTCCCTTCCCAGAAAAAAGGACTTGTAAGAGTGGTTGGTTGGGAGATCTTAAGCTTCAGGATGAAGCCAGGCTTTCCTTTCAGGTAGCCTAAATCTATCCATCCATCCATCCATCCAGCATTCATCTATCTATCTATCTATCTATCTATCTATCTATCTATCTATCTATCTATCTATCTATCTATCTATCTACCTACCTACCTACCTACCTACCTACCTATCTATCTATCTATCTATCTATCTATCTATCTATCTATCTATCTATCTTCTATATGCTTTGAAAAAACTTTCTTGTACAATGTATTTTGATCATGTTTCCCACCCAGTTCCTCCCAGATCCTCTCCACCCTACCCATCCAACTTTGTTCTTTTTGTGTATCTCTTTAAAACAAAAACAAAATAACAGCAGTAAGACAGGAAACACACTCACACATGTGCACACACACATACACCACAGAAATTAAAGTAAACCAAAGATTAATAAGACAAAAAGTCTGCAAAAATACCACCAAGGTTGAGCCAGTCTAATTTTTTTTATGTTTTGATTGCTTGTTTGTTTGAGACAGGGTCTCTGTGCATAGCCCTGATTGTCCTAGAACTTACTATGTAGAACATGCTGGCCTCAGATTCACAAAGATCTGCCTGCCTCTGCCTGTGGATATGGGGATTAAAGGTGTGCGCTACCATGCCTGACCTTATAGTCAAAATTTTTGTTTTGTTTTATTTCTTTCAAGACAGGGTTTCTCTGTAGCTTTGGAGTTTGTCCTAGAACTTGCTCTGTAGACTGGGTTGGTCTCTAATTCACAGAGACCCACCTGCCTCTACCTTCCGAGTACTGGGATTAAAGGTGTGCACCATCCTCACTCGGCTGTAGTCTAAATCTTAACGGATAGTATTTCTTTTCTCTTTTAGTTTTGCACTAATCAATAGCCTCCAGGTTTCCAAATTAAAACCTAAAGAAAGGGACTTGGACAGTTGCCTTCCAATTCTACAATGATGAGAATTCATGATTTAACAATTCTTTCTTATCTCCAACCCTCTGGGACTAACGATGCTTCTTCTAGATGTTCTATTTCGCTTTTGGCAGAGGCATCCATGAGCCTCCTTCAGACTTTGCACTTCCCCAGGCTTGGAACTAGCATTTTTGACCTATCCTTGCCAATCAAAGTTCCAACAAGGCGAGAAATTAATATTAACCTTTAGTGTTTTCTTCTGTTTCTTCCTGTGTGTCTTCTAGGAGTCTCTATCTCACCAAGTTCTCACTCTCTGTTTTCTGTCTCCGGGCTCGTGTCTTGTTAGTCTATTTTCCCAGCCAGCACACTTGGCTGATATGATACTTGGTGACATGATGCCTCTCTCCTGTCTAGCCAGTTGTAGCATAGTTTTCTGTTTACAACCAGAAGTTTTCTAACTAGTACATTTAACACATGTGCTTGAACCAAACAGAGCTGGTCATCATTATAATATGACTTGGGTTCTCTTCCTCCATGTTGGCATCCTGTCCTTCTCTGTCCTCTGCTTTAAAAAAACAAAAGCTTCATCGGAATAAATGACTGTTGGTCAGGTTGTATTCAGTCTGTAGGTCTCAGGCAAGAGGTTCAGAAGCCTGGACAAAGTTCTCTGGGCTGGTAGAAGGGCTCATGGTGCATCCCAAATTGAGTCTGGGGGCCTGCTGCAGCATCAGCTGGTGCTTTCTAAGAGTTCAGGTTCCCAGAAGTATTTTTGTCAGAACCCCTGAGATCCAGGCCCAGCGCTGTGCGTTTTCCTAAGAACCCTGCGAGACTCGAGGGAATACTCAAAGCCAGGACCCCTTCACCTGCCTCTGACTCACTGTAGCCTCTGGGGCCTGGGCTGAAAGCTATGTCCTGATTTTTCAACTCCCCAGTTATCATGATACTGCTGTTGTCTGTCTTTTGAGATCTAAGTGGGATACATAATGTGTCACTTTACAAAGTACTGAATAATTTGTTCATGTGATTTGTTAGTGCTATTTATTTTGGCACATTTAATTTTTTTTTAAAAGTTACATACTGTCCTGGAACTTATGAGGTAGCAAGATGGCCTTGAACTCAGGACAACTCTTCTCTATCAGACTCTCAAGTTTTCAAGTGCTGATGTTATAGGTGTGAGTTACATGTGCACTCTCTCTTTCTTCCTCAGTCTGTCTGTCTGTCTATCTGTCTATTGTAGAGAATGAACCCAGGGCCTTGGACATGCTCAGCAAGCACTCTACCATAAATCTACATCTTCAATCCCATTTACATCTGTCATAGTTAGGGTTGCTATTGCTGCGATGCAACACCGTGACCAAGTCAACTTGGGGAGGAAAGGGTTTATTTGGCTTACACTTCCACAGCTGTTCATCATCAAAAGAAGTCAGGACAGGAACTCTAACAGGGCAGGAATCTGTGTCTCAAGGCTTGCTCAGCCTGCTTTCTTATAGAACCCAGGACCAGCTCAGGGATGGCCCCACCCACCATGGGCTGGGCCTTCCCCCATCGATCACTAATTAAGAAAATGTCCTACATCTAGATCTTAGCAGACACTTTTCTCAATTGAGGCTCCTCCCTCCACACCTTCAGACAACTCTAGCTTGTGCCAAGTTGACATAAAACTATCCAGGACAATCTCCAACCCCGGTTTTGTCTGGGTGAACAAGTCTGAGAGCCCTTAAGTGCTCCTAGGACAGAGCAGGTGAGAAACAACTGTTTCTCAAGTACATTAAACCCTCACTGCGCATTCCCCACACTTAGATAAATTCTATACACATGTTAGGTAATTTTTTTTTTAAAAAATCTTTGTCGAACAGATACACACTGGGCAAGAATGCCTGGTTATAATCCTCCCAACACCATGTACCAAAGCTGGTACTGTGCTTGCTCCCAAGAATACCTAGTTATAATCCTCCCAACACCTGTGCCAAAGCTGGTACTGTGCTTGCTGCACTGGACTGAGCTCTCTCTTTTGTAATTTGGGCTCCAAGTCAACTGGGGGTTGTATCTATATAAGGAATGGTGGCTTAAGGTCTTTGTTCAGAGCGGGGAGTATTTTACATTTCCTCAGACCTTCTTGTCAGAGCATAAGAACACAGACTAAGACTGATGATGAAAGGCTGGCTGTCATCTCTTTTGCATGCCCTCATGGCTCTTTTTATTCATTTATTATGACGTGAAAGGTAGAGATTCATGTAATAGGGAACAGAGACCTCAGGGCAAGCAGCTCTGCCTGTCAGCCTGGGAGTCCGGAAGTGGGCCCTCCCCAGTCAAGCCTTTAGGTGAGACCCAGGCCCCAGCTGATACCTTGAATTCAGCCCAGCTAAAGACCCTGGAGCCAAGGACCTAAGATTGTGACAGATCTGTCTCAGAAAACAAGGTGGATGGCACCTACAGGAGAATGACACCTGAAGTCCTTAACACACACACACACACACACACACACACACACACACACACACACAGAGGAATATGATGAAAAGGCTGCCACACTACCAGTACCCGAGAGATAGAGGCAAGGGGACATGAAATCTAAAATCATCTTCAGCTACGAACAGGCTTGAGGCAGTCTGTGCTACCCAAAGCCCTGTCTCAAAAACAAAACAATCCCAACAACAACAAAAACAAACAAACAAGAATATGAAAATGGGGCCTGGAGCTATACCTTAGTTGGTAGAGCATTTTCCGGAGTTCAATCCTCAACACAGCATAAACTTGGGAAGTGGAGCAGGAAGATCAGAAGTTCAAGGCCTTTCTCAGTTGCATAGGAAGTTCAAGGCCAACCTGGGATATGTGACGCTGTCTCAAAGAAAGAGGAGGAGAGATCTGAAAAGAACATCTCTGAAAGTAGCATTCATTAAAGCTGACCCCCCTTAGAGATATCTCTCTGAATAGATTAAATAATAAGTAGAAGAGAGAAGGCTTGCAGATATAGTGGCCCATGCCTATACAGCTACCCAGGCAGGGATGTCTTCCAGCCACCGGTCATTTAACGTTGCATTTCCATCCTTATACGTGTTGAATATTGGGACTCTGTGTCCATTGTTTATATGTCTCCAGGAGTCTTCTTCGAGCTCAGAGCTGTATGCATGTCGTTGACTTGTCCCTCAGACGTACCTTGAAGAAGGCCTGCACTGGTGGGTGCCAGTTGGACAGTCCAGAAAATCTGTTGAAATCTTGATTTGATCTGTTGAACCCTCACTTCTGGGAGCTTAGTAGGGAACTCTCGGGAGGGATGGTGCGAACACCTAAGGAATCCCTGGGCTCTTGTGGGGAACAAGTGTTCACACACATTCCACTTCTGGTGATGGGGACCTACAGCAGGGAACCTGGACTGGTCAGGAGGCCCAAAGAGAAACACCCAGAACACATTGTCATATGGCACCTCTAGCTATGAGACACCCCATTCCCCATCCATTTTGCTGTCTCCTTTGTCTTCAACGAACTTGAGGCTAACTTCCCATTCATTATTATCACTTTCCCTCCTATGTGGTCTAGGATGGGAACTTCCTGAGGTCAGGGATGTTGTTTTGTCTCTTCTCACTGCTGCAGTCTTGGTACCTAGCAGACACTGAGTCTTGATTGATTGATTGAATAGATGAATGAAACACCAGGATCAAGATCAGCACAGGATACAGGAGGTTAGTCCTCACTAGAGATTCAGAGACAGTTTTTCTGAAGCTAGGACGCCCGAGCTGAGAAACTAAGCATTGGTTAGGAGATCAAGAGGAGAGAAGGCAATGTAGGTGAGTGCTTGCAAGACAGGACCAACCTGCTGGTGCTGGAGGTTTGGGGATGCGGATGGATCTGGAATTGACAGGGACTAGGACAGGGGAGGCTGCGATGAGGTCCTAGTGAGGGACTGGGAAGGAAATGGTGGCTTATGGTGCTGATAATTTTAAATTGGAAAGCTAAGCCACTTGGTAGTTTATCATACTGGACCATAGAGTCTAGATGGCATTTGGGGACTTGTTCTGTAACAGGAGAGATGGTTAGAAATGGGGTCAGCCTAGGGACTGTCAGGGCTAGGACCTGGTTGGTGAGAAGCGCCCCAGAAGGTGGGACATGGTCCAAAGGCTTGACAGGCCAGTGAGTGGATGGCGACTTCGGTCGAACTCACTCCTCCTCTGTGTTTCCTCTCTCTGGCCCCTGCTGCTGGGAGGTGCTGCTAGGAAGGGGGTCTGAGTAGAAGAAGGGCCACTTGTTCTCTGCTGGGATGATGGCTGGCTGTTCTGCTTTTTGCACAGCCAGCCCAGACACCCCACCTTGGCCTGTTGAGGTGTGAGAGCTCAGTTTACACCCCTCCCCCTCAGCTGCTGTGGCCTCTGAAGGCCATTCCCAGAGAACTGCATCTGCCCACAAACTAGCCCTGAGTCTAAGCCCTAGTGTTGGACCTCCACCCAAGCTGGAGGGCCTGTCCTCAGAGTTCCTATGGTGGCGGGTAGTAGGGTGGGAGGTGGCGGGGGCAAGGTGTGGGTGTGGGGTGTAATTTCCCTTCAGAGGCCTGTGCTTATTGATTTTATGTCCACTTGACATAAGCTGGAGTTATCCAAAGGGAAGGAGCCTCAACTGAGAAAATATCTCCTTAAGATCTAGGGAATTTTCTTTTCACTTATTTTCCCTTCCTTCCTTCCTTCCTTCCTTCCTTCCTTCCTTCCTTCCTTCTTTCTTTTCTTTTCTTTTCCTTTTCTTTGTTTTTGTTTTTCGAGACAGGATTTCTCTGTAACTTTGGTGCCTGTGCTGGAACTCCCTGTGTAGACTAGGCTGGCCTCGAACTCATAGAGATCTGCCTGTCTTTGCCTCCTGAGTGCTGGGATTAAAAGTGTGCATTACCACTGCCTGGCAGGAATTTTCTTAATTAATAATTGATAAGGGAAGGGCCTCGCCCTGGGCTGGTGGTCCTGGGTTCTATAAAAAAGCAGGCTGAGCAAGCCATTAGGAGCAAGTCAGTAAGTAGCATTCCTCCATGGATCAGCTCCTGCCTCCAGGTTCCTGCCCAGCTTGAGTTCCTTCCCCCACTGCTTTTGATGATTATGTGGGACTGTGAGTGAAGTGAACCCTTTCCTCCCTAAGACTTTGTCTTGTACAGAAGCTGAATTTTTCATTTGCCTGTTTCTTATTTGTTTATTTGGTTGTCCTTGAACTCACTGTGTAGAGCAGGCTGGCCTAGATCTCACAGAGCTCCACCTGTTCCTGCCTCTCTACCGGAGCTAAAGGCCTGTGCTGCTATATCCCTCTAATTTTTGTTTCTTAATTCAGCTTTTTTTATTAATTAATTTATTTGTTTATAAAAATTTCCACTTCCTCCCCTCCTCCCCATACCCTCCCATTCTCCCCACTCCCTCTCCTCCTCCCCCCTTAATTCAGCTTTTTAAACACACCCTAAAAGTGTCCCAAGTAAAGGGAACAGAGGCTCATGGCAGAGCTTCAAGATGTCATTAATATTTTTTTTAAACCCATAGGGCTGGGGATGTTGCTCGGTTGATAGAGTGCATGCCTTGTACTTTTAAGACCCGGAGTTTGAACCCCAGCACTGCAGGCACCTAGTGCCTGCCTGTAACCCTAGCACACTCAGGTGGAGGCAGGAAGATAAGGAGGTCAAGATCAACCTTGGCTACATAGCGAGTTAAGAACCAGCTTGGGCTACATGACAACTTGTCTCCAAACAAGTAAATTATCCTACTCATCATCGTCCTTCACACACACACACACACACACACACACACACACACACACATACACACACACCACGCAACACACACACACACATACACACACACCACGCAACACACACACACACACACACACCACGCAACACACACACACCACACAACACACACACACAACACACACACAACACACAACACACACAACACACACACAACACACACACAACACACACACACACACACACACACACACAAAGTTTTTGAAAGAAACCAAAAACTTACCTCTGACAGTTTGAGAAGAGCCTAGCTCCCTTAGTTTTCTTCTCTCTATTCTCTGTATCACGAACGCGTCATTAAAGTCAGCCCTTCTTTCTGAAGTCCCAGCAACTCCACACACGCCATTGCTGGGCTCCCTCTGGACCCCGCACAGCTGTCTATCGTATTATGGAAGAATGTAAAGTATCTTCCCCTGGTCATCTGCTGTGGAAAAAAATATTCTCCTGGAGACAATGCCAGGGTCTCGGGACACAACCTGAGCAGCTGAGAGTGAGACTCCTTCCTCACAGTTGCTCTCAGTTGGCCATGGAAAGGTCAACAGGATGCCAACGGTTGGGCTGCAGCATTCCCCAGCTCGGCCATCTGGACGTCTGCACAGCGGGGAAGATGAAGGAGACATAAATTATCTTTCTTTCTACCTGCCTGGGTCCCTGAGTGCTTATGGGGCACCTGTTAATGTGAAATCCGAGGAGAAGGCTGGAAGAGAAAATCTGGTCCTCTGCTCTGAGGGACTGTCTGGGGGGTGGGGGATGAGTTTAGTACCACCACAACTGGCTCTGTGCACTCAGCCCTACACCACAGTCTCCCTGACCTCCACAAGCTCTAATTTGCTTAGTAACCTGCACAGGCCCTTTTTTCCCTGCATCCCATCTCCATCCCTCTAAAGGGGACACAACTGGGAACTGCTGAACGTCCCTGCTGTAATGGTAAAAGTAAAATGCTGAGGTTTCCCAAAGAGCACAGCGGCAGAAACGCTGTAGGTCCCCAAGTGGTGGCAGTGGGCAGTGGGTCCCAAGACCACAGTGGACCACAAAGGCAGCCAGTCCCAGACAGGGAGCCGTGTGGCGGGTGAAAGACCGAGACAGATAGGCACACCACGAGAAATGAGGTTAATATTTATTTAGTGGGTTATGGAAGGGAAAGGGGAAAAGAGGGAAGAGGAGAGAGAGAGAGAGAGAGAGAGAGAGAGAGAGAGAGAGAGAGAGAACCAGGTGGGGGGAGGAGAGAAGAGGAGAGGAGTCAAAGCAGCAGCTGCCTCTTTGGGAGAGAGATGGAAAAAAAAAGGAGCTCAGACTGGAAGCAGAAGGAAGATCTGCCTGACGGACCATTACACCTGCTGCTTTCAAGTTATATGACTTTCGGTCATCTCTAGGAGTCCCAGTACCCCCATCTGTAAACTAGGGCTCATACATGTACACATTGTGAGGTTTCTTTTTTGTTTGTTTGTTTTTGTTTTTCAAGACAGGGTTTCTCTGTAGTTTTGAAGCCTGTCCTGGAATTAGCACTTGTAGACCAGGCTGGCCTCAAACTCACAGAGATCCACCTATCTCTGCCTCCCAAAGACTGAGATTAAAGGCATGCGCCACCACCACCTGGCTGCATTGTGAGGTTTCATGAAGATTAAATCACGTTTGAAAGCTCAGTATCAGACTTCTGGGATAATTCTGACCTTTAGAGGCCTGGAACCAACCGGCAGATTCTGCCTGTATGCTCCAAGGAGGAGAACTCAGCTCACAGCCTGGGGAGAGAGGAGGAACCCACAGAGAAAACAGTGGACAAAGCTGGGACTGAGCCATGACATTGCTGATGTGGTTTGCATATGGGCTGGCCTTGTTGTCCCGGGTTTGGACATGATGCAGAAGGTGGAAACCAGGAGGGGCGTGTTTAGGTCACTCTTGTGTGGATTGATGTTATTCTCAGGAGATGAGGGGGTTGTCACAGAAGGGGCAAGTCTAGCCCCTCAGGCCCTCCTGCTTTCTGCCTTGCCACTGCTCTCTGCCCCAGCATGCACTCCCACCCTGACACCACCTGCAGTGCCATGATGTCGCCAGAAGATACTCATCAGAGCAAGCTCTCAGACTCTAATGCAGGACAAACTTCTTTTGTTTATACAACACTCAGCCTCTGATATCTTGTTTCTGTAACAAGAAAAGGACTAACGACTAGGCACAAACGAACTAGGGATGAATACAAGAAGGGAAGACGAGAGGATTGGCCAGGGAAGTCGTCTCAGAACAGTTAGATTAGGGGTTCTGTGGTTTTTGTTTGTTTGTTTGTTTGTTTTGAGACAGGTTTTCTCTGTGTAGGGTTTCTCTGGTCTACAGAACTCACTCTGTACCTTCTCTGTGTAGGGTTTCTCACTACAGAACCTTCTGGGCTCTGGGCTTAAAGGCATGCACCACCACCACCTGGTTGTAGAGTCAGGGTCTTGATGGGATTAGTGGACATGCCTTGTGGGTAAGTAAGGACATCTTTTAGAGACCAAGTTTGAGTTTATTCAGGATGAGCTAGCTTTGAGCAGGCCTGGAGAGTATGGGCTTTGGGACCTTCTGCTGCCACAGAGGCTAGGTTTATACTTGGATTTAGTAAGCACCTACTATGTGAGACTCTCTCCACGTATGGAAAAGCTCTCGTAACACAAGGTACCATTGTGGGAAGCACACATATGTGCCTGGGAGCCTTGTTGTTTAATATGTGTCATTCTAGAAGCTTTCTGGGGAGCTGCTAGGCAGAGCTGAAGGCTCACTTGTTTTCCCCTGACAAGAACCCAATTTAGAAATTTTTCAGAGAAGATCTGGATTTGGATTCGTCTGGGTTAGCTCTAATCCCTGACCCTCCTTTATTTTTCTAGTCATGCAAAGCTTCTTTATTTAGAAGAAATACTACTTAGAAGGTTTTCTTTTTTTTTTTTAAATTCAAATATCCATGACTGAATCTGTGGCTTGTGGTTATGTAGGAGGACACACTTCTCAAGAGAGGCAGCTGAAATATTTGGGGATGACGTACCCCAGTGTCCACTTCTCTCTCTCGAAATCCTCAACTACAGCTTGAGGGAGAAGGCAGCCAACACAGATGGTGACTGAACAAAGATGGGGGGCTCGTGAAGATCTGAGGTTCCTTAGTTTCTACTTTTTCTTCTGTTTGGAAACTGGTAAATAAGAAGGCAGGGAATCTGACTGAATGGGGAAGAAAAATGAAGAATAGAGCCCTGTCACCGTCACAGTGCTTTATTATCATGAAGATAGGGTCCCATAATCCAGGCTGGTTGGTTTCAACTTGCTGTGTATTGAGAATGACCTTAAGCCTCTGACCTTCCTGTCTCTACTTCCCAAGTTGCTGGCTCGTAGGCCTGTGCTACTTCACTTGACTCTGGTTGATCTTTTATGACTTTAGCTTGGGGTACCCCCTCTTTTGCCTGGACCCAGGAGGTTCTTATCACGGTATGCTTTTGTGGCTCTTCACACTTTTTTGCTTTTCAACACTGCAGCACCTCCTAAAGGCCCCACTTTCTATTCTTTGCCTTGGGGTCCCCCTCTCTGCCTCTGGTTTTGTTTCATTCTCTCTCTCTCTCTCTCTCTCTCTCTCTCTCTTTCTCTCTCTCTCTCTCTCTCTCTCTCTTTCTCTCTCAATATTTTGAGACAGGGTGTTTTTGTGTAGCCTTAACTGTCCTGGAACTCTCTTTGAAGACCAGGCTGGCCTCAGACTCACAGAGATCTGCCTACCTTTGCCTACTGAGTGCTGGGACTCATCTGGCCTGATTTCATTCTTTAGATTATCTGAGGTCCTATTTAACCCTGTGCTTGCTGCTATGGAAACAGAGGGGCAGCCTCTGAAGGAGGATGGAGGATTTTCTAGTTACATGAAGTCAATTGCTTTATTTAGCTATGATGCACACTAAAACCCGTGAACATGTTTCCCAGTATCAGAAAGAACTTGAACTAACTCTTGGAACTTGATTGCTTTCCTAATCATTAACCTAAATCATAGTCTATGTGGCTCCTCAATAGAAACTCACAAGTCCTCGCTGCATAACACTTGCCTGTTCTTATTTTCTATCCCCTGTAGTCCTTGCTTTATCAGGGTGGGAGCAACACTTTAAACACTACAGCTTAAGAGGAAATCATCTTCATAATAATACATAGGTAAAAATGCCCAGTAATACAGGATATTTCCGTTAAATCACATTACAGTGGGGATCCCTCCACACCCATCCACACCATGCCAGATACCAGAGAAAAACAGCAGCGGCAAACGTGTAAAGGCACAGCAGTAGCAAGAGACATTCTGGAGCCGAAGCCCTTGGGGCCTTGCCTATCTGCTGCTATTCACCCATCGGTACCTTGCGTTCTGGCGGGCCCACTTCCTGAATCCAGTGCCACCTACTGCTCCCCTGACAGAGCCACTGGCAGCCCTCTTAAAAAAATTGCTCCTCTGAACTCACAGAGACGGAAGCAGCACGGACGTGTCTGCATAGGTCTGCACCAGGTCCTCTGGGTAGATGCTATGGCTTCCTGCTTAGGGTTTTTAGTGTGATAGTTGAGTGTGCGAACAAGTGGGTCTCCGATTCTTGTGCCTGCTCTAGAACACTTTTTCTTCTGTTGGCTTGTCCTGCCCAAGTCAAGTGTTTTTTTTTTTGTTTTATATTACAATATTTTAATAGTATCTCTTATAAGACTGTTCTTTTCTAATGAGAGACATAAAGGATGGGGGAAGGAACTGGGAGAAGTAGAGGGAGGGAATATCTTAATCATGATCTATTACATAAGAAAAGAATCTGTTTTTGATAAAAGGAAAATAAAGAAAAGAAAAAATTCAATTAAAAAAAAAGAGTTCTATACACAGAGAAACCCTATCTCGAAAAACAAAAAACAAGAACGAGAAAAGAGTCCTAGGTGTGGGTCCTTTAGGGGAAACAAGGCATGAACATCAAGACTACTTGAGTTAGAACTTGTAAGGCTGATTCGGAGGCCTGGGGCTGCTGGGGGTGAGAGGACAGGGTCCCCTCTGCAGACTGGGGGTCTGAGACAGGACTCACTAAGAGACTGGCAGTCCAGTGAGCTGCCTTCCCGATGGAGTTCTAGGGTGATTTAAAGCCTGGGCTCCTTCACCCTTACAGTATTTGCTAACTTTAGCCTTGCCCTCCGCTAGTATTTCAGGGCACGGTGTATTAAAGTGGTCATTCATTCATTCCGCCCAGCCTCACTAGGTGCTTATTTTGGTCCTAGCAGTGTGCCAGGGCTGGGGACACAGGGCTTCACTGTGAGGTGGCAGCTAGGACGGAGAGGAAGGTGACAGGGGGACTGAAATTAGACAGAGAGGAATACTTTGAGGGCTTGAGGCGGAGGACACTGTGGACGAAGGTACTCACTGATCCACACGCACACATTTTCTGGGATAGAGGAGCTTAATGGGTTTTGTCTGGACTGGGGGAAATTTATAATTAGCCCAACCAGCTGGCCCAGCCTGGGTGGGACTCCCCCCTCACTCCTTTTGCTTTCTCTGGTTTCAGAAACAGCAAGTTCATGCAGGCATGGTATGTTTTGCCCAGGCAAAGCAGACTATCCAAGACTGGCTGGTAGGGCATGCAGCTCCCGGCAGGGATATGGGCTTCCATCTGGGGGATGGGGAGGATCCTCAGTCCTGCAGTGACCGGCAAGAAGGAAGAAGAGTGTCTGCCCTTCCCCTCTCCTTCCTGACGCTAGTCTTCCACTTCCTCTTTCCCCTTTCAGATTTGTGGTACCTGATGATCAGATGCCATGGTGGGCAAGCTCAGCTGCCTAGGTCTATGAGCAGCTTTCAGGGACAATGGAAAGGGAGGACCACAAAGCCTGCCTTTACCCACTTTACCCTGGGCCAGACCCTTCCCAACTCTGCCTGACACCCCCTCTGCTTGACCCCAGCACCAAAACTGCCATGCGGTGCCACCACCGAGCCTGACAGGTTACTTAGCTCTCAAAGGCCTTAGAGGACAGAGAAGTAGGTCTGAGTGGGTGAAGAGCGGTTGTGCTCCTCATGTGAGTGGGTGGGAAAGGGGTGCCCCTGTCTGGTGGTGCTGGCAGCCGTGAGGATGGGTAATGGGGCATGGAGCATCTGTCGCCATGTCAGACAGACATGGCCTGGCTCTGTGAGTTGGATACCTGGAAAACCTTATGTTCAGGCTTGGTCCCAAAAGCGGGACCTTTAAGAGCTGATTGGGTCATCAGGGGGGATTAGGGCCTTGGAAGGAGTTCTCTCAAGTAGCTTAGCTACCATGAGAGTGACTTGGCATAAAGCGATAGTGTCCTTGGTGTGTGGCCTCGCCCATGTGCCCACTTGCCCTTTTACATTCTACCATGAGTTGAAGAAACACCAAGCCTTTGCCAGAAGCCAGGAAGGTGCTGCCAGGGACACTCTCTTGAGATGCCCAGCCTGGTGATCATGAGTACAAGTTGACCCGGGCTCAAGTGTTCTGTGACCGTGGCAGAAACAGACCAAGATAAATGCTCTTCTGAGGTCCCTTCCCCCACCTCAACGTCTTCTCATCCTCCTTGGGGGTTTCAGGTGTTTTTTTTTTGTTTGTTTGTTTGTTTGTTTTTCTGGATCACGACCACCAATATAATTTACAAATACCGTGTCGTTGTTCACCCTCATTGTCAGCTTGACTGGGGCCACCGAGAGGCATGGCTGTGAGGGCATTCCTAGAGGTCTGACGAAGAGGGAAGACCTGGCCTTGAATGTGGAGGCTGCAGTCCTTGGACTGAAACACACGTGGGAAAGGGAAAAGCCCTTTGAGCGCCAGTATCCATGGTTCTGATTCCTGACCACAAATGCAATGTGACCAGGTGCCTCCTGCTCCCACCATCATGCCTTCCCCGCTCTTTTAAAATTGTGGGCTGAAAGAAACCTTTTTTTCTTTTTAAATTTTTTTTTTACAAATTTATTTATATTTATGTTATGTGTATGAGTAACTGCCTGCATGTATGTACGTGTGCCACATGTGCACATATACATGCCATCAGAGGCCAGAGG
This sequence comes from Myodes glareolus, assembly GCF_982192425.1. Classification (NCBI taxonomy): domain Eukaryota; kingdom Metazoa; phylum Chordata; class Mammalia; order Rodentia; family Cricetidae; genus Myodes; species Myodes glareolus. The sequence continues at coordinate 27,615,236 of NC_142026.1, read as the reverse complement.
AGGGCATTAGCCCCCATGTGAGTCCTGGGAATCAAACCTGGGTCTCCTACAAGGGTAGCAAGTGTTCTTCAATGGTGAGCCGTCCCTCTAGCCCCCAAGCTTCCTTCTTTAAGTTGCTTTAGTTGTGCGTTTTGTGGCAGCAGTAGGAACAGTAAGTGGCCCCACTGGTCACTAGACTCCTCATCTGCAGCAGGGCTGGAAGTTTGTGGAAGCACAGCTGAGCCTGGGCAGCGGGACCCAGGAAGTCCTCCTAGGAAGGTGTGAGGGAAGCAGGGCCTTGTGAGAAGCCAGTCTGCCTCTCTCAGCACTCCTATCCCTTCCCTGCCCTGGTGCATGCTGTATACTTAGCAGCAGTTCCTAGAAATGCTGGCTCGGGCTTCCTTTCCCATCAGTCTTCACCCCACTTCCACCACAATCCTATATGTTGTCCAGCCTGGTTTTGGAAACAGAGTCAAGCCCAAAATGGCTTTTTTGGGGGATAATCTTCAATGGCTAACAAGTTGGCCACTTATAGTAGGCACATTTCAGTGGGCGGATGGGTGGGGACAACGGAAAGATTTTTTTTTTAACTTGTTGAGTCAGTTCCACAGAAAGTCAGAACTTCTGACTTCTCTTGAAACATCAGAAAGTAAGGAAGTCCTGTAGAGCCACAGTGACATTTGGGGGCTGTCCCTGTAGCCAGTCTCTCTCTTTCTTTCCAGATTGTACTAGTTCTATGAAGGCTGAGTTCTTCCCTCTTCAAATTCTCATGTTAACGGCCTAATTTCTGGGCCTGAGCATGTGACCCATGGAAATAGGTTTATTAAGTCAGAGCTGGGCATAGGGAGGAAGAAGCAGGCTGATCTCTGTGAGTTTGAGGCCAGCCTGCTCTGCAAAGTGAATTCCAGGACTGCCAGGACTACATAGAAATACCCTGTCTCAAACCAAACCAAACCAACCAACCAACCAACCAACCAACCAACCAACCAACCAACCAAAGACGAGGTCAATCTGTGGAAAAGAAAGACGCACACCAAGGGAGAAAGTTATGTGGAGGTGATGGCAGAGACCAGAACAATGTTTCTACACCCCAAGGAGTACCACAAATTGCTCAAAAATAAATAAATAAATAAATAAATAAATAAATAAATAAATAAATCTGGAAATAACCACAATAGTCACATTTGTTTACAAAACTGGATTTGAATAGCATGATTTCTTTGGTCACACAACATATGCAGTCAATTCCTTCAGGTCAGATGATGAAGGGGATCACTCCTTGTAGTTTTGGGAAGTTAGGAGGGAAGTGACCTGGAGAGCAGGGCCCCTACTTAGAGGAGGTAGTGTCCCCAAGCAGCAATGGCTCACAGTGCTAAAGGGGTGACCAGAAACCCTAGTAGAGGACTGTGAAGTGTAGCCTGGGTTTGGCAGCCATCCCTACACTGTCAAGGACATGGAGAACCACGTACAGTATCTTGGATGGTAAAGAAGCCAGGGAAACCTTGACTGCAGCATCTAAGGCCTTCCAGGAATTCCAGGTACGTACACATTTTGGACTCTGATGTAAGGACAAGAAGAGCCCAGTGTTGGGGGTGGGAAGAAGGAACCCAAGGCCAACCTCCGAATGCAAGGGCTTAAGAACAATAAGGATAAATAAATGGTATTTGTTCTCTTAGCCCGAAGAGGCTGAGGAAGCCAACTGGGACACAGGGGTGGCTTTAAAACAATAATAATAACAACATATGTATTCTCACAGCCAAGAATGACCTTGAATCCTTCTGCCACTACCTCCTAAGTGCTGGAATCAAGTGTGGTTATGGTGCTGGGGGCTGAACCCAAGAATGTATTCATGATAGGATAGCACATTACTATCTAACCAACGGAGCTGTGTTCTCTGTCCCAGGAGTGGCTGCTGTCACCAAGACCACCAACCTGGTTGCAAGTGAAGCTTCTCGGTGCATGTTGCCTCTCAGCACCACCAACCTCATTCTTTTTTTTTTTTTAAATATTTATTTATTTTATTATTATGTATACAACATTCTGTCTGTATGCATGTCTGCAGGCCAGAAGAGGGCACCAGACCTCATTACAGATGGTTGTGAGCCACCATGTGGTTGCTGGGAATTGAACTCAGGATCTTTGGAAGAGCAGGCAATGCTCTTAACCACTGAGCCATCTCTCCACCCCCCACCAACCTCATTCTTAGCCTCTGTGTCAGCTGGGAGTTTCTGCTTCTGTTATCTCTCTCTGTAGACAGAAGTTCTTGTCCTGCCTGGTCCCACAGTCATTCACTTCCAAAGAAGCACAGAGAAGCTTATATTAATTACAAACTGTTTGGCCTATTAGCTCAGGCTTATGATTAACTAGCTCTTACAACTTAAATTAATCCCTAATTCTTGTCTATGTTTAGCCACGTGGCTTGGTACCTTTTCTCAGTAAGGCATTCTCTTCTTGCTTCCACTGCATCTGAATGGTGTCTGACTCTGCCTTTCCTCTTTCCAGAATTCTCCTAGTCTGGTTGCCCTGCCTAGACTTCCTGTCTGGCTATTGGCCAATTAGAGTTTTATTAAACAATATGAGTGACAAATCTTTACAGTGTACAAGACCATTATCCTACAGCATCCCTCCTCTTCAGGGCAGTTTTAGAAGACAAGTTTGAGGAATGAGCCATGTCGCTTTCTACAGAGGGTTCAATGAGTAGGTTGGTCCCACCGCCCATTCCAGCAGCCCACTGGGTTCTCTTGTCTCTTTTGTTCTTTCATTCAATCGCTTATGTAGCACATGCAGATGAAATGAATGTTGAGTGCATAGCAGAGTGCAAAACAGATCTGGTCCTTCTCACACATTCTGAATACTTCCGGAGCCTAATGTCACAGAAAAAGGAAAGTAGGCAGGGGAGTGGTCAGGGGAGAGGCAGGACCGGGAGCCATTTTTATTAGCACAGGGAGGCCAAGAAAACCTCTGATCAATGCCAGGCAAGGTCTGGAGGGTGAGAATCATCCCGGTTCTCTTTCTTGGGCAGAAGACGGTTGGGTAAGTGCAAAGGTTCTGCAGCAGGAAAACATTCAATATGTTTCCAAATGGCTAGAGATGTTCTATGGTTGGACATTCACAGTGTGTCACTCCCTGAGCTACCACGAAGACACGGAAATACCCGAGGAAACATCTTCAACTAGGGAGGCGCTGGTTCTCTGCTGCTGTGAGGCAACCGAGCTGAGGGCAAAGGAGGGAGAGCATGCAGGGTGCCCTTGGGGATGATTCAGGAGAATGGTAATCCACACCTCGGCCAGGGTGTGCTTGAGGAGGCAGGAGAGGCGGGACAAGCAAACACGGAAGCAGAAAGAGGTCTCCTCAGGAAGGAGTGGTTCAAAGGGGGTGGGAGTTGATAGGAGAGATGGGAGGGTGGGGATGATCAAAATACGTTATAGATGTGTATGAGAGTGTCAAAGAATAAACAGGAATTTATAAATTTCTATAAATTATATATATGTATGTATATATATATATATATATATATATATATATATATATATATATATATATATATAAATCCCAGTCAAGGTCTGGAGAGAGAACTTAGCAGGTGACTTAGCACTTAGAGATAACATAGCACTTGCTAACTTGTGAGGGTCCAGGTTCCGTTCCCAGTACCCACATCAGGCAGTTTACAACTGAGTGTAACTCTGGTCGTAGGGGATCTGTTGCTCTCTGTCCTTCTTGAGTACCCACATGCATGTGGTACACACACACTCACACACACACACGCACACACTCACAAAATGAAAATAAAAAATAAATCTTAAAACAAAAAGCCCTCTGGCTGAATCCCCTGCTGCCAGTGTCTACAGTATGGCTGTCTGTGGTCTATCTTGAAGGAGGCTCAGTGAGCTCACTCAGGCAGACCTAATCTGCATAAGAAGGAGGTGTAGGGCAGAGACAGATGGAGGGAAAACCATGTGAAGAGTCAGGGAGAAGGCAGTCCTCTGCACACCTACCAGAGGCCTGGCGAGAGAGAAATGCCCTGCCACATTTGAGTACTTGATCTCAGATGTGCAGTCTCCACCACCGGTGCGGGGGGGTGGGGGTGGGGAGGCATTTCTGTAGACAAGGCCGGCCTGCTGTCCTGAGTTACCGCTGCTCTGGTAGTCACGTCTATGTCTGTGTCTAGCATGAAAGGGCTTTGCCGAGCTTGTCACATCTGGTCTTAACCACAACCCTCAGAGCTATGTGCTCATGTCTCAGATGCAGAAGTGGAGCTCTGGAAAGCGGTGCTGAGAGGCCAGGGGGAAGGCAAGTGCTTAGAGAGCAAGGCCCCATGGGGCTGGGGAAGGGCGCTGCAGGACGGTCCCTTCTTTATCTGCAGCCTTGGAAGGTCAGGCCTGTCCCATATCTGTCTCTTTCCACCTGGCCCCAATAGGCCAAGGCTAGACCCCTCTGCGCCCCCAAGGGCCACAGTGTGCCTGTGTCTATGTGGGGGTCTGTGGTCTGATGTTCGACCTGGTGTTAACCTAGAGCACCAGTCTCTAATTTCAGACACTGAGGTAGGAAGGGTATGTGAGAGCCTTGGAGCTGTAGTTCTCAGGCACAGACTTGCAGACCTGTGGGGAGGCAGAAGGGCTAGAAGCCTATGTGAGGATTCCTGTGTTCTTCAGCTACGGTGCCCAGTCAAGTCAGGCCCTTGAGTTCTTCCTGAGGGTTCCTGCCTTAGTATGTTCTGTAATTCCTTGTGTGAACCTTCAGCTATGGGGCTTGGTCAGTCACGTCATCAGGCTTTGAGAGCCCACATGAGGTTGAGGGTTGAGATGGCGGCTCTGTCTGTGCTGCCCGGTTTTTGTTCTTTTTAAACATGAACCAACACTGCTTGCACCCTCCCTGCTGCTGTCAGAGGTTACAGTTGGCTACACGGTCCCCTCAGCCCTGTGCCAGGCTGAGAACGAAGAAGGAAGCTTGGGCGTAAGAGGACGGAAACTGCCCGCCAGTGTGACAAAGATCTAAACCACCCACGTGGTCTGTAATCCTGCCTGCTCCTCCTCCCCCACCCATGACCTCAGCCTGAGAATTCAAGTTTGGATTTCGGCCCTTCCAGGTCTGTGATGCTCAGCCATTTTCCAGGAGACGTAGAGAGAGGAGATGGCCAGGGGCTCCAACCCTCTGCCTCGGTCAACAGCAGGTTGCGAAATGCCCTGGTCAGTGTACACCAGAACAAGCAAAGAGAATTTCTTTGGGGCTGGAATTGTAGGGACAAGGACAGTCTTGAAGCAAGTGACTGTCCATCTCCTGCTCTCAATCCCTGTTTCCTTACTCCCCGCCCCCCCCCCCCCCCCAGAGTTGCAGGGGCCATACAAGCTCTGGAATCTACCTCCTTTATTGAAATCACACATGGGTAGCAGCGGTGGTGTGGGTGAGGGAGTGAGGGGGGATAGGGGGTGGGGCAGCAGGAGGGGGTGAGGATGGGGGTAGGGGCAACGGCTGGTCTTTTTCTCTCTTCCCAGGCCGGAGGAACACTGGGTATCTAGAGGTGAACTTGCTGGCCGAGGTGGGGCTAGAATGGAAACGAAGTGGAGAATGGGGACCAGAAGCACGGTCTGTTTAGGGGACTGCCTTCTGCTTCTGGTCACCGGGCAACAGACCGACGGACAGTAAGACTGACATGGCGTTAGGATAATTGTCTCTGGCATCTAACTTTGATGGGAGACCTGGAGATACAGTGGGGTGGCACCAGGCCGTGCCTGCTTGCCCAGAATGGAAAAGGTTACAGGGCCCCAGATCTAGGTACCCACAAATAGCTCAGCAAAGGCAGCTGACTGCACATTTGGAGCCTCTGGAGCTATGGCCACAGGAATGGACTTGGCAGTGTCTGAAGGAGGACAGCCACAGTGGTGGGGCTGTCTCTCTCTCTGTCCTGCTGGGGTTCTTCCCTCCTGACAACAAGCTTTACTTTGGGCCTGGTTTCTTGGATCTTTTAAAAGAGGCATTAGTAAAGCTGTCTTCACTATTGGATCCCCTATTTCCCTAGCCTCCTGTAGCGTACACACTGCCTAAGTATCCAGCTTCACTCAGCAGACTCCTCAATGTCCCGCTTCTCATTTTCTGGGTGATTCTACAGTTCCATACAGTAGAAGCTGTGGCGTGCCTTCTGAGAACGTGTTACTGTCCTTGAGGAGGAGGCAATGTGGACTTGGAGACTCAGGCGCCTCCCAGATCGCTCAGAGCTGGAGCGGCAGGATGCCGGAGTCTGACCTGACCTCCCCAGGCCTGGAGCAGAAGAGGGTGCTGCGGAAAACAGGACAGCAGGAAATGTTGGGGGGCAGCAGGGCCTGGGCAGGAGCCCTCCACACTCCTGATTGGGATGTGAGGCAGTGGCAGAGATGGGAAGACACAGGGCAAATGGGTGGTCTAGGAACAGGAGGACAAGACACTTCTGTTTGATTGAGCATGAGGAGGGCTTTGCAGATGTAGGGGTCCAGAAGCCTGTGATGGGCATGGGACACCAGGGGGAAGCTGGGGGCTAGAGGAGTGAGGCGCTCCCATAAAGGCTCTTTTGTGGGTCATGTGACCATATGATAACTTGACTATGAGGACCCTACCGAGGATCAGGGCAGAAAGGCCCACACACTTCAGAGCTCAGAATGGGGGTGTCTGGAGAAAGGGCCATGGGCTAGTCCTGAAACTTAGGCCTTGAGTGCTCAGAGGGCCATAGCCTGAGGCTAAAGAGGTCATAGGGTGGGCATGCAGTAATTGGTAGATCCACAGTACAAAAAGGCAGCAGCTAATAGTGATTAGGGGGATGCGCTTGGCTTCTTTTGTGAGCATAAAATGAGATGCTCAAAAATGCTGGCAGCAGGCCTGGCCAGGGCAAGCCATAGTCAACAACAGCTGTGTTATTACTGCAGAAGCCAGCTTCATTTGGAGCCACGCTAGGTGCTTTTCCTGCTCTTCCCTGACCATGTGCAGGGCTGGACCATAGTGGGCTCCATCTTCCTTGCCTCTCTCCAGCGCCAGGAACCCCTGAGGTAGGGGGTGGCAGCCCCTACTCCTTGCCTGACTGTCTTCAGTTTCTTCCCCTCTCTAGAGGACTAAGTTATGGGCCTGCTCTTTCATCCGGCCATTTCTATAGGAGGAACTATAGACTCCAGGGCCAACCTGAAGATCTAGTAGAGTGGCAGGGATGGCAGGCATCCTTGGGACACCGGGAGAAACTCTGGAAGGGACCTCAGCACTTCGCTGTCCCGGATGGAGGTCCTGGTGCCCTTTCAGCTACTTCCGGGTAGCCCTGGGGCACTCGGGAGACTGGTCCAAACACAAATGCGGAAACTCGGTCCCAGCAACGACCCAGGGAAGGTAAGGGTGGGGTTCAAATGGCCATCTGCGCGTCAGAGCCTGCTACTCATCTCCAGGTAGGGTGATCACCTGCCGAGTTACTAATCGTCAGCTCACCCCTTCGTGACTTCCCGCCCACACAGAATCCACCTGGCTGCTGGTCCCTTTGGACTCTTCGGGTCTTCCCTACCTTTCTGGGCCCTCATCTTTTTAAGCCCCTCCCACTGATTACTGCCTTGCCTGTTAAACAGCTGGCTCCCTTCCAAGCCTTTCTCCACAGCGACGCCAGACTCTTAGAAAAGCAGATCTAGTCGCTTCCACGACAGCGGCTTTTAGTTACCTTCCAGAAGACGCTAGCTCTGCAGGGAGGCAAACATGCTACATTTCCTGCTATCTTTCTCTTAGAACTGTGGGCAGGCCCATGGAAGCGTCCCTGAAAGCTCAGACCTCTTCGTGCAGCCCAACTGGCCTCAGACTCACTAGATAGCTCAGGATGACTCTGAATCTCTAGTCTTCCTGTCTCCTTTTCTCAAGAGTCAGGATGACGTGTGTGTGTGTGTGTGTGTGTGTGTGTGTGACCACATCCAGTTCAGGTGGTGCTTATCAACTGAACCACATTCCCAGCTCCTGAATTTCACTTGCAATGCCTATGCCACGATCTTCCTCCTGGTTTCTCACATTTTAAATGAAAATATCCATTGTAGCCAGAGGTGATGGTGTACACCTTGAATCTCAGCCCTTGGGAGACAAAAGCAGGCAGATCTCTGTGAGTCTGAGGGCAACCTAGCCTATATAATGAGTTCTAGGTCATTCGGGGCTTCATAGTGAAGTTCTGTCTTTTATTAATTATTGTTATGATGATGATGATGATGATGATGATGTGTGTGTGTGTGTGTGTGTGTGTGTGTGTGTGTGTGCATGTTTATATGTGTGTGCCCATACAACTTCTGGGCTTGGTGGCTTCATTCCCATCAAAGAGTTCGTACCATTCCAAATCCCTAGACCTGGGTTTGAGAAAGCAGAGCCCTAGAGGAGGAGGTGGTAGATAGACACTAAGGCCACAAAACTCCTACTTCCTTCCTCAGGGTGGGCTAAGCCTAAGTCACTGAGAAGGATTTAAATATGCAGATGAGGAAGAGGATAGGGTTCAAGGATCATCTGCTATTAAAACGGGAAAGAATGGCTCTTAGAGTTGGGGCTGGAACTTGGGAGTCGGTCTAGGGGAGAGCAGAACTGTCTGTCATGTGGGAGGCTGGCCTAGGATATGGACATTTATCTTGCCGTTGTGGTGGAAAGGGGTCTGTCTTGGCGAACTCCTTTCACCCTTGCAAATTATTATTATTAATGGAAACAATGTGGGGACTGTTGATATATTTCAACACTCATTTTCAGCGTGCATTTTCACATGTGAGTAATCAGCATATTCATTACCTCAGTCGTAATGTTTGTGTTGAGAACATTAAAAATTCTTGCTCTTTGGAAATAGCCATTAAAGGTCAGCAGCACATGAACTGGAGGCCAAGGTTCCCTCTTTCCTCATTTGTACTTCTTCCAAGTTCCTTGTCCTTCGGGACCCTGGGTGGGGGAGTCTCAGTTTCCCAGGGGATTTTGATCTTGGTGTGACCGTAGCAAAGCAATTTGTGAGGTCACCTGGACAAAGGCGGAGAATGGAGGGGCCAACCCTCTGCCCTCTGTGACACCCTGGTTTCTTTAAGCAAGTGCTGTGAGTAACTTTGATATATGTCAATCATCTCTAAAAGAAAACTTGTGCCCAAACTGGTTTGAGACAAAACATTTTGTGTTTAATATAGTTATTAAACTCCTCCAGGGGTGGGGATGCAGATCAACATTCCTGGCAAAAAGCGTAAGTAATTCTTCTGATGGAATTTAATGAGATTGAAGGTTATTCTTAGAATCTAGAGCCGGGCCCACCCAGCTGGCTGGAAGGAGGAAGCTGGTGGACAATCCTGTGTGATGAGTAGACGGACAGGCAAACATCTTGTCTCCTTCCACAGCCATAGGCTCTAACACAAAAGCAAGCCCTGATACAACATAGGGTCAAATAGAAGGCCTACCTGAGACGATACTAAGAAATGAATGATATAGGTCCCTTACATACACCAGTGTGTGTGTGTGTGTGTGTGTGTGTGTGTGTGTTTGTGTGTGTGAATATGTGTATGTGTGAGACAGAGAGAGACAGAGAGACAGAAACAGAGAGAGACAGAGAGATCTTAAGGGGTAGAAGATAGAAGACCTGTTCACAGTGAGAGCATTCCTCAGTGTCCTGTCAATACATGTGGCAATTGCCCTGCTTCCCTGTGGGCTGTGACTCAAATGAGCTAAAGATTAGACAAGAACCTACTTGGATAAGTAGTCGACAGCTTGCAAGCCTGGGATCGCTGTGACACATTGTGTTTTAGAGGCGATCTGGCCTATTCAAGGAAAGCCCAGAGTGACTTCAGGGTATGTGCTCTCAAAATTGCCAGTAAAGGTTTGAAGTGATGTTTATATTCTTACACTCCCAGCAAGACTCTTCATGAGAGATAAAACCTGGATGCAATCTGTGTCCATCAACAAGTGAATGGCTAAGTAAAAACGTGGCGTATCAACGGGGTACTATACAGTCATAGAAAGGAAGGGGATTCTACCATGTTCAGGGGGTCTTTTAAGCTTTCCGACTCTTTGTACATCTGATAGTTTAGGTCTCTGGAATAAAGCAACTGTAGACAAGATTTCAATTTTATGCATGTGCACTCTAGTCATATAAAATAGAAGGCTAAAGGGACAGAGGGTTGGCATGCATATAGTATTCTGTTTTCCAGAAAGAAATGGGGATTTAAGGTTTTGGAGGAGGTGGTAATAGGTTATGGGAGAATCAGAGGTGGAATTGCATAGTGCACAAAGGTTGTCTTGCTAAGCAGATAAAGTTTCAGGTGGTGGCCCAGAAGAATAGGTGATGGGCTGTGCCTAAGTCTGTTCGAGGTGACACATTGACCTTCAGTCTCTTTTATGAGTTTTCCTCCAGCCAATGAGGAAGGAAGCTCCACTGCAGCAGGTACGTTCGCACTCGCCTTCCGTTTGACATAATCCGAGTGCCAGAGAGCCATATCTACAGGTACTCACCAGCTGAGCCTTTTACAGCCAGCCACCAAAGGACATACACCCAAAGAAGTCCTATGACTTCCACCCACAGGGTGTGACCTGTTACAGGTTCACGTCTGTTGCTGTGACAAGATATTTCAACCTGGAACAACTTAATAGACAAAACAACAGCAACAACAATAAGACAAAAAAAAAAACTAGTCTGGACACGGTGCTGCAAGTCTTTAATCCTGGCACTCAGGAGGCAGAGGCAGGAGGATTTCCGTGAGTCTGAGGCTAGCCTGGTTTACAGAGAGAGTTCCAGGCCAGCTAGGGCTATGTAGTGAAACCCTGTCTCAAATAAACAAGCCAACAAACATACAAGCAATTTAGGGAAGAAAAGATTTATTTGGCTTACAATTCCAGGTTACCGTCCATTATTGTAGAGACATAAAGGCAGGATGGTAAAACATGATATCTACAGTCAAGAGCAGAGGGAAAACAGACGCCTGTCTCCTTACTTTCCTCTTATCTAGCTCTCTTCTGTAGTATGTTGTTAGGACCTCCAGCTTAGGGAATAGTACCACCCACAAGGATCTGGGACTTTCTACGTCTATTTACAATCAAGGCGATGCCCAGTAGACACGCCCGAAGGCCAATTCGATCTTGGCAATTCCTTCCTTAGGCTCTTTTCTTAGATGACTCTAAGTTTAAAAACATCACAGGGCTCGAGTGATGACTCAGAAGTTAAAAGTACATTCGACAGTGGAGCAAGATAGTGCACCCTCTCATCCCAGCACTCAGGAGGCGAGGCAGGTGGATCTCTGTGAGTTCAAGACCAGCCTAGTCTACATAGTGAGTGCCAGGACAGCCAGAGCTACCTAGTGAGCCCTGTTTCCAACAACAACAGTGAAAAACAACAACAAAAGGCCAAACAACCAAACAAACAAAACCCACACTGCTCTCACAGAGGACCTGAGTTTGATTTTCACCACTAACATCAGGTCCAGCAGTTAAGATAACATACGGTTCTAGCAAAGGCCCTTCTTTCTCTTCCTTTGTTTTTGAGGCAGAATCTTGCTATGTAGACCAGGCTAACCTCAAATTCTTTCTTCTATTCCCTGAGTGCTGGGACACCCAACATGCATCACCACTCCTGTCTGGAAGGTAGGTTTTATGCTGATCTCCAAGGCAAAGTTCCTGGTCACTCTCCAAGACTCACTTCTCCTTCTGCATTCCCCCAGTTAACTATGTCCCAGGTTTGAGGTCTTTTGATTCACACAGGCTTCCTTCTAGTGATTCTTCCAGTTGCCCTCTGTCTCAGCCACTGCTGCACCCAACAAGCCAAGGCCACGGGCACAGACACAACCTAGAAAGGAAGAGGGTCTTTTCCTGGCCCCTCACTGGCTCCCCTTGATTCCCCTACCCCCAGCACAGACAGGAAGGCAAGGCTTTGCTGATTATGAGACAACTCATGGCTGTCAGTTCTGCTTGAATAAACTCCTTTGTCCTTGAGAATTTTCCCATGTCAAACATCCAGTCTGCTGGGCTCTGGATCAGTGAACAAGGAGATGAGTCTGAATTCTTAAACACCCTTATAAATGCAAGACATCTGTCTGCAAGGCACACATCTGTTGCACTGTCCCCGGCTTTCAAGACCTTTCCCTAAAAAGACCATTATTCTATATTTTAGATACTAAAAATTATAATAAAATTATATTATAGAAGTAAATTTTTGGGAATTGGAAGTGCACCATAATCCCCCCCCCCCCACAGAGCACTTGACTGTTATTAATAGTTTGGTGTATATTTCTCTGATTTTTACCTCTGATCACAAATACTTTCATCATCACTATCTCCACTACTGTAACTGACCTGGCAGAAATGAGGATATTCTAAAAGACAGGCTAGAGCTTCTCCATCTATCAGATTATTAAAAAAATTGACCTCAGGAAATGGTGATCCCCCCCCTCATGAATTTCATGCTGGGGGAAGTCAAAACAGCAGTCAGAACAGGGAACTTGGCTCCCAGGAAAGACTTAGAGCTTGTCCGAACACCTTTCAGGATGAGAGTGAAGTGCAGACAATGACGGTTCAGTGGTGGACAGGACACCCTGATGGGGACTGCTTAGCTGTCCATATATCCCTAGCTCTCTACATTCTAATCTAACTTCAGGACCCTAAAGATGGACTTGAAGGAGCATCATGGGAGCTCTCTGTCCCTCCTCCCAATGCGGCCACCTGGAATAAACCCTCCTCTTCTGCTCTTCAATATTAACTTGGCTGTTTGATTGAATCCTCAAGGATGGTTGGATGCACTTGGAGTACAGGCTGTGGCTTCAAATTTGGTAACATTATGTTACTATAGATACCATTTGGCAATTGCCCTTTGACATATACTAAATTTCTTTTAGTATCAGAGCCTCATTGGGTTTTCTCAGTTGTAAGACGTTCCATTGTGTCTATGAGCAATCACTTATTTAATGAGCTCTCTGGTGAAATTTGGAATCTGATCCTCTCCTATCCAGTTTTTCATCATCCAGACATTACTTCAGTAATGTCTTGAACATAGAGTAGTTTACTTACATGTTCTATGAACACAGGAGGCATTTCTAGAAGTAGTTAGGCAGCCCCTAGGTACTAGACTTAAATACTAAAGTCAAAACAGTGTGGCATTGTAAGGAAGAAAAGATTTATCTAGAAGTTATTATTATTATTAACTATTATTGAGCCTGTGCACTGTGTGTGGCAGGAAATACCCTTGCCATGGCATGTGTGGGCAGTCAGAGGACAACTTTGTGGAGCTGGTTTGCTCCTCCACCTTTACCCAACTCTTGGGGGTCAGGTCAGGCTTGTGTACCTTCACCCCCTGGACTATCTTGCCCTGGCCCCAAAGATTTCTTTTCTTTGCCCATGGCAAGGTTCACTACCAATCTTCCCACAGCTAAGGCCAGCTTACTAAAGGAAAAGTGTACACTATTTATTAGCTAACATTTTAGGTGAAGCTGGAGCCTTCGGAAATGAAGATGCACAGATGTGGGGGAAATCTGGACCTTTATCCTTAGACATGATGGATGGACAGCTGTGTGCAAGCATGAACGGACAGAGAGGAAGTGTAACCAATGATGAGACACCGGAGGTGGGTGGGTTTAGCAGGGCCTGTTTGTGCAGATTCCTTTTGACTTCCAGGTATGAGACAGGCCACCTGTCACACGAGGGTATCATGACTTACATTTTCAGGGACACACGGAGGAGGCTTTATCTACAGCCATGTTTCAGAAGAGGAAGGCTGGAGTCGATAAGAGATGATGCTTCTAGGGTTTTCTCAGTTTCCTTCAGCTGAAAGTTCTCAACATGCCAAGGGGTCATGTTTTGAGCAACTTTACCTATACTTAATAAGAATCAAATCTTGGGGCTGGAGAGATGGCTTAGCAATTAAGAGCACTGACTATTCTTCCAGAGGACCCAGGCTCAATTCCCAACACCCACATGGCATCTCACAACTGTCTAATTCCAGTTCCAGGGTACCCAACACCCTCATATAAACACACATGCAGGCAAAACACCAATGCACACTTAAAAAAAAAGAATCAAATCTTACTGGGTGGTGGTAGGGCACACTTTTAATCCTAGCACTTGGGAGGCAGAGGCAGAGGCAGGCTAGATCTCCAAGCCCAAGACCAGCCTGGTCTACAGAGAGAGTTCTAGGACAGCAGGACTATACAGAGAGACCCTGTCTCAAAAACAAATAAACAAAAACAAAACAAAACAAAAAACAACTAGTATCTGTCTGTCCATCCATCTATCTTCTTTCTTTCTTTCTTTCTTTCTTTCTTTCTTTCTTTCTTCCTTCCTTCCTTCCTTCCTTCCTTCCTTCCTTCCTTCCTTTCTAATCTGTCTGTCTTGATTGTAGTGGTAGTTGTTTGATTGTATACCTTATGATTTTTAAATTAAAGTTAATCAATTATACCACACAATGAAAATATTAAAACCTCCCAACAGACGACTTGTCTTTAAGACACCCACACCCATGCTCTTGGGTGTGTTTCTTTCTTCTGAGTACTTCTCTTTCCTACTTAAAGCTATGTTACAATGTTTTCATTAAATCCCACTTCCATATCATTATAAAATGGTACCAGAACTATAAAGGCAAATGACGGAGATCTAACCTCAGGCTATACTTCATTTTAAAATATTTATCATTTATTACTATGTATATGTGTTTTTATTTATTTAGTTATTTATTATGTATACAATATTCTGCCTATGTGTATTCCTGCAGGCCAGAAGAGGGAACCAGACCTCATTACAGATGGTTGTGAGCCACCATGTGGTTGCCGGGAATTGAACTCAGGACCTTTGGAAGAGCAGGCAATGCTCTTAACCACTGAGCCATCTCTCCAGCCCTGTATATGTGTTTTTGATGTGGGGTTACCTATATGGCCATTGGAGGACAGCCTTGTGGAGATGGTTCTCTCCTTCCCCCTTTATGTAAGTTCTGGGAATTGAATCCAGTTCTCTATGCTTGTGTAGCAAGCATCTTTACCCACTGAGCAATCTCACCAGCCTGGAGAGCTACACTTTAATTAAAACGAATAAAATGGCTGGGCTGTTGGAAATTAGGCCAGTCACCAGCCCCAACTTCATGACCATTGCACTATGTGAGCTCTGCTCTCATATACAACTCAGGTTCCTGGGCACGTCGTGGGAGGAAATGGAGCATTTCGGAGGCAGGAAGCCAGAAGAGATATGTGATGAAAATCTTTCTTCTGTTTCAAGATGTGGTGAAACCCCCACTGCCTCCCGCCCCCAGATGTCAGGCAGGAAACTCAGTTATGAATAAAACCAGAATCCAGCGATTGATTTAGTAGTACCTGGACAAGCAGCAAGATCTCCCTGCTTAGCCCAGCACTGCCTCTGACTCAAAGCTTTGCAACCATTCTGCCTTTTCTGGGTGCCTTGGATTTTTTTTTAAAGATTTATTCATTTTTCTTTGGAATGTATTAGTGTTTGCCTATATGTATGTGTCTAATACTCTTGTGTGCATGTTGGTGTGCTTCATGTTCCTGGAGGCTGAAAGGGGGTGTGGTCTCTGGATTTGGAGTTACTGAGCCACCATGTGGGTGCTGGGAACTGATCCAGGCCCTTTGCCAGAGCCACAAGTGCTCCTTCTTGCTAAGGCACCGCTCCACTCCCTGGTGTCTTGGTTCTGAGCTCCTCAAGAAGCAGACATCAATATATGAATTTGACTGCAAAAGTTTGGGAAGCAGCCAGGGACCTGGCTCAGTCGATAGAAGCATTTGCCTGGTAACCTGAGTTTGGCTCCCAGAACACACATACAAAGCTGGTGCAGAGACCTGCGTCTGTAATCCCAGCATTCCTATGCAAGATGGGAAACAGAGACAGGGCAATCAACCAGAAGCTCAAGGCTAACTAGCTTGTAGAATCTCAAGGGCCAGTTAGCCTCCAGCACTTGGTGCGTGCAGAAACAAGAGACGGCTTCAGCTAAGCGGAAGGTGAGAACTGACCCCTGAAAGGTGTTCTATGAGCTCCACACACCAGGGTGTCATGGCGCATGCACACCTACACTCATACCGCAAATACACAAAATAACTTCAATAAGATTTATTTATTTTTATTTTCTAAGTGTTTGGCCTGCATGTATGCATGGGCACCATGTGTGTGCACTGCCCAGAGAAGCCAGAAGAGGTCATCAGAAAATCCCCCTCACCTCCCCACCCCTTTATCCCCCCCACCCCACCCCCAATTGGAGTTATAGATGCTCATGAGCCATCCTGTGGGTGCTGGGAACCAAGGAACTATGGTGCTCACCTGGGAACTTCCTGCTCCTCGCGGGTTGAAGCATGCTTCTGGTGACCTGAAAACTCCAGCACACAGCTTGGCTTGCCTCAGGGTTCCGCATCTGTCTGGCCAGCTAGAACCCTACAGGTAGAGTTGCAGGCAAAGCACAGCTCAGCCCTTCTGTGCAGGGGTGCCACCTACAGGTCACCATAACATCGCTGGACCCGGCTAAAATCCCTGGCAACATCCCGGCTCTCCCAGATTCATTTAGTGATAAGAAGGGACTCCTTTTAATAACCGCATGGGCCACAAAGGATGTGGACTTCTTCTTGCTCAGTGTCTTCTCTTTTGTTTCTTTTTGGTCTCTGCAGGACTGAAGGGGTCAAGAGAGGGCAGGTTAAGCTTATGAAAGACTTTTTTTTTGGCCCATTATTTTATTTTAGCACTCCCTGGATGGGGCAGATGGCCAAATGAGGGATCATTTCCGGGGGGGGGGGATATTTTAGGGTATCTCCCTGCACTCTGACATTTCTGGGTGTGGTGATTTGAATAAAAATGCTCCTATATCTTCCTACAGGGCTCAGATCTTTGAGTATGTGGTTTCCAGTTTAGAGGTGTCATTGGCAGCCGGGGGGGGAGGGGGGGAGGTGGGGCACCAGATGTGGCCTACCTTGAGGAGGAAGTACACCCCTGAAGGTAGATTTTGAGGTTTCAAAGCCACACACCATTTCCAGTCCCTTCTTTCTGTTTCCTGCTTGCAGTTAGAGATACGAACCTTGCAGTTAGAGATACGAACTCTGTTGTTCTGGTATCATGACTGCCTCTGATTGCTATTAATCTTTGTCACAATAGATAAAAGCCCCAATAAACTCTTTAATAAGTTGCCTTGCTCGTGGTATTTAATCACAGCAACAAAAAAATAACTGCTACGTGTCCCTTCTTCAAGATATCTCATATGTAAAGCAGTTATCACCAAAGCTCCGAAAATCAGAAAGCTAAAAGTGTGATAGGAGACTTGCAGTAACAAAGTAATGCCACGAGAGGGCAGTATAGACTTGCAGAAACGCGTGAAAGGGACAGGGGTACCCGAGTTCTTCAGGGAAAGAAGCCTTCGGTCAAATGCAAATTTCACAAACGTTTTCCCTCGCTCTCCTACTAAACCCCACCCAGCCGGAGGTCCTAGCTTTCTCTCTAAGTTCTGTTTTCTGACTCCCGCCAGGAGGAAGGCTGCCGCGTTCCCTGAGGATTCCCGAGACTCAAGGTGGCTAACTGGGGAGGAGCTGGGAGGCTGCTGGGACGACAAAGGATGGAGGGAGAGCACGGAACAGCGCAGGAGAAGTGAGGCTTTGACTCCCTGAGGACTCCTTAACTGAGTCTATGAAATAGACAGCCGACAGGTTAATGTGAGGATAGGGTGCTGGCCTTGGTACCTATTGGAGAAGAGGGGAGGGGCTGTTAGACGGCCTGCGAGGTGCTTTGGGGGAAAATGAGCAAACGGCCGGATAGAAGGGATGATGGTCTGAGATAGAGTTCCTCTGAGGGTGAGCTTCCTCTCTTAGGATAAGTCTATCATTCTTCCCTGATGAAACTCCCAGGGAAGCATTGGTGGAAGGGAATTCTCTCGAAAGATCTGTTTCTCGTTGTTCATCTTAAAGGATTCCGAAGTGGTACATTCTGGGCCGTCATGTCCTGCACCCTGCATGGGTCAGGGCAGAAGCCATTTGCCAACCAGGTCTTTCCTAATGAGCTACCCCGCCTGAGGTCAGCGCCACCAGGGAGGGAGGGCGTAGTACCCGAGGGGAGGATCTGCTCCCCAGGGGACTGCTGCTGATTTCCAGTTAGTGCCCTGCCTTACTCCTCCCCCTGCGGCGGCAGCGCTGCCCGGCGGGGTGTGGGGGGGCACTCAAGGTGTCACTCTCAACAGCGGCTGTCCTTTGGGGTTCAGGAAAGGACTCCAGTAATTCTTTCTTTTAGGGGAAGAGCTAAGGGCGCTTCTTCTTTGCCCAAATTTAATTTCTTGTTTCATTTTCTGTTAAACTGTTAAGCTTCAAGTGAACTCAACTTCTGGCTTCTCACCTCACCCCCACGCCCAGTCGTGGCCTAATCGAGGGAGGAGGGCAGGGACCCCGGAAATCTTGCTTTGCCAACACCCAATATTATTTTGGGGGCGCTGCTTCTTTGTAAGCCCTATAACCCCGCAGAATAGAAAGTTGGGCTTTTCTGATTTTTATCTGATGTCTGCCAGGTCTTTGCTCTGACTGGGCCTCTTTTGGCGTTTCTCCAGCTATGCCCTCTCTGTCGACACTACCTAAAATGATTACAGATTCAACACAACCTCTATAGAAATTCCAACACCCCCTCCCACCCCCCACCAGGCGGGGTGGGGATGGAGGACACTCTACCTTTTAACTTCTAATCGTTTTTATTTCCACTACACAAATGGGAGCCCTGACCCTCAGAGTCTTATGGTACCATAGGGGTCCCTGATGGGGCAGAATAATCCTGGAAAAGAATAAAGATGGACAACTCATCCTCCCCTGCCTCCAATGTTTGAAACTTACTTCAAACCTACAGTTATTAAGGCAGTGGAGTTCTGGCATAGGGACTAATAGATGGATTGGAGAGATGGAGCCAAAGCCCAGAGAAACATTTGCAGACATAGGTACATTTA
Source organism: Myodes glareolus (assembly GCF_982192425.1). NCBI lineage: Eukaryota > Metazoa > Chordata > Mammalia > Rodentia > Cricetidae > Myodes > Myodes glareolus. The sequence goes on along the minus strand of NC_142026.1, from coordinate 27,596,383 downwards.
CAGCAGAGGGGTTATGACTAAATGTAATTTTTTTTAGTGTTATTGAGTTTCTTATGTAAGTATTTACATCATTTCTATTCTTCCCTCTCTCCTGTTCCTCTTACTTCTTTGCAGAGTATTGGCCTCTTCCTCTTTCATTATTATTGTTACACATATATCTGAATATATCTATCACCTGTATCATCTATCTATCTATCTATCTATCTATCTATCTATCTATCTATCTACCTACCTACCTACCTTAAAAGGACCAAAACCGGAACAGGACACAAGAAGACCAAGCTTTCAGTACAAAGGAGATTTGCCCCAGAGGGACAAAGGGCAAGGAATAAGAGACAAAGGAGAGGGGAGAAAGGGGTAAGGGAGATGGGGAGGAATATCTGCCCCGGAGGGACTAAGGACTGCCTCTGGATGGAGAGGAGATGGTTGTGGTCCATAGGTAAATGGTTTATAAAGGGAAAAGAGAAAACCCTGTGCTAGGATAGATTGATTTGTTTTGATTGGGCATGTAAATTAGGGTAGCCGAAAGGAAGCTTTTGATTACTGGAGTTTAATACTTTAATAGCTAGACCTAGGTGGTCAGCCTCAGAAGGAGTAGTCAAGTAAGGGAATAGATCTTGGTGGCTAGCTTTAGGAATGTAGTCTATGGGTTAGTAAGAAGGTGGGAAGGGGGAAGGGCAAGGCCTGCCAGAACCTTGTTTGCCATGCTCCAGTCTATAGAGCCCTTCACATGTATGTAGGTATGTATATGTATGTACACACACACACACACAGCCTGCTGAGTCCACTCAGGGTTGCTCCCGTGTCTATGTGTTTAGCACTGACCACTTGTGATCAGATGACCTACCAGGAGGCTAGTCCCTGGAGAAGATTGAGTCAACCTCTCTCAGCAGCCATTATTTGTAATTCTTGATCCTGAAGTGGGGCTTTTGTGTGACAAAACATTTCCTGGGGACATACAACACGTACATCAGTTAGGGAATCTGTCCCGGGTCAGCAGCCATTCAGAGATTCACCAGTTTGACTCAAGTTTTCGTTTTAGTAAATAAGAGTTCTTCTATTTATTGATGTTATTGAGCTATATATTTTTCTCTGCTCCCCTCCCTTCTTTCCCCCTCCCCTCCTATCTTCTCCCATGGTCCTCATGCTCCCAATTTGCTCAGGAGATCTTGTCTTTTTCTACTTCCCATGTAGATTAGATCCATGTTTATCTCTCTTAGGGTTCTCTTTGTTGTCTGGGTTTTCTGGGGTTGTGAATTGTAGGCTGGTTTTTCTTTGCTTTATATCTAAAAGACACTTATGAGTGAGTACATATTATATTTGTCTTTCTGGATCAGGGTTACCTCACTCAATATGATGTTTTCTAGATCCATCCATTTGCCTGCATTTTTTTTGCCTGCAAATTTTAAGATGTCATTACTTTTTACTGCTGTATAGTACTCTATTGTGTAAATGTACCACATCTTCATTATACATTCTTCGAAACAACATTTAGGTTGTTTCCAGGTTCTGGCTATGACATATAATGCTGCTATGAACATAGTTGAGCACATGCCCTTGTGGTATGATTGAGCATCCTTGGGGTATATACTCCAAAGTAGTATTGCTGGGTCTTGAGATAGGTTGTTTCCTAATTTTCTGGGAAATCGCCATACTTATTTCCAAAGTGGCTGTACCAGTTTGCACTCCCACTAGCAATGCAGAAGTGCTCCCTTTACCCCACAACCTCTCCAGCATAAGTTGTCATCAGTGTTTTTGATCTTGGTCATTCTGACAGGTATAAGATAGAATCTCAGAGTTGTTTTTATTTGCATTTTTCTGATGGCTAAGGATATTGAACATTTCCTTAAGTGTCTTTCAGCCATTTTAGATTCCTCTGTTGAGAGTTCTCTGTTTAGGTCTGTACCCCATTTTTTTTTATTGGATTCTGTGATCTTTTGGTGTCCAATGTCTTGAGTTCTCTGTCTGATGTGGGGTTGGTGAAGATTTTTTTCCCATTCTGTAGGCTGTTATTTTGTCTTATTAGCCATGTCCGTTGCTTTACAGAAGCTTCTCAGTTTCAGAAGGTCCCATTTATTAATTGTTGCTCTCAGTGTCTGTGCTACTGGGGTTATATTTAGTAAGTGGTCTCCTGTGCCAATGAGTTAAAGTGTACTTCTCACTTTCTTTTCTGTGTCGTTAGTGTGGTTGGTTTTATATTGAGGTCTTTGGTCCATTTGGGTTTGAGCTTTGTGCATGGTGATAGATATGGATCTATTTTCATTCTTCTACATGTTGATATTCAGTTATGCCAGCACCATTTGTTGCATGTACTTTCTTTTTCTATCCTATTTTTTGCTTCTTTGTCAAAAATCAGGTGTTTGTAAGTGTGTGGATTGATATCCAGGTCTTTGATTCAGTTCTATTGGTCCTCCTGTCTGTTTTTATGCCAATACCAGGCTGTGTACTATAGCTCTGTAGTAGAGTTTGAAGTCAGGAATTGTGATGCCTGTAGAAGTTCCTTTATTTTACAGGATTGTTTCGACTACCCTGGGTTTTTTGCTTTTCCATATGAAGTTGAGTATTGTTCTTTCAAGGTCTGTGAAGAATTTTACTGGGATTTTGATGGCCATTGCATTGAATCTATAGATTGCTATTGGTAAAATTGCCATTTTTACTATGTTAACTCTACCTACCCAAGCGCATTGGAGATTTTTCTATATTCTGGTGTCTTCTTCAATTTTTTTCTTTCAAAGATTTGTCATACAGGTCTTCCACTTGTTTGAGTAGAGTTACTCCAGGATATTTTATGTTATTTGTGATTATTGTGAAGGGTGATGTTTCTCTGATTTCTTTCTCAACCCATTTAGCATCTGTATACAGTAGGGATACTGTTTTTCTTGTGTTAATCTTGTAGCCTGCTACATTAATGAAGGTGTTTATGAATTGTAGAAGTTCCTTGGTAGAATTTTTGGGGTTGCTTATGCAAACTATCATATCATCAGCAAATAGTGTGAGTTTGACTACTTTTCCGGTTTGTATCCCCTTGATTTCCTTTTGGTGCCTTATTGCTCTAGCTAGAACCTCAAGAACTATATTGAATAGATATGGAGAGAATATACAACCTTGTCTTGTTCCTGATTTTAGTGGGATCGCTTTGAGTTTCTCTCCATTTAGTTTGATGTTGGCTGTTGGCTTGCTGTATATTGTCTTAATTATGTTTAGGTATCCCTGCCCTCTTCAAGACCCTTATCATGAATTATCATGAAGGGATGTTGTATTTTTGTTGAAGGCTTTTCAGATTCTAATGAGATGGCTTTCTTTTTTTTCAGTTTGTTTATATGATGGATTACATTGATAGATTTTCATATGTCGAACCATTCCTGCATCTCTGGAATGAAGCCTACTTGGTCATGGTGGATGATTTTTCTTATGTGTCTTGGATTTGGTTTGCCAGTATTTTATTGAGAATTTTTGCATCAATGTTCATTAGTGAGATTGGTCTGTAATTCTCTTTCTTAGTAATGTCTTAGTATGGTTTGAGTATCAGGGTAATTGTAGTCTCGTAAAACGGGTTTGGCAATGTTGTTTCTGTTTCTATTGTGTGGAACAATTTTGAGGAGTATTGGTATTAGTTCTTCTTTGAAAATCTTATAGAATTCAGAGTTGAAACCATCTGGTCCTGTTTTTTTTTTTTTTTTAGGCTGGGATATTTTGATGCTTGTTTCTATTTCTTTAGCAGCTATAGGTTTATCTAATTTGCTTATCTGGTCTTGATTTAATTTTGGTAAGTGATATTTATCCAGAAAATTGTCCATTTCCTTTAAGTTTTCCAATTCAGTGGAGTACAGGTTTTTGAAGTATGACTTGATTATTTTCTGGATTTCCTTTGTGTCTGTTGTTATGTCTCCACTTTTGTTTCTGATTTTGTTAATTTGGATATTCTCTCTCTGCCTTTTTCTTAGATTGGATAAAGGTTGTTTATTTTGTTGACTTTGTTGAAGAACCAACTCATTCTCATTGATTCTTTGTGTTGTTTTCTTTGTTTCTATTTTGTTGATTTCAGCTCTCAATTTGATTATTTCCTGCCATCTAGTCCTCCTGGGTAAGTTTGCTTCTTATTGTTCTAGAGTTTTCAAATGTTCTGTTAACTCACTAGTGTGGGATTTTTCCAGTTTCTTTATGTAGGCATTTAGTGCTATGAACTTTCCTCTTAACACTGCATTCATTGTGTCCCATAAATTGGGTATGTTGTGTGGTCATTTTCATTGAATTTTAGGAAGTCTTTAATTTCTTCGTTTATTTCTTCCTTGAACCATTGGTGATTCAGGTGAGCTCTGTTTAATTTCCTTGTGTTTATGGGCTTTCTGAAATTAGTATTGTTGTTGAATTCTAGTTTTAAGCCACAGTGATCCAGTAAGATACATGGAGTTATTCCAATTTTCTTTTGTATCTGTGTTACCTAGTATGTGGTCAATTTTAGAGAGGATTCCTTGAGGTCCTGAGAAGAAGATATATTCCTTTATGTTTGGATGGAATATTCTATAGATGTCTGTTAAGTCCATTTGAGTCATAACATCTGTTAGTTCCCTTATTTCTCTGTTCATTTTTTTGTCTGACAGACCTCTCCAGTGGTGAGAGTAGGGTGTTGAAGTCTCCCACTATTAGTGTGTGGGGTGTAATGTGTGATTTAATCTTTAGTAGTGTTTCTTTTACATATGAGTGTGCCCTTGTATTTGGTATTCAATATTGAGGTTTTCTCTTGATGGATTTTTCCTGTGACAAATATGAAATGTCCTTCTTTGTCTCTTTTGATTGATTTTAATTTGAAGTCTATTTTATTAGATATTAGGCTGCTACACCAAATTTTTTCGTTAGGTCCATTTGATTGAAAAATTTTTTTCTCAACCCTTCACTCTGAGGCAAAGTCTGTCTTTGAGGGTGAGGTATGTTTCTTGTATGTAGCAGAAGGATGGATTCTCTTTTCACTTCCAATCTTTTAGCCTGTGTCTTCTTATAGGTGAGTTGAATCCATTTATATTAAGGAATATTAATGACCAGCGATTGCTTGTTCCTGTTATTTTAGTTCTCATTGTCAGTGGTGTTATTGTGTGTGTTTCCCTCTTCTTTGGGATTTGCTGCTGTGTGACCATCTATTGTCTGTGTTTTGTGGATGCAGCTAACTTCCTTGGGTTGGAGTTTTCCTTCTAGTACTTTATGTATGACTGGGTTTGTGGCTAAGTATTGATTAAATCTGGTTCTGTCATGGAATATATTGTTTTCTCCATCTATGGTGATTCAAGATATTTCTGGGTGTAGTAGTCTGGGCTGGCATTCGTGGTCTCTTAATGTCTGTGTAAAGCTTTACCAAGACCTTCTGGATTTAATTGTTTTCATTGAAAAGTCATGTGTAATTCTGATAGGTCTGCCTTTATATGCTCCCTTCCCTTTTTCTTTTGCTCTTAATATTCTTTTTTCTATATGTTTAGTGTTTTGGTTTTTTGATTATTATGTGGTGAGAGGACCTTTTTTATGTTCAGTCTATTTAGTGTTCTGTAAGTTTCATGTATCTTCATATTCATTTCTTTCTTTAGGTTGGGAAAGCTTTCTTCTATGATTTTCTTATATGAATACATTTTCTGTGTTTTTGAGTTGAATTTCTTCTCCTTCTTTTATCCTTATTATTCTTAGGTTTGGTCTTTTCATGGTGTTCCATATTTCCTGGATATTTTGTGTTAAGCTTTTATTAGATTTATCATTTTCTTTAACTGATGAGTCTATTTCCTCTATCGTATCTTCAATGCTTGAGATTCTCTTTTCCGTCTCTTGTATTCTGCTGTTTTTGCTTGCATTTGTGGCTCCTCATCATTTTCCCATATTTTCTGTTTTCTGATTTCCTTCTGTTTGTGTTTTCTTTATTGTCTCTATTTTGGTTTTCAAGTCTTTAATCGTTTCACCTGTTTGATTGTTTTTTCTTGGTTTTCTTTAAGGGATCTGTTGATTTCTTCCAATTTTTTTTTGTTTGTCTTTTCCTCCATTTCTTTGAGAGAATTTTTCATTTCCTTTTTAAGGGCCTCAAACATTCTCCTAAAGTTATTTTTTAGACCATTTTCTTCTGCTTCGTCTGTATTGGGTGTTCACGTTTTGCTGTTGTTGCACCACTAGTTTTCGTTGATGTCCTGTTGTGCTTTGTGGTGTTGAGTGTGTTCTTACCTTGTCTACCCAGCTTTCCCCTGATTGGTGTAGTTTGGGCCTTGTCTCTGGTGATCACTCTTCCAGGTGCCAGTGAATCCAAGACTCAGATGGTTGCTTCTCATGGTGGAGTCGGGGCCAGGGTTCCAGTCACCCTGGTGGCCACTTGGCATTCTCAGAGGTTGCTCAGCACTCATGGAGGTTGCTTTGCGATCTTAGAGGTTACTTGGGCCTTATCCCACAGAGGTAGCTTGCTTAGGCTTGCTCCCATGGAGGTTGCTGTGTTGGGCCTGTTCCCATGGAAGTTGCTGCCTCAGGTCTGGTCCTGCAGAGGTGGTTGGTGCGGGCCTACGGCCGTAGAAGTCCTACTCACACAGAGGTCACTGGCTTCAGTCAGTTTGCTCCCACAGAGGTCTCTGTCTTGAACCTGCCAGGTTTCTTTTTTCTAATTAAGAAACTGGCCAGTGACTCTTTGGAAAAGAGGCTGAATGTTGGGAATCAGGCCAATTAAGTTCGACAGAGGCAGCTCACAATGTATGATTTTTAAGTCAGCAGATGAAGTTTTATTTTGTGACAGCCAGTGAAAGATTTTACAGGGGCGTGGTGAAGGCTTTCTCAGGAGAAAGGAGTGACAGAATGAAGTAGAATTCCGAGGACGCTGTTGTAGTAACTCAGGAGTAAGCTGGTAAGGCCTAAGGTCAGGGTGACAGGCCGTGGAATTACGCTGAGAATAAAGTAGAGAAAGGGAAGACAAGGGACCAGTGATGGGTGAGCCGGAAGAAACCCGAACCATTTGTTGAGAGAATCATCTAGTCCACGGGGAATGTGCTGTATTCTTCTTTCATCTTCTATTTAAAATTTGGTCTGGAGCTCATCATCTCTAAAGGGATAGGTGTAGCTCAGTGAAAGAACAACACTTGGCTTTTGTTCTAGACATTTAAACCTCGTAAACGAGAGGGGATTTGTGTAATCTGTGAAATAAAGTGGATGTGGAACCGCAAAAGAAAAACCAAAAAACCAAAAACCAAAACCAAAAACCAAAAACCAAAACCAAAAACCAAAAACCAAACAAACAAAAAAAGAAACTGGCTAGAGCCAGGTGGTGGTCATGGATGCTTTTAATTCCAACACTTGGAAGGCAGAGACAGGCAGATCTCTGAGTTGGAGGCCAGCCTGGTCTACAGAGTGAGTTCTAGCACAGCTAGGGCTGTTACACAGAGAAACTCTTTCTCATAAAATTAAAAAAGAAAAAGAAAGAAAGAAACTGGCCTGAATTGAATCAGAATAAGGCCCTGGTTATTATTAGTCCCAGGATCATAAAGGTAAAACCCCTAAAGTTATAATTTTGGGGAGTCAAATCAACTCATATCCTGTCTGGGTCTGGGCAAGGCTTGATTTTGTAACAGACACCCCAGGAAATATTTCAGTCATTCAAGCAAGTATTTCATACAGAATTGGAATTTAGCAGTTAGCCTGTTTAATCTTGTGACCCATTACCTTGTAGGAATAGCTGAGGCAGTGAAATATTTTTCAGCAAGTCAGGTGGTGGTGGCACAGGCCTTTAATCCCAGCACTCGGGCCGGATATCTGAGCTCAAGGCCAATCTGCTCTACACAGTGAGTTCCAGGAAAGTCAGGGCTATACCAAGAAACCCTGTCTCCAAAGACAAAACGAAACCAAACAAAAAGAATAGCTCAATTACCCCAGGAAGTCTTCCATTCCCTGCCAGCTGACGGAGTACATTCAAGGTAGGAGCAACTTCCTCATGGCTTATACAAGCTAAAAACAATTTTGCTTTCACAAGCCTAGCACTGTAAATTTATCCTCTAAACATAATATTCACCATCACAGAATCCATGACAGATCAAAGTGTATGGATACCACCAAAGTCCAAGTTGGTGAGTCAGTGAGTTTTATTGGGGTCACTTACAGAAACACGAGTGAAGGGTAAGGGTGCAGGAGCAGAAATGACTCAAAGACAACTGTATCACCAAACCATACCCCAACAAAGCCAGCAGCTCACAAAGCTGGGGACCTGCAGGCCGTTCAGCATGTTGGAGACTATCCTTTTCTGGGGCATCAGTTGGTCTAAACCTTTTCCAGGCAGCTCAACTGGTTTCTGCTTCTTCCAAGAAGCTGTTCTGGTCGCAGCGATGTCCTTTTCTACCTTTATATTCAGAGAGTCTTCTTTACAGCTCAGTTTCACTTCCTCTGAGCAGGACTCTCAGTTTTTTATTGAGGACTCTAGCAGGGAGGGGCTGAGCGAATCTGATGAGTTTCAGGGATTTTCTGAAGTTATTTTGAGTTGTTTACCTTCTTGTTTAAGGAGTTTCCCTGCAGGATGGAATGTTTCAATCTCCAAGGAAACTGTTACACAGCATTCCACCCCTCCCTTAGCTCTTCTATTACATTCTTTCCACCCCCTCTCTTTCTATGATTCCTGAGCATTGGAGGGGTGACCATAGATGTCTATCTGTGGCTAAGCAACAGGCCACCATGCCACAGTGACACTCGCTTGCTCTCTGGAGCTTCATCCGTAGTTATGAATTCAAGCTGACAACAGTGATCTATTTAGAAGGCTGTAGCTGGAGGTTGCTAATCCTGCATCTGCTTTTAAAATACCCACTCAGGGACTGAATATTAATTACAAACTGTTTGGCCCATTAGCTCAGGCTTATTATTAATTAACTAGCTCTTACAACTTAAATTAACCCATTTCTGTTATTCTGTATTTTACCATGAGACTCATGGCTTGTTACCTCATATCTTATTTTCCTGGCAGTGGCTGACATCTCTCTGACTCCGCTTTCTTACTCCTTGTGTCTCTGCTTGGATTTCCTGCCTGGCTATTGACCAAATCAGCTTCTTTATTAATCAATGATGAAAGAAAACATATTTACAGCTTACAGAGGGGCTATCCTACAGCAGAAGGCTGTTGGTTGTCTATTACATCCATCAAGAAAAGCCATAGTAATTGTTTCCCCATTGGGGCCTATGACTTCCTCAGCTGCAAGTTTTTGCCTTGGCTTCCAGTACCAGACATGAACCCCCTTTTGTGGAGTGGGCCTTAAATCCAGCTGGGAGGCTGATGGGCTTCTCCATGAAAACTGAGCCACTATTGCACAGTCAGACACACCTTGCTGGAAAGCCAGTATTTCAACAAGCAGAAGTGTTGGTGACAGGTCTCCACTAGCAGCCTTCATGGCCCCTCTGGCATTATGAAAACCAGCCAGCCAGGTGGGAGTTTCCAGTTTAGTCACATCTTAATTTCTCATGCCTTATTGTGAAAGTATGCACACGTGGTGTCTTCAACAACAGGGGCTTACCGTTTAGTACTGGTATATAGCCAACAGTATATAGCAGTAGCCTATATGATTTGGGGGACCTCAGAGGCTTCCCTGGCTAACAACTCACAGGGATTTAGCCCATCCCTGGCATTAGGATGGTCATTCTTGGCTGGGCAATTGTGGTGCACGCCATTAATTCCAGCACTCAGGAGGCAGAGGCAGGTGGATCTTTGAGAGTTTGAGGCCAGCCTGGTCTACAAGAGCTAGTTCTAGGAGAGGTTCCAAAGCTACAGAGAAACCCTGTCTCTAAAAACCAAAAAAAAAAAAAAAGGATGTTCATTCTTTTCCCACCCATATAGGGTACCTTTTGTATTTTAACTATTTAGCTATTGTTCCAATCACTGGGGGATGTTCAATGGCTTTAAAGGACACTGGTCCTAGGGCAGCCTGAATGGCTTTGGTCCTGGAGCTTGTAGACACTACGTTTTACTGTTGTTGTAAGAGTACTTGTCACCTTGGCAGAGTTTGATTCTGCACCACACCAGAAGGAAGTTTGACATTTAATCCAGCCCTTTATTGGAGAAACTGTTCTTCACAGTCATTGGCATGGAACCAGTTACAGATTCTTTGTTATAGCTCTGAGGAAAGGGCTTCTGAGGGCTACACAGCTCTTAAGGGGAAGGTTTCTCTGCAAGTGTTGCAGTTCTGAAAGGAAAAAGGCATCTTGGCAGTTGAGAGTCAAGGAATACCACAAAGTACACAATGCAACAAACCTCACATATGGGAATTATTGGGAGAGACACAAGAGAGTGAGTGCCTGCCTTAGCTTGGGTGGGAAGCAGCAAGGAACCTGGCAGGCAACAGGATTATGTGTATGTGTGTGTGTGTATGTGTGTGTGTATACTTCGGGAGAGGTGTTTTCCACGATGGAGAGTCCCAGGGTGGGGAATGGTGAGATTTCAAGGAAAATCCAGTGATTGGTGAATTTTCATGCTCAGGGATTGGTGGGTTTTCATGCTCAGGGATTGGTGGGTTTTTATGCTCAGGGATTGGTGGATTTTTATGCTCAGGGGTTGGTGGGTTTTCATGCTCAGGGATTTGTAGATTTTGCTAAGTTTTTTTCACCCAGACATGGACTCAGACCTTTTGCCCTACAGGTTCCTCCAGTTGTAATGCTTCATGTACCTCTCACAGTTGCTGTTCTGGTGCTGTGTAGTTAGTTCCTGCTCCTTCCCATAACTGAGACCAAAACATTATTGGAACCATTTGCTCAGACTGCTTTTGCCATTGGCCCCAGCTGTAGCCTTCTGAATTCCTGGTGACTTCCAACAGGAAGGAACACTGGGATAATGGGACACACAGCTTTTTTACCCTGTCCTACAAGGATCTTGGCCAGCTCCAAAGTCTCTTGAGCCTTTCTGTCCTGATCCTATATTACACTTACTCTTCTTTATTGAGTTATACAGAGGATGGGCAGCTTGGGCAAGATGGGATATGCAAATCTGCTGTATCCCAAGAGTCCCTAGAATGTCTGTAGTTTCTTTATATTCATCAGCACAGTCTGTTATAGGATTTTTGTCAATAACACTGTCAGGTGTCGTATACATCTTACCAGACCATAATACTGTAAGAATTTTACAGCTGTCCCTGGGTCTTACACCTTTTGCAGACAGATATCTCATCCTTGTTCCCTTAGATGCATCCATATGCCTCTCTAATGGCTTGCTACATCTTCAGAACACTCAGAGGTTAGCATTACATCATCTATATAACAAAACCTCTACCAGAGGATGAGTAGGACAAGGCGACACCCTGAGCCACCATCCCATAACAAAGATAACCTTGGTGACACAGTCTCAGAGTCTGCTGTCATTTGTTCTAGGCAAGTGTCACGTGATGCCAGAGATTTACAATTAAGAAGATACTAAAGTTGAACGTAAGTGAGATCTAATACAACGTGGAAGGGTTTCATCCATTTATATCAGTTGCTTTCTTCAGAGATCAATGTTGGGTGCAAAGCATGGATAGGAGGTCCTAGCTTAATTAGCCCTCTATAATCCACAGCCATTCTCTCTGGGTCATTATGTTTCCACACCTTGAAGCTCCTCCATGGAGCCTCCCTACCTTTCTCCATACCTGATGAGCCTGACTTAATCTGCTCAAACTTACTCAGGGCCAGAGAGGAGCATGTTTTTGCTCTTTCCTACTGGCTCCCTGGGTCAGACAGACCCTGGGTTGGCACTGTGTGCTTCCCTATTTACCATACCTGGATGTTGGGAGAGTTTCTGACTGGGAAAACCATTGTTTTTGGATGATACACAAGAGCTCAAATGCCTAGCTTTCTTTTCTCCCTCTTAACAGTGTCTGTCTTGTGTGTCTGTGCACGTATGTGCACAGTGCATTCATGTATTCATATGTGCACATAAGAAGTCACTATTAGGTGTATTCCTCAATCATTCTCCACCTTAGTTTTTGAGACTGGGTTTCGTTGCATCTGGAGCTTGTTGATTTGGCTCAACTGGTGGTCCAGCAAGTCCCGGGGCTTCCTGTTTTTGCCTCCCTAGTGCTGGGATTACAGGTGAACACTACTGTTTGTGTATGTGTCTTATTTCTCTCCCTCTCTCCCTCCCTCCCTCCCTCCCTCTTTCCTTTCTCTCTGTCTCTCTCCCCTCCCTCCCTCCCTCCCTCCCTCCCTCCCTCCCTCCCTCCCTCTTTCTTTCTTTCTTTCTTTCTTTCTTTCTTTCTTTCTTTCTTTCTTTCTTTCTTTCTTTCTTTCTTTCTTTCTTTCTTTCTTCCGAGGCAGGGTTTCTCTGTGCAACAGCCCTAGCTGTCATGGAACTTGCTTTGTAGCCCCGGTTCACCCCAAACTCACAGAGATCAGCCTGCCTCTGCTTCCCGAGTGCTGGAATTAAAAGTGTGTGTCACCATCGCCTAGCTGTAGTTTTTCTTTTTTAATGCCAGTGCCAATCTTTTCTTCTTTTTCTTTTTCTGTGCTGTAACTTTTTCATTTAAAAACTCATATCTTTTAAAAATATTTTTTTGTTTTATGTTTTGTCTACATGTATGTACATACACCATATATGTATCTTGTGCTTTTGAAGTCCAGAAAAGGTGTCAGATCCCTGTGAACTAGAGTTACAGATGGCTGTGAGCTGACCACAACTCCTCGGCAAGCTCTCACCTCTGGGCCATCTCTCCATCCCCACGTGTGGGTTTTGAGAATTAGAGTCAGGTTTTCATGTCTGTATGGTACGTTTTTTATCAACTGAGCCATCTCCTCAGCCCTCTTTTCATTTTAAATACATACTAGAGGATTTCAGGCATTTCATGATATCTCATCTCCCACTCATCCCTTTTGTCCTCCCAACTAGTTTCTTTCTGTTTTCATGTCTTTTTGTGACCCAGTCAGTTTTTAGGGTTGCTTACAGGAGCACATGCACCTTATCAGTGGCTACACTAGTGAAGAAAATGTCTCCCCAGTTCAAACACTAATGATGGATTTATCCTCAGGAAGGGCAGGCCATCGTGAATTCTCCCCCTTCTGTGACAGGATATTGAAGACCTCATCTTATGGAGATTTCTTGTGGAGATCTTGTGTAGGCAATCATAGCTGCTGTGAATTTAAGAGTATAACCGTGCCAGTATTCCACCTCCTCACTCTTCTACCTCGTATTTTTTTCTGCCTTTTTTCCCCCGAGATGTTCTGTGAGAATTGGAGGGGTGCTGTAGATGTCACATTCATGGTATCCAACAGTCGCTTGTTCTCAGTATACAGAGCAATGACGAGTCTCTGCAGTCACACTGACCATTGTCAAAGGAAGTTTCTCCAGCCAAAACGTACAGAAGCACTATTCTGTGGGCAAAACCAGTTATTTAGAAGTTCACTTGACAAACACATCATTTGCATTTATCCAGCAATAGCCATAGCTTCTCCACCAGGGCTGATGACCTCAACAACCACAAGCTTTAAAGAACCTTAAAAAAAAATCTGGTCATGGTAGCACACATCTTTAATCCCAGTACTCAGGAAGCAGAGGTAGGTGAGTCTCTAAGTTCTAAGCCAGCCTGGTCTACAGAGCAAATTCTATGACAGCTAGAGCTACACAGAGAAACCCTGTCAAACAAAACAAACAAAAAACAAAACAAAAAGTTTTTTTTAATTTATTGTGATGGGGACACACATAGGCTGAGGTGTGAATGTGGGGGTCACTTCTCTTCTACCATGTGGGTTCCAGGGATCACACTCAGGTTGCTATGCCTTTACCCATTGAACCATCTCATTAGCTCACTATCTGAGGGTTTCTTTTGCTATGAAGAGACACCATGACCATGGCAACTCTTATAAAGGAAAACATTTAATTGGGCTCTAGCTTACAGGTCAGAGATTTAGTTCACTATCATCATGGCGAGACATGGCAGGGTTCAGGCAGACATGGTGCTGGAGAAGGAACTGAGAGCTCTACATCGTCATCCTCCGGCAGCAGGAAGCAACTGTGTCACACTGAGTGTAGCTCCAGCAAAGGAAACCTCAAACCCCACCCTCACGGTGAGACACTTTCTCCAGCAAGGCCACACTTCCTAATAGTGCCACTCCCTATGCGCTTATGGGGGCCAATTACATTCAAACTACCACACCCACTATGGGCTTTGGGCTGCGTCCACAGTACCAGATGTAAATTCCCACCGATGGAGAGGACATCAAGTCCAATCCAAAACTGATTAGTTACTGTTTCTGCTGGTTAGCTTCCACTGTCATTTTAACTGAGTTCAGAGTTATCGGATGGTACTTTAACTGGGGGATTACCTCAATCCTATTGGTTTGTGGGTCTTTGGGGTCTTATAAAGTGAAAATAGATTAAGGAATCAAGGAGATGCCATGTAGCTGTCAAAGGAGAAGGACACACCAGAACCATGCCAGTAGGTCACAGCCTCGTGGAGACACATAGATTGATAAAAGTGAGTTAATTTAAGATGTAAGAGTTAGTTAATAGTTAATGCCTAAGCTATCAGTCGAGCAGTGTTGTAATTAATATAGTTTCTGTGTGATTATTCAGGTCTGAGCGGTTGGGAAACAAAAGAACAGTTTCTGCCTACAAATGGTATACCAACGTGGGACAACCATATCCACATACAATCAGAGAGAGATTGAGAAGGAATTATAAACACAAAAGAACAGAGTTAAACATGGCTTCTTGATAGCAGTATTTCCTTGGGTGGACTTTGTTTACCAGAGACAAGCAGAGGCATGATTCCTTTAAGAGAAGGCTTCCTGACTCAGCATTAGCATCAAAAACTGTGTGGCTCCGTTAAGAGCTGACTTCCTGGTTCATGCTGGTCCTGTTACTGAGCACTTAAATGGCCTCTGTGAGCAGCATGTGACAAATTGCTTAATGGTGACATAGACCTGCTGTGTCCCAGGAGCTGGGGCGGTGAACACGGCTCACAGTGGCCATGTTGGACTGGGTGGAGTAAATAGGCAGGGCCGCAGAGTTGGTTCTAGCCACGCACACTTAAACTTAAAAAAAAAAAGCACACTGTCTTGTGGTCTTACCTATCATCAACCCTGAGGAATGTTCCATGTATAGTTGAGAAGGAAGTGTATTCTAGGTTTATTGGGCAACATGTTCTGTGGGTGTCTGTTAAGTATGTCTAAGTATTTTATTTCCTTGTTTTGGTATCCATGGCTGAAAGTAGGACACTAAAGACTTCAAGTTCTAAAAAAAAAAAAAAAAAAACAAAACCGAAACCAAAACAAAATGCTTCTGGTCAGAAAATGATTACAGGATATGCAATAAAGACAGATTCAGACAAAACAAAGCAAAATAAAACAAAACATAAAACCTCTAAGTGGGTCACAGTGTTAGATGAGTGTACATAGGCTTGGGAGAGAGAGAAAAAAAGAGTATAGATAGTTATAAAAAGAAGTAAATGTTTTAAAAAATAAAACAAAATCTTTAAAGAGACAGTAAAAGTAATATAAAAGAATACACCTAGTCATAGATTAAAGGAGTAAAAAATAAATAAGTCACATAAAAATGGAAAATACACAGAATCTGAATTATGCATATTATTGTATTTTCTTTGAATTTTTTGACTGCAGAGAGACATTTGTTCTGGGGGTTGCTAAGCTAAACCAACATAGATATTTAAAAGACATTTTGACTTCAAAATTTGAGTCTAAGGATATTGTTCTTTGGAAAAGAGGTTTTGCTTTTGTTCCATAGAGGACGGGAACTTGTGGATTTCTTCCAGGCTAATGTAGTTTGATGAAATAAGACCCTCTGAAAGGTCTCCATGATCCCTAAAAATACTTCGCCCAACAAACAGCAGAAAGCAGTTTGGAGGAAATTGTATCCAAATTCCCAAAATGACTTTTATAAATATTTATTTTTACTTTAGAAAGGTTGAGTATAAGTGATTAATGGTCACAGTCAATTTCTAAAAAAAATACAAAAATAAGGAGGATATGATATAGAGATGAATACTTTGCATTGGTATGGTTTGTGGTCTATTGATACATACTTAAGGTTAATTTTGTTATACTGTGTATATGTATTTCTGCTCTAGTTTAAGGTATTGCGTTTGTGCAGTCCATTTAAAAATGTAATGTAGAGTTAAGAAATGCAGATTAATAGTCATCTATAATAGTCAAATTGTAGTCATGTTAGGTTTTCTAGATGTTCAGAGATATATTTCAGATGGGTAGATATTCTTCAGCCCTTTCAAAGACCTACAGAACATGGCATTTAAAATGTTTTAAGAACTTAGACTTTTCTCAACAATGAAACCTGTCTGTTTCTGGCAGCACCAGAGAGGTTGACAGGCATTGAAGAAACTTACTGTATAATTTGCCTTCAGTGTGACAAGGCTAGCCATTTGGGCAAGAAACTGCTCATGCCTGAACTGCTTGATGGTATGCTATATGAACTGGACATGCAGAACCCACAGAAAATTGACTGTTGAACTTTCCAAAAGATGGGATGGTCCTTCAGGATTTTACTTCACAAAAGAAACTGTTAGACATTCTGCAGGGCACAGAAGAAAGCAACTGATGAACTTTGTCATTACAAGGCAGAACAGATCTTCAAATTTCCTGCTTTATGAAAAAGTCTGCTGTATACTATGGGCCTGTAGACTCAAGATGGATGCCCCAACATTACAGAAAAAACTTTGGGTGACTGTCCAGGTAGCAAAATGTCTCTGTCATTTCCAAAACTTTGGAAGTTGCTTACAATGCACTTTCTTTTTACTTGGGTATTATTATATCCTCCTGGGGTCTTTGATGGTGTTGAAGACAGATAGCTATAGTTTTTCTTAGTTATGCTAATAGATAAGATATGAAACTTTAGACCCAGAAAGAAATATTGCAAGTGTAATTCTTGCTTGATACCTATTTTGTTATATGTAATTTTACTATGTTAAAGTTAAAACCTTCCTTTTTAATTATACAGAAAAGGGGAGATGATGTGGGATGCCCTTCTGCATATGTGTTGCTTTTATTGGTTATTGAATAAAGCTGTTTTAGCCAACGGTTTAGCAGAGCAAAGTCAGACGGGAAATTCAAGAGATATAGAGAGATATAGATATACAGAGATATGGAGAGAACATAAGCAGAGTCAAGGAGATGATACCATGTAGGTACTGAAGGAGAAGGACACATTGTAACCATACCAGTAGGCCACAGCCTTGTGGCGATACACAGATTGATAGAAATGGGTTAATTTAAGATGTAAGAGTTAGTTTATAGGATGCCTAAGCTATCGGCCAAGCAGTGTTGTAATTAATTTAGTTTTTGTGTGATTATTTGGGTCTGAGCAGTTGAGAAATGAAAGAGCAGTCTTCACCTACAGGTCATTTTATTGGTTGCTAATTGATGTAGAAGGACCCAGCCCATAGTGGGCAGTGCAACCCCTAAACATGTGGGCCTGAGTTTTATAAGAATACTTAGTGGTGGTGGGGTATACCTTTAATCTCAGCAGTCAGGAAAGCAGAGGCAGGCAGATCTCTGTGAGTTCGAGGCCAGCCTGGTCTGTAGAGTGAGTTTCAAGATAGTCAGAGATACACAGGGAAACCCAGTCTCAGGAAAAAAGCAAGAAAGAAAGAAAAAAAAAAAGAATGCTGACCGAGCAATAGACAAAGAGAGCCAGCCGATAAGCAGCGTTCTTCCATAGTTTCTGTTTCAGGTTTCTGCCTTGCTGGAGCTCTTGCCCTGATTGAATTCTTACCCTGACTTTTCTCAATGATGTATTGTGACCTGATGTGTAAACTAAAATAACCCCTTTTCTTCTCTAATTGGTTTTGGTCATGACATTTATCATGGCAATGGAAAATGAACTAGGGCACTCTCATAACAGACTTTCTACTTTCAAAACAGTGGGCTCATCTAGTCTGACTGGTCAGTATTGTTGCATACAGGGTTTGCCGCTAACCACTGATGACAGTTCTCCCTCAATAACCTGCATAACATCTTCCTGAACTGTGAAGGTTAGCCAACAGGAAGGAAGCTTCTGGCCCATGTCCAGTTTGGCTTCTCTATAACCTGTAACCCAAGCTCTTAGTGTTCTCAGTAAGATCTTATCATCTCGTTCTGGTGGGCAAACAATGGGATTGGCAACTGCCTGCATTGTTTTGTAGGTCTCAGGCCTCCCTGATTAATGAGTCATAAAAAGATAGCCCATTGGCATTGAGATTTTTGCTTAATAACCTGAGGCCTCTGGGAGTACCGTTTCCACCCACACAGGGTGCTCTGCTCAAACTTTCTTTTTAATTTAATTTTTTGTTAGTTTAGCAATTATTGGCTTACCTGTTCTTCCACACATAGTTTTAGTTGGCTTTCCCCCCACCCTTTCCCTCTCTCCATTTCCCTGCTCCACCTCCCGTTTATACTTTTCCATCCCACAATCCGCCTTTCATTTTTAATTCACATTGTTCTACTACACACAAAGACACCCAACACATTGTAATCTTTTCCCCCTCTCTTCTGGTTTCC
Organism: Myodes glareolus; assembly: GCF_982192425.1. Classification (NCBI taxonomy): domain Eukaryota; kingdom Metazoa; phylum Chordata; class Mammalia; order Rodentia; family Cricetidae; genus Myodes; species Myodes glareolus. The sequence continues at coordinate 27,577,936 of NC_142026.1, read as the reverse complement.
ACACTTTGCTCAGCACACAGTCTCTCCTGCATAAATGCCCATGTGTAAACATTAGATACCAGGATCCAGTCTGAAGGAGAACATACATTATTTGTCTTTTCTAGCCCGAGTTACCTCACTTAATATAGTATCTTCCATTTCCATCCACTTCCCCGCAAATCCCATAGTTCCACCTTTCTTTACAAGCTCAGTGAGACATTCCATTGTGCACATCTGCCATAGTTTCACAATCCATTCATAAAACTTAAAAAGTCTTAAAAACAAAACAAGACAAAACAAATCAAAACAGGGTTTTGTCGTATAGCCCATGCTGGCTTTGAACTTCTGGTCCTGTGCCTCAGCCTCTCAATGCAAGGATTACATGTGTGTACCACCCTGCCTGACTTGTGATTTTCATTTCATCTTATCACTCACTTTTTGATAGATTTATCTGTGTAGGCGATGACTTTTTGATACTGCTGGAAATGGCTTTTCTGTTCTTATTTCACCTTGTTATTTGCTAGTACTTAGAAATGCAGAGGATTTTAGCATATTGACGTTGACTCCAGATACTGTGCTGAATTTGCTAATTAAGTCTAACAGTTTGCTTACAAATTCTTTTAGCTTTTCTAAGTATACAATCACTCAAAAATAAGGGTAGGTCTTCCTTCCTTCTTTCCTTCCTTCCTTCCTTCCTTCTTCCTTCCTTTCTCCTTTCTTCCTTCCTTCTTCCTTCCTTTCTCCTTCCTTCCTTCCTTCTTCCTTTCTTTCTCCTTCCTTCCTTCCTTCTTCCTTCCTTTCTCCTTCCTTCCTTCCTTTCTTCCTTCCTTCCTACCTTCCTTCCTTCTTTCTTCCTTTCTTTCTCCTTCCTTCCTTCTTTCTTCCTTTCTTTCTCCTTCCTTCCTTCCTTTCTTCCCTCTCTTTTTTTCCTTCTTCCTTCTCTCTACTTTCTCCTTTTTTCCTTCTTCTCCTCTTCCTCCTTCTTCTTTTGAGACAGGGCTTCTCTTTGTAGCACTGGGTGTCCCAGAACTGGCCTCAAACTCGCAGAGATCTGCTTGCCTCTGCCTCCTGAGTGCTGAGATTATGGGAGTGCACCTACACCACCCAGCAAGTTATTTCATTTAAGGCTTATTTTTTAAAATTTCCTTTTCTCACTCATTGTTTTGGCTAGACTTCCCGATACATGTCCAGTGGAAATGGTGTCAGTAGATACACTTACCTTGTGCTCATCTTGAGTGGGAAAATATTTAATGGCTTGTATAATGCTTGTCACAGGATTTGTTTGTAGGCCTGCCTACATACTTCATTAAATTAATTCATTTACTTTCTAATTCTTAGTTTTCCAAGAGTTAAAATTATGAACAAATGTTTAATTTTATCAACTGTATTTTTTGAATCTTTTGAAGTTAACATGTTTTTCGCCATTTCTGTCAGTGTGACAATTAATCCTCAACTCTCTCTATCCCTCCCTCTCTCTTCCTCTTTTTCTTTCTTTCTTCCTTCCTTTCTAAATGACTTTTTTAATTTTTATTTTATGTGGATTAGTGTTTTGCCTGTATGTATGACTGTGTGATGGTGTTGAATCCCCCAGAGCTGGAGATGATTGTAAGATGTCATGCGGGTGCTGGGATTTGAACCTGGGCCATCTGGAAAGTAGACGGTGCTTTTAACCGAACCATCTCTCCAGCCCCATAGTCCTTGACTGTTAAGTGTTGAATAATTCTTGTATTTCTGGAAAAGGTTTTCCTTGTGAATGTTTCTGGATTGGCTTCACTCTTTGTTGGTGGTTCTGTATCCTCAAAAGATACAACTTGTAACTTTTCATTTTTGTACATCTTTTTAAATTTGAGTTTCAAGAGTTTTCTGTTCTTTTGTAGCAAATTGGCAAGTTTTTTTTTTCTTTGTTCACTGGCAGTGTTTATGTGGGTCTGGCAGTTTACTTTTCAGAACCGTACATCAGAAGTCATTTGGGCCTGGATGGGAAATGTGCTGTGAAATCCTTGTGTTTATTTTCTCACTGTCTTCTTTCCTCCCCATCTTAGCATGCTTGCAGTGATCCAGAAAAAGAAAAATTTTGATGAGATATTTTTCGATTACTTCAAGGAAAATAAAACAGAGATAGCTCATGCAATCCCCAAGCTGTTTCCTTTCCTAGAAAGCCTCAAGGACCGCTCCTTCATCACCGACAAAATCTATGCTGTAAGTGACTTGTATGCATCACTCCAGGGAACCCCGCCCCATATTAACCGGTGTTTGGCATCCTGAATGCAAGGCTTCTCTAGATGGCTAAAAAGCCTTGTATGCTCTTACGTGGGAAGACCCTTTTGTTAATGGTCCTATCATGTAGAAGGTAGCAAGAAGTTTCTGCTCCCTAACTCAGGGAGGCAGTTGTGGGAGTGGGTGAATGATTTGACAGTGGCTGAACTGTAACAGGGCAGGGGCTGTAGATGGAATGCCTAGCACCTGCTGTGCTCTGATGGCTACAGCTACATCTAGCACCCCTCTCTATCTCCACCTGCCACCTACACACAAAAGAAAGAAATGAAAGAAATAAGAAATTGTTCAGGACCGCTGATGGATAGTGATTAATGACTTACAATAAAGCAGGATTCAGATAATGAAAGAACTAGAACAATACTATTATTGTAATCTAAGGCTTGTCAATTAATGAGTTTTAGAAAAGCTGAGAGACAGGAATTGGTGGAAAAAATGGATTGATAATATTGGTCAGAACTCCCCAGTTATTTTTTAAATCTTTATTTTGCTAAGAGTAAAGTTAATATATATTAACTTTATGATGAAATAGAAGCCATATGTAGATGTAGTAGAGAGCTCAAGTTATGAAAAATAAATCTTCTCTGGACTAGTCACATGGCTGCCAGCATGGGATTTCCTGGAGAAACCAGAATCCATAGGTCCCCAGGACAGTATTTCATTATGATGTCTACTTACATCAGATAAAACTATGCTTTGACACTCTCTCTGTTGAACTTTTTAACAGGATTCTTATGAAGCCTGTAAGAACTCGGTTCCTGTAGAGAAAGTGGTGTACAAAATTCTGGATAACTTGGAGAAGTTATTTGGCTGGTCATTTCTATGCACTCTGTTCAGCAGAACGAACCTGAAAGCTTATCCTGGTTTAAGAGAAATTCATAAAAACTTGGAAACTGGTAATTTTTTCTCTTACTTTCCTTTTGTGGTGAAATTCTATCTTATTTTTTTTTTTTTTGCTTATTCTTTGACAATCTCGTGTACTGGTAGCAATGCCATATCAGAGGTGCAGCAGATGGCAATAGAAGTTCATCTCCCTGATGGATATGTCTTATTCAAACAAGGCTTATGAGAAGGAATATACACCCCAGAATGTATTTTGCTTCTGTTGTGTCCCTGCATGCTTGCTACTACTATATATTTGCTGTGGGGAGTCTCTACCACTGCCTATATTGCAATGTGTTCATCTCATGAATCTATTCCTTCTACTGGGCACATTTATAGTTGTGGATTGTCAGGAAGATGATTTCTCCTTAACTGTGTATAATTTTGATGAATAGAAATAATACTAGGATATTCTTCAAAACTAGGCTTATTGTTCCACAACAGCTGTAAGACACTTAGGATGTGTTTTATATCATAACTCAGACTGACACAGGAAAATAGTTGCATCCCCCAGCTCTAAGGTAGTTTTCATACCATTAGCTGATTTCATGCTTTCAAAGTAACTTTAGATTAGACCAGTAGCCTTGCTAATGGATTTTTAGATAAACATTCCCTATTTTAGTTCACAAGGGCGTATGGAGCTATCTGGATGGGTCATAAATACAAAAGTCCAATTATTGCCAACTGACAAATGATTTAGTCCTTGCACCCACTCCTGACCTCAGTTTGTAAAAATACCTTCTGACTACTCAAGGCTACAGAAGATAACTTGACTCTGTAGCCTCTAATGAGGGCTACAAATGTTTTTAGATAACTAGAAGTGACACAGAAGACAGAAAAATATATTTCAAGATGTAAAACACTTTTAATGTCACTGTGCCTTGGAAAGTGCCAAGTGGACATATGTTAGGAGATTCCAACCAAAGCATTTATGACAGAGTCTGAGAAAGCCCAGCATTTCGGTTAATCATAAAATGTTAGTTTAAAATGTTTACTACACTCAGAAATGTAGGCTGTAATACACAATTTCCTTATTTTCTTAGACTCTTCAGTAGTTTAGTTTTATAAAGGTGTCTCTCTAAATAGATAACAATGACTGGTTCTTTGAAGCTGCAGCTGTGAGATTATATCCCACCAATCAGGAATCTAAGATCTATTGCACATGAATTGTCAGGATGACTCTGTTTCTTATCAAATGAAATGTAACCTTCAAATGTAACTTTTATATTGCCTGAAGAATTTCTGTTGGGTATATATAGCTATGTAGAATAAAGAAAGAGAGAGTCAACATGAGAAAATAGTAAAAGTAACCTTCAAAATGCATATGAGTTTCCCCCTAATCCCTAAAAATCCCTCAGATAAAATATCGTAGCTTCACGATGTTGTGGATTCCTTACAAGCCCCGTGTGCAGCCTGGGAGCTGGTTCTCTAAGACTACAATACTCATACATGTATACATTGTATCTAGATCATATTGACTCAGACCACATAGAATACCCCACAACTCTCCCTGCATATCCCCCTATGCTTTCATGTTCTTCTTCATCATCATTGCTTTCATCTTTTTATTCCTTCTCCTATTCATAATCTACTGAGTCTAATTAGTGCCACCCATATATGCATAGGTGTGGAGCATCCACTGGAATATGAACAGCCTATCAGTAGCCACACCCTCAAAGAAAAATGACTCTGTCCCAGAAACCATGAGCTGCTAATAAGCAACTCAGCTGCGGATGGAGCCTCATGAGTCCTTCCATCGGTGCCGAAGTGTTGGTTGGCTTGTTCTTATGTAGATCTTGTACAGGTATTCACAGCTGCTATGTGTTCATGATTTCGGCAGTTATGTTATGTCCAGAAGACAGCAGTTCACAACACTCCTCTCCTTCCTTCAACTCTTACATTCTTTTTGCCCCCTCTTCTTCAGTATTCCCCAAGCCTTAGGGTGAGGGATTGTCATAAATGTACCACTTAGATACAACAACTCTATTTTCATTTGTTTAATCAGTATAGCTAAATTGCTTTCTGTGTTCCATCATTTAAACTGGGCAGTGTGTTCTGTGTCATCTTGTGAGCAGCCTCCCTGGGTCTTCTCATGAAATCTTGGAGTTTCCTTCAGGGCAGCTGTCTTCACTTCTGACTTAGTCTCAGAGCCCTTTCTCAGTGCTTGGGCCTGGACTGCCCTTTGGGGATTCCTTCACTCTCTGCTCATCTTTCTTTTCCCAAGGAAGTTCAGACTCTCCTCTTTGCTAGCTCATCTTTGAAGCCCTTGGGATTTAAAACTTCTATATATCTATATGGGTATTTCTATGACCTTATTCACCTCACTCTAGAGGGAACCCCTGTTCTTTCCTGAGGTCTGTATAGCCCACAAGAACACTTCTTCCACTGAACTGAGGTAAGCTTTCACTACGCTTAATTAAGCAGCCAATCGCTTTCGATGATTTTTCCCTTGTGCCATTATCCTTAGAACCTGAGAGAGGAACTAGAGAGATGACTCAGCAATTAAGAGTATCTGCTATTCTTTCAGAGGACCCACGTTTGGTTCCCAGTACCTGCACTGGGTAGCTCATGACCACCTGTAACTCCAGCTTCAGGGGATCCAATACCCTCTTTTGGCCTCTGCAGGCACACAGTGACAAGAAGATACACAGACAAACATATAACTTTAAAACAAAATCAATCTTAAAAAAAAAAAAAACCCCAAACCTCAAGAGGTTTATTGTCTACAGCGGTGGTTTTCCACCTTCTAATGCCACAACTCTCTAATATACTTCCTCATGCTGCTGTGATCCCCAACCATAAACTTATTACATTACTACTTCATGACTGTAATTCTGTTATTACTATGAATAGTAATAATAAATATCTGTGGCTTCCGATGGTCCTAGGTGATCTCTGCAAAGGGATTGCAACCCACAGGTTGAGAACCACCAGTCTATATGATTTCTGTGGTTTAGTTTTGCTTTCTCCTCTTGGTTGCCTTGTCGGAAGGGACAAATGATATCTAGACATAAGCCATTGATATCCAGAGTGACCCAAGGGTTGGAAGTTCCCGCCGCCATACAATAACTCACAGATGTTTCATCCGTGTGATTGTTCCCACTCAACCCCACTGTCCAAGTGGCTGGGGGGAGGGGATTTGTCACTCACCCCCAGGGACTAATGCTTTCCTCCCTCTGCTCAGAGCTAGAGGACAAATACTTGTCCCGGAGAAGTAAGCAAGACCAGAAGCTTGCCACCATGCATCCACGCTGCGAGCAAGGTACTTAGAGCTGGGTGAGATTTTGGTTAGCTAAGAAGAAGAGGAGACTTGAAACTGAGCCCCTGGGGTGGTGGGGTGGGGAGGGAGAGTGGGGGATGGGTAGTGCTCTGCAGAAAACTCTGAAGGACTAGAAAAGGTGGAGGAGGGCTGCTAAAAAATAGAAGCTGGGCGGTGGTGGCGCATGACTTTGATCCTAGCACGCAGGAGGCCGAGACAGATGGACCTCTGTGAGTTCAGGGTCAGCCTGGTCTACAAAGGAAGCCAGGGCTATACAAAGAAACTCTTGTCTTGAAACTGTACGCTGCTCCCCTCAAAAGGAATTATTTATTTTATTTCATGTATATGACTGTTTCTGCTCACACGTCCATGCATGGTGTGCATGCCTGGTGCCCACAGAGGTCAGACGAAAGGGTCGGATCCCTTGCTACTGGGATTACAGACAGTTGTGAGCCATCACGGGGGAGCTGGGAACTGAACCTGGGCTCTCTGCAAAAACAGCACGTGATTTTTAACCTCGGAGTCATCTTCCAACCCCAGTGCAACTTTGTGTTAAGTTACAAATGACCTGACTGGGACCTCATTAGGATGGGGTTGAGACACATTCTGCTCAGGGATGGCGAGTGTTTCTGATGTTGCTGGGTATCTGGCTGGGCATCTGAGTGTGGGTTTTATGTTAAGAGTTCTTTGTGGAAAGCTGCGAGGGGCTCACGACTGTGGGTCTACAATGAACACCATCCAAAAAGAGACATTTGGTGACAGCAAAGATGATCTATAAATGTGAATCTGTGACTATTGTTCAAGAGTAGGAAAATATAGACATATAGACATTGCGTAGACATAGCAGAAATACAAGAACAGTGCATGAATACTTGGAGAGTATCTGGAACAGGAAGAAGGAAGTGGGAATGAGAGGCAGAACAGAAAGGACAAAAGACATGAAAATAAAAGGTACCGGTTGCTGACAGCTCACTTGGGTTGAGTGTTTATTTTTGACTGCTGTGAATTCAACATTCGAGTTGCTACCCAAGATTGATGGCACTTGGGTGCACCGTTTGTAGCAAGGACACTAAATTTGGGAGAGACCACATATGTAGTTTTCATGAATAAGGTATTCAAACCCCAGAGCCTCCTTTCTTAACCCTGTGTGGCTGCCCAGACAATTACTGAAAAAGGCAGAAACTGGCAACAAAAGCAGGGAACACTTGTAGAGAGAAAGATACTGGAACTAAAGAGGCAAGAGCTGAAGTGGTTGGGGATGGCACTGAATACTCACAAAAAGGCCAGCGGGAGTGTGGGAGTGTGCATTGGGGCACCCTCTAGCCATATGAAGATGGGTCCCCCACCAGGTGCTAGTCTGACTTCAAGAATCAGGGGGAACTTGTCATGGCCAGATGGGCTCTGGACTGCTGTTTCAAGGGGTCCTTCAGCTCTTGCATCTTGAAGACAAAAGAGAACTCTTACTTCACTCCCGAAATAAACATCTAATTTTTGCTCAATAGGAGCTGGGGACAGCTGCTCTCAAGGAAGTCTGACCTGGACACCCTCAGATCCCGCCTCATCTGATGGTCTGTTCTTGTTGACTCTCTGTGCCTTTTGTGGTCTCATCCCATTCTGTCACATGCTTTGGGCCATCTGCTTGTATTACTGACTGTCCAGAGTGCTCAGTGTTTGCAGCTGTTATCTCTTCAAGTTCAGAGTTTAAATGCCAGGGTCTTTGTCCCCTGCCTTGCTTAGGAGGGTTTCTGAACCTGTCTATTTAATTGATTAATGCACTTAATTAAAAACTGCCAGTTATTTTATTTATTTATTCATTTTTTGTATGTGTAAGTGCTTTGCTTATGTTTATGCTTGTGCATCATGTGGATGTAGAGCCCTTGAATCTAGAAGGTAACTTCAAATCTCTGTGACTGGAGTTATGGGTGGTTGTTAGCTCCTATGTGGGTGCTCAGAACTGAACCCAGGTCCTCTGGAAGAGCAGCCGGTGCTCCTAACCCCCTGGGTCATCTCTCTAGTCCCAAATCTCAGGTTCTTATCCATTATGTCACAATGTCATGTTTATAAAAGTACATTGTTGTCTAGGGGCCATCCGATCTGGAAATGGAATAAGATTGTCAGAGTCTACAGAGTCTACGTGGAATGTGAAGTCAAAGCACGCAGATACGGTCCACTCGATTCTTCATCCGCATGAGTCTCATCGGACCAACTATGAATGTACGCAAGCAGGTGAGGCTGGGACAGTCAGGTATCTGATGGGTGGTGGCTGTCAGCCACATATCCAAGAGCAGCGGAGGTGTCTTTGCTATTCTACATGATCTTTAAAAACAAAGCTCCAGCCACAGCAGAATTGTCTGATGTCCACAGCAAGGAGACCATGATGTAGGTAAATATCATATCTGATACTTTACCTGGTGAGGACAATCACAGAAATAGAGTCTGGGAGACAATAGTGAAGGAGGAAGAGAGACAGCGGCGAAGTCCACTGGACTTGGGAAGTTCCTCTGGAGGGTAAGGAGGGACAGAAATGGGGGTGACCCTAGAAATCAATACACCAGTACCTCCTTGTGGGAGAAGCTGCAGTGCCTGTGGATGGAAGTTGGGGAGACAGAAAGAGTGGCAAGAGAGGGAGATGAGCAGGGCTTACTGGCGGTGAGCCGGGCTCCTCAGAGGGCGGTATTTTCTCCTGAGCTGCAGCTCACTGTAGCTCCCAACACCCAAGCTCAGAATGATCACATTTTCCTAGCCATGGCTTCTGGGACCCCTCTCTCTTTTTCTGTCTCTGAAGTTCCCAGTAAGCCTAATGCTCCCCAACTCCAAAAGGAGGAAAGGATAGATAAGACCCCCTTCCTACATCCACATGAAAGACAAGACAAAGGATCGGATTGACACTTTTAAAAATTTAATTCAATATTTTTATTATTGTCCATGTGGATGATGTACGTGTGGGTACATGTGTTGTATAGCATGTCCACAGAGGTCAGGGGGCAACAGTGGGCTCCAGGGATTTGACTCAACTCATCAGGCTCTGGCAGCAGCATGTGCTTTACCCCCTGGGCCATCTTACCAGCCCCAATCTCACATTATAGACGACTTGTGCGTTAGGTCATGATGTGAAGGGAGGAGATACTTGCTTTCTCTGCACTCACCCCTGCCTCTTTCACTCGCTCGAGCCAGCTTCTAGCTGCATCCTAAGATATGAGGGAGGCAAAGTAGTCGAGGCCTGGGAGATTCTAGAAGCCCATTATCTACTATTAAAGAGCGACTTGCTTGTATCACTTTAGAGAGAGTGTCTCCTTAAGCCTGGCTTCTTGCAGCCTCTTGCTTGCTGTTGTCTGCTTGCCACTTTCTTCCTCCCTGGAGGTAAAGGACAAAGGGGACCCAAGTAGAGGATGAGGATAGAAAACATAGGTGAACCATCAAGCAGTGAATTCCAGAGGTGAGTCCAGCCTTGCTTCCCCAGCTTTGTAGACACGGATACGTTGGTTATCTTTATCCTGGGTGGTTAAAGTTACTACTGAAGCATGAACATGTATGTGACGCTCAGACTTGTAAGTGAGAAAGATCACAGTAGAAGGCTTCTGGGAGGAAGAAGGGAGGGGCAGGACTCTGTGATAGAGCAGGAAGGGCTGGCCTTTCCCCAAAGGGTGTGTGTGTGTTTCCTGATTACTTCTGTTGAATACAGGCTGTTTTTATGTATGCTGCTCAGACTACTTGGGATAGGGAAGCTGGAGCCCTAACACCCAGGCCTTTGATTGACAGCAGCCAGCACCACCCTGCAGTGAGCCTAAACAGCCACAGTCTGGGGGTAGGATTCAGGGCCAGGCATCACCACTGCTGGGCCCCTTGCACCTGGCAGGGCTGCCATCCTGCCAGCTGCATCTGCTCCAGCCTCTGTGGCTGCTGGGGAAACCCTTATTGCAATGGCAACCATTAACTTCTGCCCTCGGATTCTGCCACTTCAGCCTGCCACTCTAGATGCCCGCTTCAGCCCAATCTGAGTGGCCAGCTGCCGTAGTCACTTGAGCAGCCGCAGCCACAACCCCTCGGCTTAGACAGCTTGTTCAGTTGCCAAGACAACCTCCGCAACCAGTTCCTGGAATGGCCCTGTGGGGGTGGCCAGCCTCACTTCTGACTTGAGGTGGATTTTCCTATAGCCTCCTGGGGTGAGCACAGGCCTGCCTTCTCAGCTGAGGGATCTCAAATGTAGTGCACCAAACCGAGCGCAGCCTCTTCTTCACAAACCTTCCCCTCTTCAACTCCTTCTCCTTCTTTGCCGTAGATCCCTCTTTGCTAAGGTGGATACATGTCCAGTTCTTCAAGCAGGAATCTCAGGAGTCCTTTTGAGGCCTTTCCCTCAGCATCCAGGCCCCATCAGTTGCCCCGCTCTGTGAATATGACCTGCCCCGAATGTAATATAAGATCTGTCATATAATAGCACTATTTCTGGACCCTGAATGTTGGACCTGTGTTTTGGTACTGTGATATTGCTGGTGTGTTTATGTGGAAAACTTCAGGGCCAGCAAGATGGCACAGCAGGAAAAGGCACTTGCTATCAAGCCTGATGACCCAAGTTCAATCCCTGGAGTCCACATGATGAAAATTGAGAACTGACTCCTGAAGGTTGTTCTTGACCTCCACATCTGCTTGTGCGTGCAAGTACACACACACACACACACACACACACACACACACACACACACACACCACAAATTTTGAAAACAGCAAAAACAGTTGTAGGGTTTACATTTATGCAGCAGTTGTCTCTCAGTATCTCTGGAGAAATAGATTCTCTTCATGGGTACCGAAACTCACAGATGTTCAAATCTTTAGTGTAACCTACACACATCCTCTTATTTACTTTCAGTCATTTCTAGATTGCTCACCATATGTAATACAAATATAATAGGAATAGTTGCCTTGTTCCACTGTTTAGGGAATAACAACAAGAAGTAAATGTGTTCTTGCTTAGTACAGATGAAATATGTTTTTCTAAGTGTTTCTGATCCATGGCTGGTTGAATCTTTGGATATAGAACCTGAGGATGGGACAGTAAAAAGAATTAAGTTGAGAATTTCAGGTCTTTTTTTGTTCTGTTTTTCAAGACAGGGTTTCTCTGTGTAGTCCTGGCTCTCCTGGAACTCACTCTGTAGACCAGGCTGGCTTTGAACTCAGTGATCTACCTGCTTCTGCCTCATGAGTGTTGGGATTAAAAGGCATGTATTACCATACCAGGCAGGAGAACTTCAGGTCTTAATAGAGTTAAAATGACTTGATTATGTGAGGAATACAAACTTTAGCTGACTAATAAATAATAACTAATAACTAATAGTTATTAGTTGGTAGATGACAGTACCAGGGAGAGGGAAAAGAGAAAACAAAAAGATGGTATCAGGGCTGCGAGAAAAAACTTGAGGTCTGAAGAAAGGAAGGTGTGTTGTAGGGTGAGGTAGAAAAAATAAGTGTGAAGGTTCCTTCCTTTCTTCCTTTCTTCTTCTCTCCCTCCCTCCTTCTCTCTTTTTGAGACCAGGTTTTATTATATGTAGTCATGTTGACCTTGAACTCATGATTGACCCTCCTGTCTCCACTTCCCAAGTGCCCTGTTAATAGGTGTGAGTCAACTACTCTCAGCTAAGGCTGTAAAAGTTTAGTGCTATCCTTGTGCTCCTTAGTCAAATGTCAGAGGAGAGAGAACAGGATTCCATGAAGCTTTTTCAAGGGAGTGGATGAGAATTCTTCAAATAACATTCTTTTCTTTTTCAGGGACAAACCTACGTACACGTGAAAATTGGATGCAACCTTGTTTTGTGAAACAAGAAAGCTTACAGAAGCTAGGGACAAGGCAGAACCAAGAGGATGACGTCATTGGTAAGGATAACTTAAGATGCCTGTGCTGATGGGTGACCCTTCTAAGATCACACCGAGCTGTAATCAGAGTCCAGCTCGGTGGCCCTGAGAGCCCCAGATAGATACAGGGAGCCATTGACTTTGGCATTCCTTTAACTAGGAGGAAAGAGTCACAAGGAAATGTTAGACAAGGAAGCCAGGGGTGTGTGGGTGGTGAGGGATTGGGCAGAGGCAGAAAGCACTGGGGATCCACAGAATGAGAGAAGGCAGAGGGAGGAGCCAGCAGGGACAGAGAAATAGGTAGAGACAGCAGGAAGTCGGGTAAGAGCCTTAGGAGATGGAGATGTGACCGTAAGGCTTTGGGATAACCAAAGCCACCTCAAAGTCAGCATTGAGTAGAACACAGTCGAGGGACCAACTATGGCAGGGGCATTGCTACCTAAATATTACCCAAGCGTCTGGGTCATCCCTGTGTTTGCATTCTGGGGTTCCAGTAGAATCAGCTTTGAGGTCATTCACCGAGAGCGCTAAGGGGTTTCATATTGCTGTGCAGTGATCAGCAGCGATGAGGAAGATGAGAGTGAACTCCTGGAACTCTTCACCTTGACACCGAGACGCAGGCAGCAGGTGGATGAGGAGGCTGAGGACCATGTACCCTGGGATCCAGAATGCAGAGGTTCCCTTAGGAGATCACACCTCCTGTTTCCCGACTCTCCATTCTTGGGGGACATCGAAGAGCCCAGCCGTCCATTCTCTACACCTAACTTTTTATGACCCTTGTGAAGATGTGGTTCCAGACCTTAGTAAGCCTCCCCAGACCTTAGCACAACTGACTCCATGATGGAAGTACTACTCCAGCTGTAAAACTCAGCATATGGACAGTACTTCCTGCCAAAATGAAAATGAAGAACGAATCCCTCAAAGTCCATAGTTCTGGGAAAGTCTCTAAATGTCCAACTTTGCTTTTTGGCTTCTGTAGCTCTGCTTCTGGCTAATGGTTCTTGTTAACGGAAACACTCAACCCATAACATGGATTTTGTACTTACAAACTTTGGAGCCACACTGAGATCTGAAACACCTAGTGTAGTCACTGGTTGGCTAATAAAGATCTTCGCTGGGTTAAATACATGTCCAAGCAGTCTTCTCTTGTGGGTACCCCACAGCAGAGAGGTTAGACAATAGTCTCTGACTTTGTTGATATTTTGATGGTATAGTCAAAAGAAAACGGGGTACTTACAAGTTTTATTTTGATTCTTCCCTTTCACATAACCATGTCTATCTGAAGCATAATAAAATATGTATTTGGCCTTTATCCCCATTTCTTTGCATAGAGTTCTAGGAATGTCCTGAGTGTTCATTAACTGGCTGTGTTTGTGAATACTGTGAGGATGAGGCAGAAGGACAGCCTGGGCCTCAAAGCGATATTGCTGGGAGTCTCTGTCTGGATCAGGTGTTTCCAGGCATGTCATTCAAAGAATTGAAAAAGCAATAGCAAGTAGTAAAGAATAAAGGGTTTTTACTCAGAAACAAAGTTTAGGTTCCCAAGACCTGCCTGGGTAACTGACACCCCGGTTGACAAGCTGAGGCATGAATGGTGGGCAAGCTGCCCTGCCACACTTGAGTGAACCAGCCAATGAGAACAAGGTAAGTGCACCAAAGAACAAGGCTCCTAGGAAAGTCCCTAACCTCTGAAGCCTGATTGGTGGGAAAATATAACGGCAACCTGGCAGAAATGATTGTGGTTTTTGTGCTTAAACACTTGCTGACATGAACGTTTGGGGATGCAGTCAGCTCCCAAGTCTCTACTGTTGTACCTGACTGCACTTCTGCCATGCTCCCCAGTATTAAAACCTTGCTTTGTGTGACTTCTTGTGTCTGCTTGGGTTGTTTCAGAGCCTCAGATACACACACACACACACACACACACACACACACACACGTGTGTGTAAGGCATATATATATACATGTATACACATATGTATTTATCTGCAACTATAAATATCCATTCTGTAAGTTCTGTTCCTCTAGAGAACCTTGACTAATACTAATATACTGAATAAGAGAACTTAATAAGATAGTTTTGAATGAGTGAGTTTATTAACTGTATAGCAAGCCAAAGTAAAATAATAGATAGATAGTAAAACATCATCTTATTGAATGCTCAAATAGCCAGCAGACGTAGACCACAGAAGCCCCATTGAGAAAGTCGTTTGGAGTTCCACACAGAGTCTAGGACAGGCAGGATTTCTTCAGGTGAGGCTTCCAAGCAAAAGAACAGAGAGCAACAGTGTAGGATATGATGTCTCAGGAATAATTTGAGGAATTACGAAGCAAACCTGCTTAGCCATCATCAATAGAGCCAAGGAATGTTCAAGGAAAAATTTGCCTAATGGGCCTAGGTTTGTTTTGTTTTGAGACGAGGTCTTTCTAAATATCCCTGGCTGCCCTGAAACCCACTCTGAAGAGCAGGCTGGTCTTTAACTCAGAGAGATCTGTCTGCCTCTGCCTCCTGAGCACTGGGATTAAAGGTGTGCGCCACCACCACATACAGATTTTACCTGAGGTTCGGGGTCGCTTTTGAAGACAAAGTATATGTCCCCAGTCTGTTTATTGTTCTACTCTCCCTTGTCTTTTATTTTAGAAGCTTCCTGGAGAATAAGGTTTAATTTTGATCAGGTGAATCCAGTTAGCAACTTTATGACATTTAGCCGAGTTCCTTTTAAAACTGGCTAAAATCTGACTATCTGATTGGCAGTTGTTTTGATTATACTTTCCTTTTGGGTGTCTAAGACCATGTAGGTGGCCAAAGATAAACCCTTCTGTTTGTAAAGTCTGTTGAGACTCTGTGTGTGGTTCTCTCGGGGGTTTAGGAGTGACCCATTGGTTACCGTAGCTTTCCTCTATCCGCCCTGTAGTTTGCAGGGAAGGGTCAGCGCCCTGCTGACCGTGTGTCTTCCTTTGGAAGCACAGGGAACATGTCTGTCTCCGTTGATTCTCCTCCCTGTGGAATGTCCATGGACCAGAATCCAATTGCTAGAGACTCCAGAGCCTGTCTGATCAAGAGGCCAGATGGCTTAGCAGGATTCCCTGTCTAGGAGGTACTGGGCTGGCTTTGGAGTGTAAGGGTTAAAAACTGGTTTTCCTTCTGAGCCCTTTATCTTCACAGAAGGACAGTCTTACTAGTTTCATGATGCTAAATCGTGTATAACATTTAAAGAAAGTTTAGACAAACAAGCAAAGAAAAACTCACAAAAAGAAAACATGTCTTGGTTAGGGTTTCTATTGCTGTGATAAACACCATGAGCAAAATCGACTTGGAGAGGAAAAGGATTATTTCAGGTTATAGTTTAGAGTTCTGTCATTCAAGGAAATCAGGGCAGGAACTCAAGGCGGGAACTTGGAAGCTGGAACTGATAAGAGATCCAGGGAGGAGGGTTGCTTACTGATTTGCTTCCATGACTTGCTCAGTCTGCTTTCTTATAGCACCCAGGGATAGCGCCCGTAATAAGCTAAGATTCCCACATTGTTCATCAGTCAAAAATATGCCCTGCGGGCCATTCTCGTGCGGGCACTTGCTCTGCTGCTGTTTTCTCTTTCCAAATAGCTCTGGTTCGTGCCAAGTTCACGTAAAACTAGCCGTAGCCATCACAAAGCAGTTTTTAACTAAGTTCTAATTTTGCTAAGACTCAGTTTTGGAAGTGATTTAAAAGCCTAATGAAGTTGGAAAAAACACAAGCAGCCATCTCGATTAGACACACAATTTTGTTTTTTAAGCTAGTTATTATGAATGTTGCTATAGAACCTTCAATACAGGAATTGAATCTAAATTACAAACCTTGTACAATGCACCAAACTGAGGTCTCCTGTTTGTACATACACTGTTCAGCTACCAAGCATTTACTGTTGTTACAAACTCAGACAAAGCTCCTCACCACTTGGATTTTTATCTTCTTTTCCCTGTGGTCTCACAGGATATGGGAGTTTGGGAAAGTTTTACATTCATCACGAGTCTGCCCAGCTATCAGTGACTGGGCAGTGAGCGCTCTTTGTAAAGAAAAAGCAGAGGAGAAAGTAGAAAGTACCTGGAGTGCTCCATTCCTGACATGCTCCCCCTGTGAACCGCAGTTTTAGACATAGATGACATTTGTTCCTTTGTTCTACCATCCCGAGCAGAGGCCAGGTGCCTGTGGCGGGAATCGTCACTCCATCCATTGTCTGGTCCTACTCTCTTTCACTTTTAATGAGAGTCATGACTTTCACATAGAAATAGCATCGTGTGGAGACTGTTGACCACCCCGTCATGTTCTGCTCAGTCCTGAGACACAACAATGATCGCCATGCTTTCAGCTTTGGATGAGTTTATTAAGTATGTTACAAGCCAAAGGAAAAGAGTAGACAGAACAACAGAACATTGCTCATCATGTACTTGGAATATCCAGGGGGTAACTGCAGAGGTGGTGGGGGTGGGGTCTGGCGTTTCCAGTGGAGTCCAGGGCAGACCAGAGTTAGTATTTGGTGAGGCTTCCAGGTTGAAGAATGAACAGCAACAGAGAGACAACATCATCAAATTGGCTGCTCACGGCAGTCAGCAGAAACTGTCTGTGGACGTCGAGCAGTCAGCCACAGTTCACAGTTGAGATTTCTCTCCGGCTTCTCCTTCCCTTTTTACACCACAGGATAAACAACTGTAATATCTGTTTGTCATGGCTCTCCTTCCAGTTCTTCCCAAGGACAGGGCTCTCACATTTGGTCTGTTTTGTTGGTATCTCCACTCAGTCACTGGTTCAAAGGGTCAGGTCATCCTTAGAAAAGATGCTTTGGAGACATTTGGGGCAGCATACTTGGGTTTAAAATTGGGGAGGGGTACAATCTTGCTCCCCGAGTCACCTTCTCAGTGGGCTCCCTCAGCACCTGACCGTTCACCATTGTGATGTACATTGCAAATGTTAAGTTTTATTTAGGAAGGTAATTGAACAGGAAGGGCAATACAGAAAGTCAGAAGCAGAAGTGTGGCAGGGCATTTACACAGAAGGGCAGAGGGGAGGGTGGGCTCTCTGAGCTCTGTGCAGTTGATGGCTGGAGGGATGGGTGATGGACGGAATACAAAGGACTATGAGAACAAAACCACCGGTGTGCTTACACGTTTGATGTTATTTGCCTGTACCTTGGATTGAAAAAGCTCTTTTGAAAGTCTCCTCAAATAGACTTCCTACTTTGACTCCAAGGTTGCTCAACCTGCAATTCTGAAAAGGAAGCAGGAAATCAGTGATCTCCATAGCTTGCTAAGCTTGGCCAACCAGTCCTCTGGATAACCCAGAATCTTGCTCAGACTATTCCAAGTGGGGAGGTCTAACCCAGTTAAGAAGAGGTTATCGGGCCTGTGAGATGGCTCAGTGGGTAAAGGCACCTGTTGCTAAGCAATCTGAGTTCAATCCTGGGACCCATGTGGTGGAAGAGAACAGACTCCAGCAAGTAAGTTGTTCCCTGACCGCCACACGCACCACTCTATGGCTTACCCTGAGGCACTGTCTCCCCCAAAGTAAAATAAATAGAAGTGTAACCATTTTTTTTTAAGAAAGAGGTTATATTTCTCGATACTTTGGTTATGCCTTTTCTTGGAAAGACAGAAATAAAATCAGTATTGCAGGCTGAATATTCCTTGCTCTAGATGACTGAGATCAGCTATAATTTGGGTTTCAGATGCTGGGATATTTCTCTCTCTCTCTCTCTCTCTCTCTCTCTCTCTCTCTCTATATATATATATATATATATATATATATATATATATCACAGGAATGGGATTAAAGTAAAAAATTCAAAAATTCATCCAGTTTATATAAATATTTCACAGATAACCTGAGGCAATTTTATGCAATATATTTCAAATATTTTACAAGAAACAAAGTTTTCATGGTATGAGATTTTCCACTCTACCATGTTGATCTAGGTGAGCTACAACAGCAGAAATGAGCAGAGTCTTCCTTTCCCTGCGCTTTTAATTTCCTGGAAATTTATTAGGCTAGATAAGGAGTTATGGAATTTGAATAAGAGGCAGAATCTTAATGTAATAACTTAAAACTGAAATGCTAGCAGGGCAGTGGTGGCACACCCTTCCGTCTCATCCTAGAGAAGTGAAGGCAGGTAGATCTCTGTGAGTTTAAGACTGTTCCGGTCTACGTAGCAAGACCCTTCTTAATGTATCCTTTCAGTAAGCTACTTGTCACGCTTAGTTAAAAATAAACTAAAAAGCAATATTAGGGTCTCAAACTAGCCACAAAAGGTAAAGTGACAGAATGTTACTTATTCATTTTGGGCCTAGCACTAACAAATGGTAGGAGGTAAAGTCAATGACAATGAATTCAACTACCTGTATCTTTTCTCATAAACTCATCTTAAATTTTGGGCACAAAGAGCCTTCTTTGAATGGCTATAGAGTTAAAGTAAAAAGTAATGGAGTGACATTAATGGCTCTTTCTAGGTTGATGAGAGACAGTGGAGTATAGTTTCTACACCCCAAACTCATGTCACTCTGGACAAGATGAAGTTTTCATGCCCACTTCATGCCTCAGTGGACAAAGACTCAATGGGACAACTTCCTTGTACCTCCTTCCCCACCTCTTGGTCAACAGACCTTGACCTCTGTCTGGTGTTCTAGACTCTGGCTGTACTTTCTTTTCACTAAAGCTGGCTTAGATTTCCTTCTGGTCTCCCCTCAGATCTTTGAGGAAGTGTTTTTAAAGACATGCCCCAACCTTAGGTCACCTCATTCAATGACTCGGGGGATTTTCTAATTCTGTGGCAATTTTGAAAAGATTTATTGTTAATAATAATAATAATAATAAAAACAATAATAATAATGATGATGATGATGATGATGATTAGAGTACTATGAGTATTTGTGCCCATCAGAGAGAAGGTCAGAGCATCCCTCGGCACTCCTCAGAGCAGCTTTTCTTGGAGTAGACGAGAATAAATACAGAGGTCCCCAACTGGACAATGTCCAGAGTCTGACTCTGTAGCACTCAGCTCCAAATGGGCTGTTGTTATCAAACCCCTCTCCTCAAGGCTCAGGGATCTAAGTGGAAGAGGTGGCACAAAGCCTGTAAGACCCCGAGGTGGTGGATGAGTCCAAGAAACAGCATCTTCCAGACACTGGAGAGCTCATACCCACACGAACTCACAGAGACTATGACGGAATGGGAATGCTTAAGTCCTGGAGAGGTTCAAACCAGGCAAAATCCCAGCCCTGAGAAGAACTAAACACCAGGTCGCACCCCTAATCAAAAAGCTATTCAGTTAATACCCGCTGCGACTGTGAAAGTCAATGTTCTCCAACAAAGTGTCACTGGGTATATCAGCCTTTCAGGACAGGCGCCACTGCTGCTTTCCCCACCTGCATCATGGGACTTTTTGAATGCTCCCTCAACTTTGACTTGTATGGGCTTGCCCCATGATGAGGGGAATTGTAGCATCTACCTGACACGAGGAAAAGTGACTCACTTCAGAGAAAAAAGAAAGCAAAGCAGAGGATCTTACTTTATAAAATATGCTGTGGTTCTGAAAGATGAGGCGCATGTCTGCAACAAAATGTTGTACCGAGTGGTATGCCTTATCATTCAGCCTTTTCTTGACTTTGTCTAACCACATGTGTTTCTGGAGGGCTGGAAACTCTTCTTTCCTCTGTTGTGGAAAGCACAGAAGGGGAGGGGGAGGGATTGCTGTCAGCATAGTCCTTAGTCAGCCTACCACACATTCCCATGGTTGTGGATTCTGAATGCTTGCATCTCCATCCCTCTAACTCATAGGGTGAAATCCTAACCCTGGCACACTGGATGTAAGAAGTAAAGGCTTTGAAATTAGGTTATGAATGAGCAGCCTCTGGGAGTTGGGCTAGTGCCCTTGTTAAGATTTTGGGAAATTCAGTCTCTTTTCACTCTTTGAGGGAACAGTCAGAAGTGAGTTGCCTGCCTCCTAGAAGACTTTTAGCCAGTTGTCATGGCACACACATTTTACTCTATCGTTTAGGAGGCAGAGGCAAATGAAATCTCTATGAGTTCAAGGCCTGCTTGGTCTACAGAGTCAATTCCAGGTCAGACAGAGATATAGAGTGAGACCTTGTCTCAAACAAAGAAGTAGAAGATCCTTACCAGAAGCCAGACTTTATCTACACCTTGGCCTCAGACCTTCAGTGTCCAGAACCATAAGAAGCAAATTTATATTGTGCATACTGCCCCAGTCTATGGTAGTTTGCTATGCATGGCCTTCTGCACAAAGACACCCATCAAGAAGGCAAGAGAAAGACAACTTGTATCAGAATAAAATCATTCACAAGACTTCAGTTTTGCTGCCCTTACTTACTTGCTTTGGTTTGAGTTTAAAAAAGGCACTTTTTGAATGGCGATAGACAGTCAAGAGAAGCAGCTCACATTTCTGCAAAAGATGAAAGGCAATCTAAGTGGAAGGCAATTTAGGGAGAAAAGGCCTGCTTAAATTCCAAGATTCAACAAATTACTCTCAGACCTTTGACCTCTTTGAGACAAATACGAAAGGTAGCTACTCCCTGGAGTATGAATTTCACACTGGGTCACATGATTACAGCACAGCACAATTTACTTTGGGGTTCTGTTCCTTACCCTCTGTGTGACCGTGTTGGTCTACCAACCAACCAACCAACCAACCAACCAAAAAGAGAGACCTTCAACTTAACACTGACTCACCAGCTGCTCCTCAGGCAACATCATCCTCTTCAGGACCTCAGATTCCTTATGAAATGCTTGATTTTCTTGGCACCTTGCCTGATCCTTTATCTTGCAGAAGACACAGGTCCATGGGCTACTGAGAGATCAGAGATAGAGTGAGCAAGGGCAGAGTCTGTGGACCAGTTCCCATTCCTGTGGCTGATAAAGACCTCTGTTCAAGAGTGGCAGTGGTTTCCACCTAGCAGTCAACTTCACTCTTGGAGGACACTGGACTGGCTCTCCATGTAGGTTTGATAGGCAAATATAACCCCTGCTATCAATAGTGAGTGTCGTGAATGAGTTGGTACACAAGGAAGTAATGGATTCCTATTGACCTCAAGACTTGGAGTTTCCTTCTGAGTTTTGAAAGCTTGACAATAAGCCATGTTTGGTCATTGCAGTGAAGTTAGTGCCTTAAGCACAGGAGTCTTGAATCTTGATGAGCCAAATAGATGACAGTTATAGTCCGAAAACCAGAAAACAACCCTTGCTTCTCAGCCTTGTTGAGTAAGCACATTAAAAGCTACAGGTGTCCTTTCTTCTGACATTGCCTGGTCTGCAGCTAGAACCTGTCTTATGGAAATTTCTTGGGAAGGAAATATACTGATGGTGTCAAATATTTTCCATTTTACCCTACATGCTGGCTAATTTTATGTCAACTTGAGTCCATGGAAGAAGAAACTTTCATTGGGGAAAATGCCCTAACTAGATTGGCCTGTGGGAAAGCCTATGGTGCATTTTTTGGGTTGATGATTGATATGGAAGATCCAACTCACTGTGATGAGGAATATTCCTTTATATTGTGTAAATATGTATCTTGGTGATAGGCTTTATAAAGGAGGTAATTGGCCAATAGCTGGACAGGAGAATGTTAGGCAGGAGAATCAGAATAAGAACACTGGGAAAAAGAAGGGCAGAGTGAGAGGAGTCACAGGCCACACAGAGAGAGGAAACAGGAGATATAAAATGAAAGAGAGGTTATACCACATGAATGTAGATTAATATGAATAGGCTAATTTAAATTGTAAGAGTTAGTAATAAGCCTGAGCTATTGGTGAACATTTGCAATTAACAATAAGCCCCAGAGTGGTTATTTGAGAAGTAGCTGGTAGAACAAAGCTGATTGCAGTCATGATGATAAACTCTGCCTACACTGTGGGTTGTGTGAATCCTGGGCAGGTGGTTCTGGGTGCTATAAGAAAACGGGCTGAAGGAAGCCATGGGAAATAAGCCAGGAAGCAGAACTTCTCCATGGCTCCTGTATCAAGTCTTGCCTCCCGGTTCCTGCCCTGACTTCTTTGAAAGGTGGGTGACAAATTGTTAGATAAAATAAAGTCTCTCCTTCCCAAGTTACTTTTGGTTGTGGTGTTTTATCACAGCAATAAAAACCTTGACTGAGACATCCCAAGTTTCATTCATTTTAATGACAAATCTTAGCAGTACTGGCCTCTCCTTGTCCATTCAGTGTGTTTTCAAGATGCCCATTACCAAATGCTCCCGGTGGGGAGCTGCATGTGGGTAGAGTGAAAGAACTGATTCCTTCTGTGCCTTGATATCATGTCTAACTAGCTAGAAGAAGTGGTTCCCAATAATCCTCTGAGATGATGCCCTGGGTGGTGCTATGACTCCTCCTGCCACCAGACGGCAATGTTCTCTTAGAGGTTTTCCAGGAGACATCAGTCCCTGGGTCACAGTAGTTTTATCCACACCATTCACAGAACCCATCCAATCCCGTTTCAACCTCTTGGAATCTCACATTCTATCTCTGCCCAGAGATACAGTTAAAACAAAGGGGTGCTTTAGTGGGAGTAGGGTGCTGACACACAGAATTTCCAGTTCTCATGCAGTGCTCTGCAACCCAGGATCAACTAGTCTGATGGAATGCTTGGTGGATTTCTGAAGGCTTGAAAGCCCAGCTTTATCAACTTTGTAATTCTGTAGTGTGGGAGATGAATGCATGGTTAAAACCAACAACCGCTCTATGGTGCTATCACCCCAGTGGAGCACATAGGTGACATGGAGGGACACTTCTTTCAAGTAATCACTTTCCATTAATTATTTCCTTTAATCTTCTGCTATGAGTGCTGAGAAACAGCTCTGGATACATTTGGATCTTGAGACTAAGAGTTGTTCTCATTGTATCAAGACATCTCCAACTAGAGACAACAAACCAGCAGTGTGTGTGTGTGTGTGTGTGTGTGTGTGTGTGTGTGTGTAGGGAGGAAGTGTGTCCTGAGGAGGAAGGGCCGTGGGGTTGGTAGAGGCAGGGCTGTCTTACTAACCTCTTGTCTTCCACAGGTGGGATGTGGCAATTTTTATGATAGAATTTTCTACAACTAACACAAGGGCACAATTTCCGTCGTCCACCGCACACCGTACAATGTCTTGAATTTGTACAATGTCTTGAATTTTCCAGCTACAAGAAGAAATGTTGCAGAAATCATCAAGAGCAGTGTGACCACAGAATGTTAGAACATGTGGCCTTTGCCTAAACCAGGGTGGCCCAGAAATTTCTTTACTTTAAAGTAGACTTCAAATATTTGCTTTAAGTATGTATTCCTGAATGTATATACATGTACCACACATATGCAGTTGACATATGTGGCATATGTGAATTTGTGGCAGAGGCCACAAATTGGAATCTTATCCCCTGGCCTTGGATTTGTAGGTGGTTGTCAGCTGCCATTGGGTGCTTGGAACCAAACCTGAGACCTCTGGGAGAGCAATCAGTGCTCTTAACTCTCTATCTCACCAGGCCCTCTCCTCAAAATATTAGGGACTAGTATTGAACAGAGTTGTTAGAAAATGGCATTCTGATATGAAATGAAGTTCAAAGAATTGCTGGGATTTGTCAGACTAGAAAAATTTACATTGTGAAAACAGCAATTCTGACATGAAAATAATAGAAACACTATTGCAATAACCACCTAAATGCCCTTCAACCAAAGAATGGATAAGAAAAATGTGGTACATTTACACAATGTGGAGTACTACACAGCAGAAAAAAATAATGACATTTTGAATTTTGCAGGCAAATGGATGGAGCTAGAAAACATCATTTTGAATGAGGTAACCTAGATACAGAAAGATAATTATCACATGTACTCACTCATAGGTGTTTTTCAAACATAAAGCAAAGAAAACCAGCCCACAAATCACAATCCCAGAGAACCCAGACGACAATGAGGACCCAAAGAGAGACATACATGGATCTAATCTACATGGGAAGTAGAAAAAGACAAGATCTCTTGAGTAAATTGGGAGCATGGGGACCTTGGGGGAGGGTTGAAGGGGAGGGGAGAAGTAGGAGGGGAGCAGAGAAAAATGTAGAGCTCAATAAAAATAATTAAAAAAGGGAAAAAACCAATAGTAATAAAAAGTTGAATTAAAGATAACCTAACATATTTATTATTTAGGGCAGCCTAACTCCAAAATATAATGTCTTAATATGGGTTATTTAATCAATTAATTTCATTATCTTTTTTTGAGAGGGGGCTCATGTAGATAGAACTATCTTGGGTTCTGATTCTATTGAATCAGTTTTCAAGGTGACATTTCTAACATTAAATGAATGTATTCAGGAGAATCACCTAGAGTTGTAGAGCTGGTTCTACTATTAGAATGTGGGGCTCCTTGGGGGGTCTGTCCTGTACCCTCAACTCATTTCATTTGCACAATATTCACAGTTCCTCCCATGACTACTCTTTCTCTAATCTTTCAGGTCTGCATTTTGGTCTTGTTTTGAGCCTCCAGCATTTACTCTCTGCTTCTCTAGGGAGGTCTTTATTGTCTGTAACACTGTCCCTGTTCCCCTGTTACAACGAGCCTCTCACCTCCCATCATGTGAACCCTGACTCATCCCTGCCCCTCCCTGTCTCAGACACCCAGTCCTACACAGATCATGCTCACCCTAAGTTTTAAGTCTCACCTCATGCTTGTATAGGGCCTGATGCTATTGGGGTGCAGAATTCCTTACCCATGACATCGCCAGTAAAGGAAAATATCTAACAAGTCAGAGCTGAAGTGAATAAAATTGTAATTTTTGATTTCTCTCTTCACCCAGACATTTACTATGACATAAGAACACACAACGTTCATATTCTACGCTGCAAACACAAATCTGGTCCATGGGATCTCTTTTATAGGTACCTTGAATGGCTGCTGAGGGACATGTTTGGAGGCATCTATTCCAATAGGGCCCCGGGGCAGGGAATCTTGCAATAGTCTTTGCTTTTTATAATAGCAGGTGAGGCTATGTTTGCTGAACACTATTATCACGTTGCTGGGTCAAGATTTCTGAGTCATTTATTAAAAACACTGCAAGTGCGCCCTGAGAAAGAGTAGTATACAAGCAAATCTACATAGTGTTCCATTGTCTAGAAGCCTGGATGGACCCTGATGTTTATCTTTTTTAATGTGGGTGTAGAACCAAAACCTAGACAATCATTGCACTATTAAGGCACATCCCCATACACATTCAGCCCTCTTTAAGTGGTGCTACCTCCATGGTGCTGGAGTTTGAATACAGGGGACCTGAAGCGTGATAGACAGGCACTCTACCACTAGGTAAACACTTCACCACTTAGCCATGCCCTTGTCCCTTTGATTTTTTGTTTTTACTTTAATTTTATGTGTATGGATATTTTGCATTCATATATGTCTACATCTTACTTGTGAGCTTGGAGCCCACAGAAGACAGAAGGTGTCAGATTTGCTGGAATTAGAATTACTGATGGTTGCAAGCCACCAAGTGGATGCTAGGTTTTGAAATCTGGTCTTTGGAAAGAGCTAGTGCTCTTAACCACTGAGCCTTTCTCCAACTATAGGAGGTCCTTCTGTTTATGTATTGCTTTCATTGGTTAATCAATAAAGAAACTGCTTGGCCTGATAGGGCAAAACTTAGGTAGGCAGAGAAGACAGAACTGAATTCTGGGAGGAAGAAAGCAGAGTCAGAGAACCGCCATGGAGCCACCAGGTCAGACATGCTAAATCTTTCCTGGTAAGCCATGATCTCATGGTGATATACAGATTATTAGAAATGGATTAAATCAAGATGTGAGAGTTAGTCAATAAGAGGCTAGAGATAATGGACCAGGCAGTGATTTAATCAATATAGTTTCTGTGTGGTTGTTTCAGGTGTAAGCTAGCCAGGTGGCCGGGACGAACCAAGGGCCCCGCTCCCTGTAACCAATGAAAGCAATACATAAACAGAAGGACCTCCTACACCAGTCAACCTCCCTTTTTTTAAACAAGAAATTTGTTCTTTTATTTAGCAGCAATCATCAACATGTTATAGACTAAAATCATTCACGGAATTAAAAAATTTTCAGGCTTGAGAGTATAGTCCAATGGTAGAATGTTCAACCTCACATGAAAGGGGCCTCAGGTTTGATCCTTAACACTGAGGGAAAAACCCAAAACACATATCTAGGATCCAAGTAACACGAATTTCAATTCACTGAATCTGACCTGGAGCCAAGCACTGGATACTTAAACATTCTGAGGGGTTCTAATGCACAGTCATCAGGTGAGATCTCTGTTTCCAAGCCGTGGTCCATGGACCAGAAGCTTCAGCATCTGCCTCAGTCATCCAATGAGCTATCCAGACTCCAGAGATGAGAGCTCAATGCCTTGTCTCCAGCAGAGGAACAAAAGAAGTGTGGTTGGGCCTAAATATAGTACCTTCAGAGGTCAGAAGAAGTCCTGGGACTGGGGTTACAGATGGATATAAGCTACCGTGTGAATGCTGGGAATAAACTTGGGTCTTTCGGAAGAGCAGCTAGTTCTCTTAACCACTGAGGCATCTTTCCAGGATTTAGGTCTTTAAAAATTGTATTCATATATGTAAGTGTATAGACACTCATGTGACAATGAGGTAGAGAGCAAAGGACATACTTAGGGAGCCTATTTTCTCTTTCCATCATATGGTTACTGGGAATTGAACTCAGGTCTTCAGGTTTGGCAGCAAATAGTTCCTGGGTCATATTGCCAGTCCATTGTTTTATTGTTTCTAAGAATTGTTCCCACCTCAATCTCAAATGTTTTAATGTTAAATGGAGCACTGGCCTTTTATAATGTATAATATTTTTAAAATATTAATCACAACAATACCATATTGTAAAATCCATTTTTACCATAATCAGTGTATTTAACAACTGTAATGTGACAGAGATCACTACTAACAATTTGTAGATGATGGCCTCAGACATCATGGAAGGAGATCTCGGAATAATTACCTTTTTCTTTTTCCCTCGTGGGTTTGGTAGAGCTCCATTCTGAAAGACAGAGATGTTAATGATGGGGTAAGTCTTTGCTTCTATTTTTTATTTCTAACTGCTTTCTAGTTATTTTGTCTGGATGTACCATTGTTAAATACAAGTTGCCATGGAAATTACTCCCCATGTGCCCTCACACTGAGTCAAGGACACATTTAAACCCCTTTTTCTGGCCTGATGATTTTCACAGTGAGCTCTGACAAGAGGTGGTGCTTGATCACCCACAACTTCCAGACACATTGAAGGCTGGTTTCTAATGTCCTTCTTTCCCCATGCAGAAAGCCCCACCCCTACACTTTGTCAGAACTGTCCTCTGTGACCCAGATCAGGGAAGATGTTTCATGACACGGCTTTTAGTCCTAAACCCAGAAATACCCATCCCACCCCTTACCTGCAGCATCATTTCCTGCAGACTCCTCTCCCCCACAGTAGTAACTGCAGGTAGGGTATAAAGGTGCAGCCTTGCCCTGGTCAGGGGCTCACACCTGTACTACCCATGGCTTTGGATGCAGCTCAGTCTATATTTGATGAGCAAACTTTTTTGTTTTATTGTGAGGATGACACAGGGAAAGGCCACCTGAGATGTGATAGAAAGATCCGTGTACTGTACGTCAAAAGAAACAGATTCTACTACTAAGGGAACCTCTTGATTCTCCCAATTCAGGAGCTTGATATAAATGAAGAGCAAAAAACTTATTTCAAAATGCAATTTCAAATTACTTTTCCTTTATTTACTCTTATTTTTGGGTAGATAGAGTTGAGGTTGGTTTCAATCTGTAACCTGTTCTGGCATTTACTACAATGTCTACGTCATCCTTGAGCTCGGAGCAATCTCCCTGCCTCAGTCTCCCAACTGCTGGGATTACAGTTCTGACCCACAATACTCAGTTGTTCAAGAACAAGTGTGAGACAACGACCTGGAAGAAGAACTGCTGGAACATTCTGTAACTGTAAAGCAGGCATCCACATGGGTGCATTCTCTTCAGATACATAATCATGTATTATTTTCACACTGGCACCCCACGTTTAAATTACATTCAAATTTAACTTAAATTATATTCATGCTACCAAAATTTATGCAGATAGTTAATGGTAAAGGTCACAGCCTTTTTCTCCTACCATCCAAAGGATGCAAATTAATGCATTTAAATGATGAAGCTGTAATGCAAGCCAGTCAAGGTAACACTTGAGTGGCATACTGGGAACAACCCATGCCGTGGACCATGGCTTAGAAGAATCGTAACGGTATTTCGTAAACAGACATTCTGCTACCATCTGGTGTCAGTGAAATACAACAGCAAAATCCTGTTATTAGTCACATGGAGAGAGCTTCTAATCTCTTGTCTCACCCCAGAATAATTGAAGCTGCCTGTCACATAGAAGCTTTTAATCCACCGTCTTACCCTGGAACCATGGAAGCTATCTGCCCCCAGAATACCTTTATCAACTCTCCCAGGGTCCATCCATGGCAGCGTATGCTTAGCCTCCAGTTCTTGGAGTTTTGACGATCTCCTTTGATTTCAAACTCCTTGGGAGTCAACCAACGTCCAGGCTCAGTCTGTATACTCTTCTCATAGATGCCTGTGAGACCACGACAAACTGAACAGTCAGCTACAAAAACACCTGCCCTTGGACCATCATCATCCTGGATCTGGGGCTGAGGTTTAGTCTCAGGAGGGTGTGCATTTCCTTCTCAGTCATCAGGGGCCACACACCCATCCTGCTAGGCAAGGACAGAGAATGATGACCACTGATGTTATCCTTTATGCTTTTCCCAAAAAGCTTTTTTTTTCTTTCCTGAGACAGCCCTGGAGCCCTGGTTGTCCTGTAACTGGCTATGTAGACCAGACTGTCTCTGCCTCCTGAGTGCTGGGATTAAAGGTGAGTGCCATCACTGCCTGGCATACAAGTAATTCATCTATTTTTGTGTATTGGTGTTTTGTCTTAAAGTATGTCTGCATACAACATCTGTGCTTACTGCCTACAGAAGCCAGAAAAGGGCACTGGATCTCTGGAAACTGTAGTTCTCGATGGTTGTGAGCCAAGTGTGGTTGCTGGCAATTAGAACCTGGGTCCTCTGGAAGAGCAGCCAGTGTGCATTCTACTGTAATAATAAAAGATTAAAAAAAGGAATGGCTCTAAAATGGGGTTATTTATCCTCGTTTTACTATGACCCAGTGTAGGGCCAACTTGCATTTTAGAAAGGTGAGTGAGGGCAGAAAATTCCCTGCTGGGCTCTTGTGAATCCAGCCACAAGGAAGCTGTCACCACAGCTTCTTCTATAACATTACACTTCCAGGTCATGACAGTTGGTCATTTCTCATATTTCTCATGGGACCCCAATCACTTTCTGGCTTCGTGCCTTATGGTATGTCTCTTCCTCCTACACGTCATACCCCTGCCATGATGCCACCTGCCCTCAGTCCCTCTCCAAAGGCCCGTATGTGAGGCTGCCTGATCTTGGCCTTTTAGCCTCTAAACCTGTAAGTTAAATAGAGAAGCCTGACTGGATATTTCAGTAGAGCAAAGAACACTGGACTAATACTCCAAGAGAGCTGAGGTTAGAGTGTATCCAAATTCCAATCCAAGTCCTCTGGATTTTCTTACTTAGCTTAAAGTCTGACAGAGGTCACAGCTAAGGGACCCACAAAGGTTGATGCTGACTTTCTCAGACACACGCATTTCCCACCCAGGTGTGTTAGGGCTTACTCTAGCATGAGATGCTAAACAGACATCTTTTCACCCCTTTTCACAGAGGGGAGGGGAGGTAGCCTGATAGGCCAGGGACGTATGATATTTAAACTTGCAACACTGCAGCTTAGGGTGCAATTCAGTGAGAGCGTGTTTGCCTCACAGGCACAGGCCCTGGGTTTAAACCCAATAGCACAAGAAAGAGAAAAAGAAAAAAATTCAAAAATGTCCTCATTGCTGTTCTTCTCTTGGTTTTGTTGCAGAAAAGAAAGAAGACAGCAGGCCTGAGACTCTGAAGAAATGATGCCTGGCATAGTCGGACTTCAGCTGAAGTCTGCAAATGTGATTTTGGGGAGAGCTTCTGTCACTTTCAGAAACACAGAGTAACTCTTGAAATGTCGGAAACCATTTACAAACAGTTTATTTCACAAATGAGACCCACTTTACTTGTGGGTATCTGGATTTTGTGTGCGCTATGCAGATATGTACCTGAATAATTCTATGCTGTTAGAAGCCCTGGTCCTGGGCATAGGCAACCCCTTGGAAGAAAGCCTTTCACAATTTCATTGCTGGGGTAGTTGATTACACTCTGCGTGACCCCACTAGGAGAGCAATGTCAAGAGCTTCTGGCTCCTCTGGACTTTTCCTCTCATACCCTCTTCTCATTGGTAACTTGGGCCCAAACCCTCACTTCAGCAACGGATGTGACATTGCCGATATCCTGAGTCCCGCAAACTGACTTTGGAATGAGACACCCCCGACACAGATGCCCACCCGATACATGGTGCCGTTGTACAGGTGAAGAGCACAGAAGATCTGAAACTCACCTTTCTTAAAATTCTCCACATACAGAGTCCCCTTAGCAGTACCACAGGTCACTGGAAGCTCAGGACGGCTAAAATCCACATTGTATTGTTTGGAAATTCTTGGACCTGCAGGGACATAATTTGCTTTATTATAGATCTGTGCACGCCCTTCCCTCTACCCACTTTGATATCTTCTTTCTGCAACCAATCCCCAGGAATTAGTTACACTTGAAGGTGCTTCTTTTATGAACGATTAGGTTCTTACAGATAACCAGCTGCTCTGCTCCCAACCTCTGAACCCCTGCATAGTGGCTGAAGCCTTGTGTATTAGAATCCCAGCTCTCAGACTTGTTGGTCACAGCAGCCACTGCACAGTAACTTTCCTACGAATATTTTGAATAGATCGTTCTCATTATGCAATGGCTTTGGGGTTCTGCAGATGGGAATAATTTTGTTCTGCTGTTGGAGGCATCTCCGGTTGAGGGGGATGGAAGGTGATGTCATCATTCTCCTTTAATCTGATTTGCTGTCTTTCTCCTTTCCTGAGCTTGCCTGAGGTTTCAGGCAGTTTCTCTAGAAGATTCTGCAATTCTAGAGGAGCCCTGTATACCACTCCAAGGGTGTTTGTTTAGACACAGAAAGCCATGAGGGTGTTTATATTTAAACAACATGGTGTTGATATGGGTACCTGATATGTCAGCTCAAACATGGCTGACACTGTATATGGTGGGAAGGGGGGATGACAATGAGTTAGCACATTGAGTTAACTGACACCAAGTATCTGGAGACCCCAGAGTAAATAGTGACGCCATGTTTTAGATAATCAGTTCTAGAGTGACACTTTTGTGTGGTTCTGTATAAACATGGCCTTGAGGACACCTTTACCAGCTTCCTGCCTGT